>NC_059426.1:66261455-66591455 GCF_021028975.2 Sphaerodactylus townsendi
ATATTTCCACCTTAGTGGTGGGACATTCTAAGTAGGGTAACCTTACCGATCCCCTGAGGAAGCAGTGAACAAATGGGCAAACATTTAAGGATCTTTGAGTAAAGCATAATTTTAAAATTCCCCTTCATTATTATCTTTTTTCTTCTCTGCTTCGGCACAGTACGCTGGGCATAGCTACTACTTGTTGGAATATTCAGCCTTGTTTGCATTCAGTGGCAGCAGAAGCAGCAGGGAATCCTGAGAAGCTGCATGAACATTCAAAAGGTAACAGTTAAAAACCATTGGTAGTGTTGTGTTCCCTCACTGACTTGCTGACTGCCTGACTGATAAGTGAAAAGATGTTCTCTGTGCTCTGTAAACCAAATGCTATGTAAAAGTGCTATGACAAAGATATTGTATTGCAACCAAAGGTAAAACATCTGGTCTTTTGAGAAATAACTATTCTAATTTATTTGGGTGCTGTGTGGTTTCCGGGCTGTATGGCCGTGTTCTAGCAGTATTCTCTCCTGACGTTTCGCCTGCATCTGTGGCTGGCATCTTCAGAGGATCTGATGTTGGGAAAGCAAGTGGACTATATATCTGTTGGAGTGTCCAGGGTGGGTGGAGAAACCTTGTCTGTGAGTAACAAAGAAGGCAACCAGGTCAATAGTTGAGGGCATCTGAATAGAAGTATCCTGGCCTTTGTTTCTTTTGTCTATGGTCATCCTGTGTTTGTGTGGAGCTGGTTAGACACTGTCTTGACTCTAGTATTTTCAAACACTGGCAGCCAAGTTCTGTCTATTTTCATAGTTTCTTCCCTTTCCTGTTAAAATTGTCCATGTGCTTATGATTTCAATTGCTTCTCTGTGTAGTCTGACGAGGCTTTCAGAGTGGTCCAGAATTCTGTTTTTTTTCAAATAATATCTCTATGTCCAGGTTGGTTTATCATGTGTTCTGCTATTGCTGATTTTTCTGGCTGAAATAGTCTGCAGTGCCTTCGTGTTCTTTTGATACGTGGTTCAGGCCATGCTTATGGTTCATGTAGACTTGTCCACAGCTGCATGGTATCGCGATAGGACTCCTGCAGTAGCTAAAGGATCCCTCTTAATCCCTTTGCTGAATGTAGCATCTGTTGAATTTTCTTAGTGGGTCTGTAGATTGTTTGTAGGTTGTGCTTCTTCATCAGTTTTCCCATGCATCAGTGGTTCCCTTGATGTATGGTAAGAACACTTTCCCCTCTAGATGGCCTCTCATCTTTGTTCATGTGGTTTGTTCTTGGTCTTGCAGCCCTTCTGATTTCTGTATTAGAATAACCATTAGCCTGTGGTAGAGCCCTGTTTAGGTGATTCAATTCATCTCTTGTAGGAGGTGAGGGTTCAAAGATTCTGGTTTGCTGACAAACAAAAGTTTTTATGGTGCTCCTTTTTTGCCCTGGATGGTGATTGGAGTTTTTGTGTAGATATCTGTCTGTGTGTGTAGGTTTTCTGTATACTGTGTGTCCCAATTGCTGGTTTGGTTTGCGGATGACTAAAACATCTAAAAATGGCAGTTTTCCTTCATTTTCTTTTTCCATAGTAAATTGGATGTTTGGGTGGATCTTGTTGATATGGTCCAGGAACTTGTTTAGTTCTTCTCCGTGGCTCCAAATGGTGAATGTGTCATCCACATAACGGAACCATATGGTGGGCACATAGTTTCCATGAATGAATGAAACAGCACCATGAATGAAACAGCACCAAAAAACAGCACCAAAAAACAGCACCAAAAAAGCCCACCATATGGTTCCGTTATGCTACGTTCAGCAAAGGATTAAGAGGGATCCTTTAGCTACTGCAGGAGTCTATTGCATACCATGCAGCTGTGGACAAGTCTACATAGGAACCACCAAACGCAGTGCACAGACACGTATCAAAGAACACGAAAGGCACTGCAGACTATTTCAGCCAGAAAAATCAGCAATAGCAGAACACATGATAAACCAACCTGGACATAGAATATTATTTGAAAAAACAGAAATTCTGGACCACTCTGAAAGCCACTACATCAGACTACACAGAGAAGCAATTGAAATCCATAAGCACATGGACAATTTTAACAGGAAGGAAGAAACTATGAAAAAAAACAGAACTTGGCTGCCAGTGTTGAAAAATACTAGAATCAAGACAGTGTCTAACCAGCTCCACACAAACACAGGATGACCATAGACAAAAGAAACAAAGGCCAGGATACTTCTATTCAGATGCTCCCACCAGTGACCCTATATTCCAGTGTTACGCCCATGCTATAGTCTTCATTGTTACTCATACTTCTATTCAGATGCCCTCAACTATTGACCTGGTTGCCTTCTTTGTTACTCACAGACAAGGTTTCTCCACCCACCCTGGACACTCCAACAGATATATAGTCCACTTGCTTTCCCAACATCAGATCCTCTGAAGATGCCAGCCACAGATGCAGGCGAAACGTCAGGAGAGAATGCTGCTAGAACACGGCTATACAGCCCGGAAACCACACAGCACCCAAGTGATTCCAGCCGTGAAAGCCTTCGACAATATATTCTAATTTATCATGCCACATAATCCACATTTCTGCTCATTACTCTGCTTGACAGGATTATATATTATAAATATACCTGTTGCTCTTCACTTCTAACAGCCATCTTGCTGGTCTGTTCTTCTGAAAGCACAGATTAAACTAAACATTTTTAGCAAGCTGGGTTTACATTCCATTCTGACCCAAATCATTTGCTTTGCGGATGCACAGCAGCTTTAGGGAATGCCATTTTAAAGATTAGAAGGAGCACTTCTTCGCTTAGAACTGTGGCTGTTAGAGGATGTTAGGCCTCATGACCCTCCCATGCTGTTTTCAGAAGCTGAAACAGCTGGAGCAGGTCATTATCTTCCATAGTAGCACATGTTCAGAAGCCACCTCAAATCTATATAAAGCTCTACAGGAGCCATTTTAGATGGAGGTATGAATCCCCCTCCCAGTGCAATTCCAAGCTAAAAAGGACTCTGGGCTTTTTCATGTGGCTTTTTTCATTGGTTCTGGCTTAAGTTTATCCTTTGATTCCCACACACTTTTTTTTGTCTTGTTTTCAGTTTGATATTGGGGGGCGGGGGGGGGGAGTATTCCCTGGATTTTTTCTGGTGCTTTTGAAACCATTTTTATTTCAATTTTTTTCTGGAAACTGATTTTGAATAGGCCTTTTCCTCATGTGTGATGTTTCTGTTAGTTTTCTTTGTCCCATCAACTCCCACCCAACCTCCTGCCCACTGCTCAGTTCCAGTGCTTGTGGAATAACTGCCAAGAAAATCAGGAGTCAGTCCAGCATGTGGAAAAAGCCTTTCTCTGGCTGTTGTTGGTTTTCAGGCTGTGTGGCAGAGGTCTGCTAGCTTTTGCTTCTAATGTTTCACCCACATCAATGGCTGACATCTTCAGAGGAATGTCATGGTAAGATGCATTTCTCTCCATTTCTCTCTCTGTGTCATCTTTAAAATGACATTCTCTTCGGCTGCTGTGAGGCTGCAGGGAAAGTAGGTTGGGTTGGGGGACAGAGAGTCCTAACTCACCAAAAAAATAACATCTAGTTCAGGGGTAGGGAACCTGCGGCTCGAGAGCTGCATGCGGCTCTTCTGCCCTTGCACTGTGGCTCCATGAGCTGAGCCGCTGGCCCCATCCTTGCCCGCCCTGCAGGCAGCAGGGCGGGCACACCAACTGCCCGCGGCTGGCTGGGCTGCGCCGCGGGCTTCCCCTCTCGCCTGCCCCGTTGGAGTGGGGCGGGCGCTTTCCCGGCGGCCAGTGAGGCCGAGCCGCTGGCCCCATCCTTGCCGTATCCATGCACTTCTCAGAATGAGCGGAGTAAAAGGTAAAAAAACCCCCAATATATACCGTGTTATCTCTATTTTAAATGTCATAAATTATTTGTGGCTCCAAGTGTTTTCTTTTCCCATGGAAAACGGGTCCAAATGGCTCTTTGAGTGTTAAAGGTTCCCTACCCCTGATCTAGCTTGACCCTGAGTGGACCCAAGTGAAGTGTGATGGGGAGGTGGAGGGACTCTTGCCAGGGACTTATCTGATTCAAATAGACAACTTTGATGGAGCTACTGCAGGACGGAGGGGACAAATGCCCCAGGCGCAGGAGTGTGGGTAGAAGAATTGTTCCCCCACCCCTCCTATCAAATCATTCCCCTGGCCCGGAGCAGCCTTCACGGACTGAAGGAGGCTGATCTTTTAGCTTTTAAAGATAAGTAAGGCGTGGGGGGCATGGGCATGCGGGGAGGGGGGCATGGGCACCATTTTGCCCCAGGCGCCAGTTTTCCCCTCTATGGCACTGACAGGCAATTATGGGCAAAATAACATTAGAAAAAGCCTTGCCATCAACTGTCTTTCTTCTCCTGAGAGTGAAAGAGTATTGTAAAAAGAGTATTGTAGCTTCATGTTCCTGACACCCCCTCAAATAGTTAATGATCTCCTCGTATTATACTGTTTATTGAAGGACTTTACTATTTTGTGTAACTGATCCACAAAATTGGGCACAGTTTTAAATGGGAAAAGATCAAATGTTGCCTGAGGAATTTTGTAGAGCTTTATCAGTTATCAGACCACTGTACTGTTGCAGGAAAGATATACCAAGGGCAGGCTTGAGATGATAGGGGGGAAAGCCCAGAAGTATTGGAGTATATGTGGTATATGGTTTAGAATACTATACTATAGTATACAATACTTCAGTTAACTGTGTTGCTTCAGAATATGGTGATGTTACACCACACATAAGATATTATATAAAAGATTTTCCACTTGTGTTTGTGAATGTTGGGTTTCGACTCTAAATGTACAGAGTTTAGGCTCATACTGTACAAACCAGGGTGGAGGGAAGAGAGGAGTCTAGAACCATTTGGTCACTTTGAGAATGGAAAGCCCCTATAATACATATGCACTAATCCACCCGTCTTGTCTATTGGGTGGCCTTCATCATCATACTAATGATTTCATTGCCTGCATAGTGAGACTGATGGATCTCTCCCAAGGTGGTCAGAGGCCTATTGGGTTCTAGCCTATAGGAAGAGATGAACTGCCTATATACTGTTGTGATGATTGTGCTAAGCACTTTGCCCTGTGGCCCTATGTGGAACAGAATGTTGGCCAACTACTTGGAAACATGAGCAGACTCTTCATGTGATGGAAATGAAGTTGCTCCGGTGGATGCTTGGCCTGATTCTTCCCGATTGTGTTACAAATGAAGTCATATGACAAAGACTTGGAATTACACCAATTACAAAGAAAATGAGGGAAACAACGGCTCTGGTGGTGTGGGCACATTATGCACTAGGAGGATACTTTTGTTGCAAAAATGGCCCTAAACTTTGACCCTGGAGGCCACCACCCACACGGAAGACCAAAGCTGAAGACATGGACCATGCTGAAGACATGCGTGCTGTGAACCTTACCTCTGAAAATATCTAAAATCGAGGTATTTGGTGAAGAAAATGTCAGTGCTAACCCCCTCAAGGGGAATACAGCTCTAGAAGAAGACTTTGCATATAAAATCTTTAGAAAAATGCAGTGTTTTCACATCCAGATTTAAGGGGTGGCATAATTATTGGTATTCCAGATAGTTTGGATTCCAAAGATTGGTTTGGTATCCAATATTTGAAAGAGAAAAAAGGGGGGGGGATTCCAATAGTATTCAGGTTCATTATTATCTATGGGGAATCTTTCAGGGGGTGTGTGTGTGTGTGTGTGTGTGTGTGTGGGGGGGTGTGGGTGTGGGTGTGTGTGTGTGTGTGTGTGTGTGTGTGTGTGTGTGTGTAGTGACTTTTTAAAAAGCCACTAGCAACAAAATGGCAGCAGACCTTATACTGTCTGCCTAATAAAGAACCTCTGTTTCACATAGACTGGATAAACAGGTCCAATTCTAGGGCCCCTGAAGAAGGTGCCTCTAGTCACTCTCCATTGTCGTCCACAGTGAAAAATCCCATGCTTTTTCCAGGGCAAAGAAGCCAATAGCTAAACACACCAGAGTCCACGGTGAAAAATCCCCAACCACTAGTCAAAAGCCTTCCAATGCAAATATAATCAACAAGACAAACAGAACCAATGCAGAGTCAACAAACCCCAGAAGAATCACACACCAATGTGGCAAGCCCAATACCACCAATGTCAAACCAGCAAATCCAAGCCAAAGTTGCTACAATCACTTCCCCAAGGAAAGTCTTAGCAAGCAAGAGGCCTGGAGCACCTCAGTTCTCTCTCTTCAGTCTTCAGTCTATATTGTCTCTAACTTGGAGGAGCCAAGAAAGAGAGCTGCAGCTGTCCTTCATCACCGGGGATCCTGTCCCCTCCCTCCCCTGTAAAAAAGAAACACAATAGCAATAGTACAGCATCCATGTAAGTCAGCTGCATCTAGGTGCTCCTATGGATTCTACTAGTTTAAACTGACATACCTTTGCATGTAACACACACATCTAATCTACTACTTTCCTAACCATTTCTTGTTCTAACAAGAAGTTGGCCGAATTCCCACTGAAAATTTAATCTAGATACAACCAAGTTTCAGAAGAATCGGCACCTTTTCATCCAGGTTCCAACATCCTCACTGCAGCATGTTTCTAGCGAAGACGTCTAGGCCTGCCCCTTGGGGGGGAGGGGGTGTCTGCTGTCAGGGGTGTAATTTTTAAGCTAGCAGCACCAAAATTTCAGAGTATCGTTAGGAGACCCTCCTGATGATACCACCCAGGTTTGGAGAAAGATCAACCGGGCCGTATCCCAGTTCGTGCTGGCAGGGGGTGGCAGGAGCATCGCCCACCCATCCATCTCCTTCCGTGATCCAGCCTGCTACAGGGGCAATGGCATCCACCTCTCTGACCTGGGCATGGACCTGTGGCTGCATAACATCCAGGCAGCCTTGCAGGAGTGGCTGGGGTAGAGGGAAGCGTTTGGCGGGAGACGGGGGCAGGCCCCCATGCTCTTGTGGCAGTTTGGCGTATGGGTATGCCTGGGGAAGGGGAAGGGAGCTAGGCCTTCCCCTTGGGAGTGGCAACAGCGGCAAGAGGCTATTGTTGTTGTTGTTGTTGTTGTTGTTGTAGATTTCACAGCTGCCAGATCTTTAGCTGGTTGTTGGCCTTCATTACAATTCGAGCCTCACCCAGAGGCCTAGGAAGTTGTAATGTATCAGTGTAGTATTCGTGCGGATCCCAGCAGGGCTGCCTTCTTTGACCAATGTTAATTTTGTCAATTCGAAGATGTTCAAGTGCTGCCCTAGTGTTTTCGGGATGACGCCCAGTGTGCCCATTACCACTGGGGTGATCTCAGCTGGTTTGTGCCATAGATGCTGAAACTCAATTTTCAAATCATGGTATCTAGTGACCTTCTCGTGTTCTTTTTCAATGACCCTGCTGTCACTGGGGACTGCTATGTCTATGTCGATGATGCTCACTTTCTTGTCCTCGATTACGGTGATGTCTGGTGTATTGTGTTTCAACACTTTGTCTGTTTGGATTTGAAAGTCCCACAAGATCTTGACCTTCTCATTTTCCATTACTTTCTCTGGACAATGTTCCCACCAGTTCTTAGCTGTTCTTATGTTGGGATAGGGCGGTATATTAAATCTAATAATAAATAAAAAAAATAAAAAAATGTTGTAATTCTTGCATAAATTCCAATGGATCATCTTGGCCACTGAGTTGTGTTTCGGTTTGTACTCAGTCTGGGCAATCTTTGTGCAGCAGCTGAGGACATGATCTACAGTTGCATCAGCTTCTTTGCACAATCTGCATTTTGCATCGTCTGAGGATTTTTCGATTTTGGCCTTGATTGAATTTGTTCTAATGGCTTGCTTTTGAGCATCTAAAATCAGGGATTCAGTTTCCTTTTTCAGAGTACCAGTTGTTAACCACAGCCAGGTCTTTTCGTTGTCCACCTTGTCCTTGATTTTCTCCAGAAAAGCCATGCAGTGCTTTGTTGTGCCAGCTTTCAGTCCTAATTTTAATCACATTTTTTCTGTATTCTTGTTTGGTTCTCTGGGTTTGCAGCAAATGTCTGTTCTTCACTTCAATCAATGCCTGTTCTGGACTTTCCTTCACATAATCGGCCAGTGCATGCTTCTCCTCTTCCACTGTTTGCTGTACTTGCAGTAAGCCTCTGCTACCAGATCTCCGGGGAAGGTATAATCTATCAGTATCGCTGCGTGGGTGTAAAGCATAATGCATTGTCATAAGCTTCCGAGTTTTTCTATCAAATGCATCCAACTCAGCCTGTGTCCAGTTGATGATTCCAGCAGTGTACCTGATGACAGGTATGGTCCAGGTGTTGATGGCCTTGATGGTATTCCCACCGTTTAATTTAGATTTCAAAATTTTCCTGACCCTCTGGGCGTACTCTCTGCTGACAACAGTCTTCACTTGCCCCTGCTTGATGTTATCCAGCTGCAAAATGCCCAGGTATTTATAAGCTGCCTCTTGGTTGCACTTGATGAGTTGGCCATCAGGCATTTCAATCCCATCTCTCTCAGTGATCTTGCCCCTCTTTATTGCCATAGTAGTGCACTTTTCCAGGCCAAACTCCATTGAAATATCTATGCTGAATATTTGGACTGCGTTTACTAGTGACTGGATTTCTGTGTCTGATTTCCCATACAGCTTCAAATCATCCATGTACAGCAAATGTGAGATTTTTTCTGAGTCTTTGGCCATTTGATAGCCCAACTTTGTTTTCTTTAAAATTACTGTTAGTAATGGCAATGATAAACAGTAAAGGTGATAGTGAATCACCTTGGAAAATTCCTCGCTTAATGTTGACTGTTCCGAAGTTTTCATTTTCAACTGTCAGTTCAGTTTCCCACTGTCTCATCGCTTTTCCAGTGAATACTTGAATGTTTTTGCTGACACCAATTGTTTCCAAGCATTTCATGATCCAACTATGGGGCAGTGAGTCGTCGTCATTATTATTATTATTATTATTATTATTATTATTATTATTATTATTATTATTATTATTATTATTATTATTATTATTATTATTATATACAAAAACAGTAATACACAGCAAACAAGATCAATATGCTGGATTTTGTATTAAATCACATGTCGGACACTTCCCAAGCGTTGTTGTTGTTGTTGTTGTTGTTGTTGTTGTTGTTGTTGTTGTTGTTGTTGTTGTTGTTGTTTATTGAATTTATATATCCCCTCCCCCTGAGGGCTCAGGGCGGTGTACAACATAGAATAATAGATAGAGCAATTGATAATGGAGAATCCACCACTTGACTGAAAACATATCTGCTATCCAAGTCCATACAATTTCCATTCTCCAAAGAATCCTCCAAACCAGTTTAGTATCACTCACAGATTCATGGAGCACATTCTGAACTCCCTCATCTAAAGATGTTAGACAGCTCTTGTCCCATTTGAAGATTGTCCTAAGAGTTTAACTGTTTAAAACCTGAAAATATAGTAGGATTCCATCTGTAATGATCTCCTTTTAATGTTTAACAGTTGGTTGGTTGTAGTTAAAAAAAATTAAAAATGGAGCAACTCCAGATGGTGTTGATTGGAAATGAAATTTTATAGGCGCTTCGTGGTTCCCACATCTGATCCCTAATTCAGTCCACCTTTACTCCAAACACTGATATTCTTTCCCTTACAGTGTTTCATAATGTGGTGCTTAAAAAGATAGTTATATGGGAAAGGTATCTCCAAAAACAACATACCAGACATAACATACCAGGTAGATAGTGTCAAATTTTGAAAGATTTATCTGTAGATGAGTCTTTAATACTGAAACCAGCAGATAAAGGGAGAGCCTTAATAGTCATGGACTCTAAGAACTATTTGGCAGAAGTTGAACAGTTGTCCAGCAAGGACAATTGTAGACCCTTGGATGAGGATCTCACAGCCTACATCATGCGGCTGATTAAAGTTACTGTGCAAGAGACTAACTTGATGGGCCACATAAATAACAAAACTTACAATTTTTTGATCAAATAATACCCAGGACTCCTATTTTTTACAATTTACCAAAGATTTACTGTTGACCAAAGAGGGGCACCTACCACCTGGACACCCTATTGTATCTGGTATGAATTCTTTTTTGGAACCCTTGCCACAATACCTTGATTATTTCTAGCAACCTTTTGTTAAAACATCACCTTCCTACATTAGAGACTCCACTGACTTTATCTGCAAGGTTGAAAGTTTGAAGATTCCAGCAGGTGCTTGTTTACTTACTTTGGATGTCATTGGTCTTTAATATTCCTCATACATTGTGGGGGAGAATAGGTTGGACTCCTCATCCTCCGCTCTACACTCTCTCTCTCTCTCTCTCTCTCTTTCTGATGGTTATTGTTTAAAAATATGGAAGACAGTCTCTATGGCGGGCCCCCTGGCTCCCAGTTTCACCAATTTATTCATGACACAATTTGAATCTAGTTCATTCTGAATACCCAATTTAATCCTTTCTTTAAAACATTTTTTTCAAACTTTTCACTGATGACCTTTTTTGATTTTTACTAGTTACAGAAGGGCACAGGCTTTTCTGGATTGGCGGAATATTTAACCTACTATCAAATTCACTAGGAGTTTCAATTGCACACAGATTCCTTCATTTTCATTTATTTATTTACAGTCAATGACCAGTACAACAGAACAAAAGTACATCAATTTCATAGTACCATTAGCATAGACGAAAAAACCACACTAGAAACACAGATCAAAGGTAATACGTAGTCTGTGATATATACAAAGGGGTATTCACATGAATTCAATATTATAAATATTATTTGTTTGCAGTCAATGACTAGTACTTAAAATCCCATCTCACCATAATAGCGAAACAGTAGATAAAATACATTGATTGGAAAGGGATTACAATTTTAAAATTCCCAGACCTATAAAGTGCCTGTGCAGTCTTACTAAAAAGTGCCTATGGGGACTTACTAAAAACCCAAACTTCCAGCCAGGTCATCTAAAGATTGAAACTAATTTAATCTTCCCATCCCTTTACCATTCGGCAGCCAGATGTCTCTTTTTGTATTTACAAATAAATTAACAGAAACAGGCCATTTCCCGTGTGATTTTCTGGTCCCTGCCCATCAGTATGTAGGCCAGTATATCTTTGTGATTTAGGCCAGTTAGACCTGTCAGGACTGGGCTGAGGATTTCCTTTCGGGGCTTTTCGTAAGTAGGGCATCTAAAGAACATATGTTCTATGGTGTCTGTTTCGCCTAGAGGGCAGGGGCAAAGCCTCTTTTCATATGGAATTTTCTTATATTTTCCCTCTAACAATAAGGAGGGAAGAGAATTACATCTGGCCAATGTGAAAGTTCTTCTCATATTGCTGTTTTCGAGGAAGGACAGATATGGTGCTACAGTTACTTGCCATCTTAGATGTTCCGGTGCTAAGAATTTGGGTGACTTCAAAAGATCTGTTTGTCTCCCTATGTCAAAACTTTTCTGTTTGACCAGCACATGGGCCCTTTCAGCTCCCTTATCTATAAGAGTTTGTATGGAGCGTCCCATCTGTTGTATGGTGATTTGAACTGTCCTATGCCAGCTGGACTGAAAGTTGTTCGGGAGAACCAAGGGGAGAAGACCTTGTGGGTTATGAAAGCAGCCTACCCATTTTTTAATTGATAATAGTCAAATTAGAGCTTCAACTTTTAGCATCCCAGTTTCAAGTCTAATCCATGAGTTGGAAACATTTTTGGGACTTGTACTAGAGATCTTAGAAACTTGGATTGTACTCTTTCTAGTGGAGCGAATGATGAGGGAGATCCTAGAAAGGATCCATAGACTAGTTGCAGAATTGTTTTTGCTTTGAACAGTTTCAGCGCTGCTGGAACATAGGAACCTCCTCTTGTGTAAAAGAGTTTTAAGATGCTATTTGCAGACCTCTCGCTGAAATTTGCCATTTGAGCATGATGGGCAGATTTGGAGCCCAAAGCCTGGAGTACCACCCCTAGATATTTGAAACTGCAAACCTGTTCGATCTTGTTTCCTGCTAACTGCCAATTTCTGGGTCTGGGACAATTTCCAAATGCAAGTATCTTGGGTTTTTTGGAAATTTATTGTCAGATATTCGTGCTGGCAATAATATGTAAATTGATTTAGAGCTCTTTTTAAGCCAATAGGGGTCCTTGAGAGAATTACCGCATCATCAGCGTACAGCAGAGCTGAGATATGTTGGTTTGCCAGTTTAGGGGGATGGAACATTGGATCATTCAAATGGGAAACTAGGTCATTTAGATAAAATATAAATAACTTTGGGGCAAGTAGACAACCCTGTCTTACACCCTTGTATGTTTTTATTGGGTTGGTTAGGAAACTGTTCCGGTTATATCTAACTCCTAGATTAGTGTTGTTATGCATAAGTTGAATAAGGGCTAACAGTCTCCTATCTATAGTAGTGGCCTTCAATTTATAACAAAGTCTTGCCCTACAAACAAAATCGAAGGTCGCTTTCAGATCTATAAATGCAGCATATAATGAGGTTGCTTTGCTGGACGCATATTTCTCTATGAGGTGTGGAATTACTAGACAATGGTCTAGCGTGAAGCTTCACATTGGTGAAGCAACCATACAATGCTTCGAATGGGTGAATCACGACCCTAGGAGGGTTTACTCAGAAGCAAGCCCCATTGCCAGCAACCAAGCTTATTCCCAGGTAAAGGATCATGCCCAGGCCAGCCTAGGTGTGTGTGTGATTTTCTGCCCCCGCCACATGATGAACTCTGTGCACGCGTGCCCACAGAAAGGGCTCTGAGTGCCATAGGTTCACCACCGCTGTTCTGTGGTTTCAGTATATAGAAAACCTACTGATATATAGAAAATCTATTGATATCTAGAAAATCTACTGATGGGAATTCCTATGTTCATTTTGGTTCTTTTCAACCACCACACATAAAATACAACTTACCCTTTAGTTTATTTCTCAGAATGAAGAGAAATAGCACACATTTTAAGGATTATAAAAGATCTGCCAGATCTGTAGAGGTTCAACTGTTGAATAGCAGGTATCCTGGGCAGTTATCACAAAAGCTAGGACACATGCTGGCCCAACTGAGAGAGTTAATCTGTTACAACCTGAACAGAATGAACATAAGGAGAGATTATTTTGTTCTTTTACTTACTGTCCTTTGAGTAACAAAATTAGTCAGGTCATTTCTAAATATTGGTCCTTGACTGATGATTTACCTGATGACCATCCACCTCTAATGGGTCTCAACGATCAAAGAATCTGGGCAATAAATTAATAAGATCTGACTTCACCAATAGAGAATGAAGTTGTACCATCACTGTGGAACATCACAGGTGTGACCATTGCATAGAATATCCTTTGGCCATAGAATACAAGCAGTTTAATTATGTATCTAGGATTTACAGAAAGGACTTGTGACATTTTTCCAATTGTAACACAAAAAATGTAGTGTGTGTAACCTCTTGCCCAGATGGTCCGTATTATGTGGGGAGCATTGTCAGGGGGATAGTATCTATGTATCTATGTATCTAAGGAGCAGCAGTGGCGTAGGAGGTTAAGAGCTCGTGTATCTAATCTGGAGGAACCGGGTTTGATTCTCCGCTCTGCCACCTGAGCTGTGGAGGTTTATCTGGGGATTTCAGATTAGCCTGTACACTCCCACACACGCCAGCTGGGTGACCTTGGGCTAGTCACAGCTTCTCTGAGCTCTCTCAGCCCCACCTATCTCACAGGGTGTTTGTTGTGAGGGGGGAAGGGTAAGGAGATGTAAGCCCCTTTAAGTCTCCTACAGGAGAGAAAGGGGGGATATAAATCCAAACTCCTCCTCCTCCTCCTCCTCCTCCTCCTCCTCCTCCTCCTCCTCCTCCTCTTCTTCTTCTTCTATGTGATTGAGATGCATTCCTAACTCAATGTAACTGCCTGTAACAACAAATCAATGCTGCTGAAAGATATATGTAACCAGCCTGTTGTATGTAACCACTGCCATTTAGGGCATTCTTTCCTTTATCTTTTCTTTATGGCTTCACATGCTTTGCAGATAACTAGGCTTTCCCCTGACACCCTGGTCCCATGATAAAAGAGTTACATCTGTTATCTCATGGGGCAAGGAGCCAGATGGCTCTCTATCACTATTTGTTTGAGACCTTGGGGCGCTTTAGCTCCAAAGACTATTTTTCACAACTTCTTGGGAAAATGGAAGTGGGGTTTACTTTGGGGATAAAGGGGACTGTGAATGCCAGCTTTGCCAGAACTGGCTTTTCTAGTGTGGTGCTTCAATGCCTGCTCAATAAATGCTACTGATCAATACCTCAGAGTTGACTTAAGGGTCCGAGACCTTACTTACAGTGTAAAAACATGCATGTTACAGCATGTACCAAGGATCAGATGTGGAAACTGTAAAGCACCTAAGGTTAACTATTCCATCTCCAATCAACACCCACTTGAGTTGCTCCAGTTTTTTGTGCTGGCAGTGGTTAGAATTACAAAAAAGCAACACTTGGACATCAAAGGAGATGATTATAGATGTAATCCTACTATATTTTCAGGTTGCAAACAGCTCTGGGTCCATGACAGAACCCTAAAGCCTTTCATTTCCTTCCTGGTTGATACCTTTGGATATGATCAACCAACCAGGCTATAATTCATCTAAGAGTAATGGGATTTAGTCAATGTATAACCAACTTCTCAACAAGAAAATCACGCACCACCATGTCAAAAGTTTCACTAAATTCCAGATCCACAGCATGCCCCTGGTCCACCAAACTAGTAATTATGTCAAAAAGAGAGAGAGAGATTAGTCTGACATGATTTATTCCTAAGAAAGCTGTGCTGAGATTTAACAATCACACTTTGTCTCTCTAAGGCCCTTTCCACACATGCAGAATAATGCATTTTCAATCCACATTCACAATTGTTTGCAAGTGGATTTTGCTTTTTTGCATTAGCCTTTCTCCCAGTCTTTTCTGCCAAGGAGTTCAGGACTAGGTACATGGTTCTCTTCTCTTTAATTTTATCCTTTCAAAAAACCTATGGAGTAGTAGGGCAAGCTGAGTAGGAATGGCCTGTCACAGTCATCTACTGGAGAAAACTCACAGTGAAGATCACACTCCCTCAACTGCTCCAAAATGCCAGGAGTAGTTTCAATGCTGGTCTCTCTCTCTCGCTCTTTGGTGTGTTTGGGGGTAGTATTTGAAAAGATAAGTGCTTATCCACATATGTCTCAATATTCATGGAGATTTTTACCCCATTTGTCCTAAAGCAATGCAAGAACCTTCCAGTTTTCCATAAAAGGGACATTGACCAATTGGGCATTACTTAGATGCAGTGTGGGTGAACACACAATCAGTAACTTGAGATACTGAAGGCTCAGTGTTGGACCCTCGAACTCTCTTCCACTCAGCTGGGTCATGTGACTCTCCTAGCCAAGGCTTCCTCCATCAGAAAAAGTAATTTGTCATTCCAGAAAGCTTCCTGAATCATGTAGATAAACCCTTGTTTAATATATATGTTTTTTAATCCCACTGTTCCTCCAAGGAGCACAGGACTGTGTACATGGTTCTCTTCTCCTCCATTTTTATCCTTACAAAAATCTTATGAGGGAGGGTAGGCTGAGGACGCATGGTACAAGGTCACCCTGTACATGTCATGGCAAGTGAAGGATTTGAATTCATACTCCTCGGTTCTAGTCCAACCTGCTGCACTGATGAGAACTGGAGGAAATCCAGGAAACTCACTCATTATCCAGGGGAAGCAACTGCCCTGCCTGTCATCGTTATAAGATATCCTAAAGTCATACAGAGACTTCACGAGGGATACGCTTTTGTTGTCTGCCACCACAGTCTCTGGCAAAACCAGTGAGCAGGCTTTCATAGGAAGGATGGACAAACCCAGAGTGACCCCAGAAATTTACTTTGGGCTGCTGTAATTGAGGTGTTTATCTCTAGACACAACTGTCACAGCCGCCTATTGGAGAAAGATCACAGTGAGTATCATACTCCCTCAAATGTTCCACAGTGCCAGGAGTAGTTTGGATGCTAGTCTCTTTTTTTTTTGGGGGGGGGGGGGGCTAGTATTTGAAACGATAAGTGCTTATCCACCTTTGTCTCAATATTCACGGAGATTTTTTCCCCACCTGTCCTAAAGCAATGCAAGAACCTTCCAGTTTTCCATAAAAGGGACACTGACCAGCCAGACACTGCTTAGATGCTGTCCACTCCGTTTCAGCACCCCACACACTGACACGGGGACTCGGGGAAGCCGTGTAACAATGGAGAGGGAGAATGGAGCTTACATGATCCTTCTCTGCTGTGAGGATCCCCCCTTGCTGTTATGCTGCTGTGCATCAAGCTTTCAGTGATGGGCCAGGATGGCTAGTGATGCGATTCACAACAGCACTGAGTCACTCTCTAGAAACAATTGTTTGCTCTGGGGTGCACAGGTGTGCCTTTGTGTGCCCCCTTCTGTCCCTGGCATCCCCTACCAGGTTAGCTAGGGGGAGTCGAGATGGAGTGGTCTAGGGAGTAGCTTAGGTGGCCTTTGTGTTTTGCTGTCTTTCCCTTCCAGAGTGCTGGTCTGCTGCGAGCAGAGATTTTATCAGGTGAACTTGATGCTGCTCTTGTTTAATATGAAGAATGGGAGTTGGAGCATTGCCAGCAGACCCTTGCCATCCAACCTTTCCCGTCCCAATCTCAGGCAAAAACCACAGGGAGTTCTGGGAGCAATCTCACCCACCCACCCTTCAGTATGCAGAACCAGTGGTTAAGTCTCATACACGTGCATTTTTTAAATTATAAAATGGGGATGTGTTGCTATTTTTTCAGAGGACCGAATGAGGTTTTTCGTGCCATCTGCTGGGACCTGCTTGTTGTGTTTCCACTGCTGAAGCAGGGGACTGCAGGAGAAGAAGAGCATGTAACATTCTCTATGTGGTGCCTTTGGCTTCCCTCCAGATGCTGAACTGCACCAGTCATACAGCTGCAACATCCTCTCCCGTTTCTGACGTTGACTTGAGTGCTGGACAGCAGCTTTTGTGCATGCAATCTTCCGAGGGCTGGGGAAACACTGGAGGAAGGCGGTCACTTACTCAAACAGAACAGCCTAAAGCGCAGCTTGGGCAGGGACCATGAGCAATGTTGGCAGCAGCTTCCTTTTCCTCAACTACTATGTGTGATGTGCTGCTACAGTCTGAGAGGCTTGCGATGGAAACAAATGTGGTCCATTCTAGGTTTGGCACACATTGGTACTTCCGGAGCTGTGTTCAAAGCATTCAGATCTGCTTGCAACACAACCTTAGAAACACTGGAAGTCTAAAAAAAAAAGAGCAAATTGTCTGCACATCTCTATGTTTGTCCTTCTAAAACTTGGTACTTTGACCAGTTGTGATGCTTGTCTTGACTTTAGACGTATAATTAAGCAGGGCAGAGGCCAGATATGCAAAGGTGGTGACTTACCTCTTGGTTCTGCAGAAAGGGCTTTCCGTAGCCAGAATTCCAGGGGCTGATGTGGTCATGCTGCATTGTGTGCAAGCAACCCCATACTGTGCAAGATATTTGTTTCCTTTTATCTCCGGTACTGTGGTCCCTGCATGGAGGTTCTTGTAGCAATGCTGATCAAAATGATCCCACTGTGGGGCTCTTACCAACCTTATTTCTCTATTTCTATTGGGATAACTTCTCTTTCAATCCCGTTTTTTTCAATTATAGGGTAAGAGTGGAAAATAATGTCAAATTTTGTTGTTGATGTGCTGTTGTGATTATCATTTGTACGTGCTATCATGCAAGTGAGTTATGGTTTATACGTACAAAACCTAATTGGTGTCTTACCCTCTTACCTAAGGAGCAGAAGCCAATAGTTGTTGGCATTCTTTTCCTAGGGCAGGGAAAATGCACTTCAAAAAAGATCTAGATCAGTTCAGGAAGAATTAAGGGAAAGGCTTTTTGCTGACAGGTAAGTTTAGAAAGTAACAGTCACAATGGCAGCACTTTGTTTTGAAGAAAGAATTTGGTTCAAACAAGGACATTTGCAATTATTGTGTAGCGACAAGGAATGAAGATCAGCAGGTATGTTACATTCTGAAAAGGATACCTTGCAGGTGAAAAACTGTAGAAAGACATTTTATTTTGAGAATCAAATTGGCCTTGGGACTGATTTCACAGTGAGCATGATGAGTCCTTGTACTAAAACATTTAAAAAGGTGATACAGTGGATGGCTGGTGTGAAGAGAGCAGGGCTGTATCTGCACAGTCAAAATCCTGGGTTGAGCAAGAGAAATGCCCCGTTCCGTACCACAATTCTGCACGGTCCCCAGTCCGAAAGCGGGTTTGCCCCACAATATTTGCTCATCCCAGGGTATTCAAAAACCACCAAATTGGAGGTTCTTAAAAAAAAACAAAACAACAACAACAGGGTGAGCTTGCTAGAGCCTGCTACCATGTGAACACCAATTGGGAGCAGGACCGATTTATTTTTCCCACCCAGATGTCTGATCTCCCCGCCAGACGTTCATTCAACCTGCCACTTAAAAACAACAGTCAATCAGAATGTGGGACACTGGGCATGCTCAAAGATGCTTGCAGCTGCCACTAAAAAACAACGGCCAATCAGAATGTGGGACACCGGGCATGCTCAGATATGCTTGCAATGTAAATACAGAAATCCCAGGCTCATGCGAAACAAGTTGGAGTATTTCCTCCTGGTCTTCACTGGATTCCTTCAAAAAATAGGCAACCATGTGAACAGACACCCCGGGATAAAATAGACCCAGGTTTTTAAAAAACAGTGGTACACAAGTATAATTTTGCCATGCAGAAACGACCCAGGTGGGATTAGATCAGGTATTTAGATTCTTTGCAGGTATTTTGATGCTCTTACAATTTCTATACCTGCACCATTGACAAAAGAAATCCAGTGATAGGTGTGATTGGCAAATATGCCTGTGCCAGATGCTGCATTTATTTTTACTTTATAGGTTGTGGGAAGGTATAACAGCCGTATTTATTTGTGTGAATACTTAGAATAATACATTTATTTACAAAACAGTTCTCACCATCAGTAACCTTCATCTTTGCTCCTTGCATCCTACCTTTATTTCTGAGTTGCACTTTGGCCTCACTCAGTAGCAACAAGCTAGTTGCCCTTTCTCATGGCTTCTTGCCTTACTGCTCTAGCAGCAACCTGTTCTTCCTCAAGCTTTGCATCACTTCCTCTTTTGCGCTGATGCAGCTGCATGGGGCTCAATGAACTCTGATCTTTCTGGCCAGCAGCAACCTGCACTTCTTTCCTCTCCAGACTCTGCCCTCTCTCACTTTTGGAGTACTGTCCAGAATCAGATCTTCCTCTTACTGCTGGAACGTGATTCTTGAACGTGATGTTGTAGTAAAGCAGGTAGCCGTCATTGAACATGTAGAGTTTCTCATCATTGGGATTGTAATTCAAGCTCTGCACAGTAGGCAGAATTTTCTCCATTAAGATTTTTATATTGCCTTCCTTGGCTGTATTAGTGTCATAATAGTAAAATATTAATTCATGTGTCGAATTCACTCTCTTCGTGGCATATAAGACTCCACAGATCATGAAAGTATTTGTCATCTTAGCCTTTGGTTGCGAGGTAATCCAAGGTGCTCCTACTCTTAAGCTGTGAGGGTGTACTTTCCTAATTACTACATTCCCATTGGCTAGTGTGGCACCATGAATCATCCACAGGCCCTTTTCATCCCCTGCCATGTCCATATCTTGATATTTAGTATCCTTATAGGAATACCAGTTATTAAAAGAAATGGGGTCCTGGTCCTCTAATTCCATCCTGGAGACCTCCATAGAAAATGGATCTGTCCTGCATAGGTCTCTGCTATCATAACAGTTGAAAAAAAACGAACCGTTGTAGAAGATCACACCACCCCCTTGGCCACAGTTCTTACAGCTGCCTGGGGAACTAATGGAAAGGTCATATTCCCGTTCAGGAGAGTAAAGCAGCATTTTTTTGTATGAAGCATATAGGCGGAAGGACTCCAGTGTGCGCTCATCTTTGTTCATTGGGAAAACCCAATAATAATCTTTTAATTTGTTGCCCAAGGCAAAATCTTTTCCCCAGGATCCAGCTTTGAAATCTTCACCTTTCCAGTTCAATTTCACCAGAACTGGTGAACTAACCTTTTGAAGCCCACCATGGTCACATGTACCTGTATAGGAATAAAAAGAAATTTATTCCCACAAGTGCATTCCACTTCAGTTTGTTCACAGACACCAAGTGGATGAAGAATTATTGGTCTCAGCCTGTGACTGTTGTTTAAGAAGTTCCTGGGTGAACTTTCTTCATTAGTTTTAGTTCTTGCTATGCCACTTATAATATAGTTATCCTTTTTTTTTTACAATGGGGGATCATTCCCATCCACATTTAATTTGACAAGAGGGGGAATCACGAAGGGGATCCCTAGGCACTCACAGGGAAGGAGAAGTCCCATTTCTTCCTCACCACTGGCTTCCCCCATCCCTGCTTCCAGGTCCAGACAGTTTCTTCCCCATGGCCAGTTCTGACTTTTCACCGCTACTTCTGGCTGCAGATGACAACCCTCCCCCATTTCTGGCTCATCTCCAGGCTTCCTGTTTATCATCCTCATTCTAGCTGCCACTGCTTCCTTTACCTCCTTTGTGCCCTGGCTACCTGCTGGCTGTCGCTAATTTTTATGCAACGTTAGCAGATGCTATGGCAAAATGCGCCCTAGCATCTACCCATTTGCTTTTTGTGATGTCTGTGTTGCTACTGTAAGTCAAAATGCCACTCAGTCTAGCAGTTTCCCTTTTGTGGGTATGTTTTTGGTGTGTGAAACTTCCAAATAAGACTCTTTCATGAAAGCCAGATTTTTCTGTAAAACCGGAGTTCCACCCATGCTTGTAGAGCCCTACATCACAGCCACTGGCTGGCTTCATATCTCAATTTGTCTAACTGCATGAGGGCCAAGTCTTTTCTATTCCATAAAGAAATCAATAATCATTTAGCTTGAAGTCCTCCTTTTCCCACTTAAGTTACTGTCCTTCTTTGTCCACATGTGGCTTCCCAAAGCCATTCAATGGAAGCTGCCCCTCCTGTGCCCGCGGCACTGAAGACTGCAGAGAGTTCTGTTGCTGTGTTTTGTTGTGTGTGAGATGGGGCATTTGCTGCAAAGGAATGTCATTGCGTCACATTCCATGACAATCAATGGAAAAGAGGCTTTACAGAGAAATCCTTTTCGCACTGACCTCTGCCAGTGTGGACAAGGAACTTGGATCCCGTTGGAGAAACGTTGGGCTTTGGGGGAAATAAGCACATGGGCTCCTCTTCAAACAACTCTCTTCACATTCCAGATCACTGGGGAGGGAGGAATGGGGAAGCCCAGGGTAGTTCCTGCCTACCAGAACAGCCACAAGACCTGACAAGACAGGAAGAAATTGCTCCTCAGTTCTCTGCTGAGGAACTGCTACCTTTCAATAGTCAAGAAAGGAAAGCCCTCCCGAGTTCCTGCCAGCCTGGCCAGGCCCCAGTCAGACCCTCCCATCTAAAAAACAACCCCTCTAGGCCACAGCATGAGCTCCTATCCCCATTCCTTAGCTTCTCCCCTCCTCTGCTTTCCTAGAGCTGTGTAGTGGGGGGGGGGTGGAGGGCGGCTTGGGACTATTGCCTGCCTCCAGTGCTCTTCAGAAGGCTTTGGGATGGAAGGGGGGAATGATCCAGTCAGAAAGATGAGAAAAGACTATGAAAATGCTGAGGTCTGCAGTCTAAACCCCACATGTCTTTGTAAACTTTCCTTCATTGTTTTGGACGTCTGGATTTGTGTTTTATTTTTTGTGTGTCTGTTGCATATAGAGGGAATGTACACAAAGGACAGCAATAATGTGGTGAAATATTAGCATAATCAGCAGGCTTTGAGTAATTCATTAAAATAATTGTGTATCTCATGCCTTTCCATGAAGTTCACTACATCTTTTTTCCCCTGCTGTACTTCTAACATAGAAAATTAAAATCAACTTCAGATGTCAAATCAGCAGTAGAGTGCAACCAGAAACTTGAAGGCCTTTTAAAAAGGTATTCACATACTTCCTAAATTTCTTTAACACTGGGACCAGGGCTACCCTGAGCAGACCATGCCTTCAAAATCAAAGGCAATGATCGGCTTCTAATCCAAATGAACAGATATGAATCATGTAAGAACAAGTCCCCCCTAGCATTGCTTTCAAGGGGGAGATTCAGATGCAGTGAACAGTTCCCTGACATAGACTGGATACAAACCATATACGCTTTAAAGCTGCATTCCAGAGTGTCTGGAATGTGATCATCAATGAGATGTTCTCACCTCTTATTAGCCCATTAAGAAGTAAGCTGCATATTCTGCAATATGGAACACACTGAATGATGAAATTTGACCAGATTTAGAAGGAACAAAACCATGGATGATGATTGCCACATACATAAACCTATATATTTTCATTTCTAATCAACAGTTAGGTGGCTCCTGGTAATACTCACCAAAAACAGTTCTTTCTGGCACTGATGCTTTGTCTGGCACTGATGGTGGAACAATGCCAATTTGTTCCTCACATTCTATGAGTTTTTTCCGAAGAGTATCGACCTCACGTTGTGCTGTGATTATGTTATTTTGGTCACGTGTTTCCATCGAATTTACTAAAACAGTCATACCACTGATCTGAAATATGAGATAGCACGAGTGTGATTTCTATTTCCCTGCAATCATAAACCCTTGAAAACAGAAGCATTCTTGTCAGATACAGAATTAGAACTAGAAACTGGAAAAGAAATTGCACTCAGTTCCGAAAGAAGTAAATTCATTACCAGCAAGACTGATCCTTTGAGATGCAGCCTACTACTCTCCTGCCCTCAAAAAATAAAGTGAAAGAAGGAGCATATGGGAAATGGTCATGAAGGTCTATACTTTGCAACAAGGCGGCTACAAGAGGTATTAAGAAATACTGTACACTATTTTGAATAAAATGTAATTAACAGTAGTCGTTGGGAACTACTGACATGCATAAATTAATCCTCACCCTGAGCCATGTGCTCCAGTGCTTGAGTATTCATAGAGAAAGTTGAGTTGCATTGAGGATCAAAAGGAATAAAACATTTTGTGTGACAAAGGAGATTTGGAAACTGAAGGACAAACCATATGTTACACTGGCACGCTTCCATAGCTTTCTGTCATACAAGTGTATCTCATGCAGTATCTCATATCTACCTGTTGCTACCTCTCATACTTTAGAGGAAGAAACGGAGGTTAAACTTCAGAGTGATTGTGATTAACTTTTTGATTAAATGCCCGTGTGGCATGGGTTCTGTGGAAACAGTACCTCATATGCTGTTGAATTGTCCTTTTTATGAGATAGGTAGGAAGAAACACATAATCGCCTTCCTGCATGGAAGTGAAGGCATTACAGATAAACAGAAGGTTATATATCTTTTAAACAGCCACAACTACGAGCTGTTGGAAGCGGTGGCTAAATTTTTAAATGGTGTTATTTTAACTCGTCAGAAATTGTAAAGTTGTAAGGGCTGTTATTATCTTGCTAAGTTAATCTTAAACAATTTATATGCCATTAAAGGTATTCGAAATCGAATCGAACTTTTTGATTACAAGATGCTGTTTCTAAGAAACCAGAGTAATATTCATTGTATATATTTAACTGCCTCCGTTTTTGAAACAATCTGTTGTGGTTGTTCAGGTGACTTAAACACTGATATTCCAAATTCTGTGCAGTTACCTTCTGTCACACAAGTGTATCTCATGCAGTATCTCATATCTACCTGTTGCTACCTCTCATACTTTAGAGGAAGAAACGGAGGTTAAACTTTAGAGTGATTGTGATTAACTTTTTGATTACAAGATGCTGTTTCTAAGAAACCAGAGTAATATTCATTGTATATATTTAACTGCCTCCGTTTTTGAAACAATCTGTTGTGGTTGTTCAGGTGACTTAAACACTTTGATGTTCCAGAGATTCGCCAGTACAGTTACCTTCTGTCACACAAGTGTATCTCATGCAGTATCTCATATCTACCTGTTGCTACCTCTCATACTTTAGAGGAAGAAACGGAGGTTAAACTTTAGAGTGATTGTGATTAACTTTTTGATTACAAGATGCTGTTTCTAAGAAACCAGAGTAATATTCATTGTATATATTTAACTGCCTCCGTTTTTGAAACAATCTGTTGTGGTTGTTCAGGTGACTTAAACACTGATATTCCAAATTCTGTGCAGTTACCTCCTTAATCAACCTGTTGATGACTTCTTTGTTTTCTGCAGAGGTTGCGTTCTCGCTTATCTTTTTGGCTATAGTGTCCAATGTAGTAATCTCCCGTATGAGTTTATTAAATTCCAGGTCAATATGAGCACCATAGTCCTTTGCATATTTTGCACGTTTGTCCAGTTCTGTCAGGTTTGCTATCCCATCAGTCACCACCCAATTGAAGGTATAAAGCTAGAAGCCAAACAAACAACAGTTATACTCAAATTACATGAGTGAGAGTGTTCCTGTCTCTTCTGTCTTGCCTTTAGTATTGGTATTTCAAACAGATCCTGATTTTGCTATTGCTGCTAAAAAAACAAAACAAAAGTAAACTGGAACCAGAAAATTACAGCAAATTGCTAGAGACTATTTTGGGGCTAGTTTACAATCCTAATGTCCTTTCAAACAAAATATATTAGATCATAAAATGCAATTCTGTATCAATTGTGGTGTTTGTGTGTGTGTGTTAGAATGACATTTGCCGCCTAGGCACAATTGTAGCTGCACATTACAGCCTGTAAGATGTACAATTTCCGTTAATTTGAAAGCCATGGCAGGGAGGGGAGGAATGTTCTTTTTTTCCTTTTTCCCCCGAGAACAAAATGGACATTTGGGGGGAATCAAAATATATGCGATACTCACTGTCCTTTCAAGCCTAAACTAATTTTACTGCTTTAGCAACACAAAATGCATCATGTAACTTACTTAGCATATAAAATTGCAATATTTGACATGTTTAATGGAATTTAAAAGTTATAAATGCATTACTTTTTTTTCTACAAGCAAAATTGCAAATGTGCCCAATACTTTAGAGAAAACTTCAGGCTGATGCTCTTATGCTATTTTAGCTGATGTACCTTACTTTAGAGACAGCTCAGTTTTCAATGTGCCTTTCAGAGTTTTCCTCTGAGGCTCTAGTCTAGTTCTATGTGTCACAGTAGTTAGAGGGTAGGGGGAGATGAAAAGATCAACCACAAGGTAAACCACAAATTAGGTCCAAAGGACAGAGAAGGTATGCAATAGTGGAAAAGCAATGGAAGCCCTGCATGCTCATCTCATGAAAATAAGGTATCCTCCAAGGTTAGGCTGACCAGCCGTCCCGCTTTTGGTGAGACAGTTCCGCCTTCGCACAATTTGTCCTGCGTCCCGCGGGTTCCTTCCATTGTCCTGATTTTTGGGAGGCTGTCGCACTGCCTTCTGGGGTGCAAGGTCAGCGCGTGCATTTCCCGTCATGTGCAGCCGCAGGAACACGACCTTGGGCTTGCCAGTTTTAAGCCCTGTGACAGGGTGGGAAACAGCAGTGCCCCAGAAGGCAGTGTGCTCCTGCGACTGCACACGCATGCGGCAGCGCCCCAGAAGGCAGTGCGCGCCCTGCATGGCTGCGCTGGCTGCGACACGCGATGCTGTAGTCATGAGTTATTCGCCTTACTGGGGCTTCGCTGTTTTGGCGGGAAATGGCAGCTCTGGTAGAAGGCAGTTGTTTCCTGCGGCTGCGCCGCCATGTGTTTCACCTTCAGCCTGGGTTCATGAAGTAATTCCATCTGGTCACCTTATCCAAGGTGCAGAAATACATCTTGGATTTAAGAGCTGTATATGCTTACAGCATTCCCACTTTTTTTTTTAAAAAAGTATTTTATTAATTTTAAAAAGAAAATATTTCATGAAAGGATTTTTTCAGTACTCCCCAAAATTTCCAATTTTTCCTTTGGAAAAAAATGGAAAAGGGGCTTAGCAATCCCCCCGCCGCCTCCAATTTTTTCAATTTTTTTCCAGGCCTTCACATTTCTATTGCTGAGCCTAAACAGCAGTAATTGTCCCCTATCCCAGCGATCACTGGCATGGAGTGTTTGGGCCTTCCTTGGGGGTCATCCTGAGAGGTTGGCTGTCTTGTTGGTTTACTGGTCTCCTAGCGCACAGGCAGATAGCCTGTTGCGGCTCTTGGAGGCCATCTCCGGTGGGCATTGCAGCACCCTAACCTGATTGGATTGGGTGATTTCAATGTCCATGCTGACTTGGCCTTCTCTTCAGTAGCTGCTGATTTAGTGTCATCCATGGCGATGCTAGGCCTCTCTCTGGTAAACACCGGGGATCGCACTCATCAGGGAGGCCACCCTCTGGATCTGATCTTCGCAGCAGGAGTGCATTTGGTCTTATCCTCTATTGATAGAGTGCCATGGTGTGACCACTATGTTCTGAAGGCCCGAATTGATGCTGCCGTCCCCCCCCCCCGCCCCAATCTAGGCGGCAGGCATATTTGGGCCTGGCTGCGGAGATTAATGGACCCTCAGTGGTTCAAGGACATGCTGCGGGAGACCCCACCCACTGGCAATACTCTTGATATGCTGGTAGAGAGCTCAGAAACCAGACTCTCTGAAGCAATCAAGCTTGTCGCTCCAAGACCCCCTCTTCACTCCCGTGCCAGATCAGCTCCTTGGCATACTGAGGAGCTGCGATGGATGAAACTCATATAGGATCGTCCTGCCACAATTGATACAATAAGGAAACTGGAGGGCCCTTGTAGACCACTTCAGTCGACTGGACTCCGATGACGTGGACAGGATTCTGGCAGCTATAAAACCTACCACTTGTTCTTTTGATTGGTGCCCTTCCTGGTAAGTGAAAGCCAGCAGGGAGGACCTTCAAGGCCACCTGTTGAATATCATCAATAACTCCCTTGAGCAAGGAGTTTTTCCAGGTCGGCTTAAAGAGGCAGTGCTTCATCTGCTCCTGAAGAGGTCTCGAATAGATCCATTAGATCTAGCCAATTACCGGCCACTCTTGAATCGTTCGGTTTTGGGCAAGATAATTGAGCAAGCAGTAGCGGACCAGCTCCAACAATTCCTGGATGACATGCAGGTATTGAATTCCTTCCAGTCCGGTTTTTGCACTTGCCATGGGACAGAGACAGTTTTGGTAGCTGTCGTGGATGAACTCTGGCTCCAGGTAGATTGCCAAGACCACCCAGGCTGCTTTTTACCATCTGCATCAGGCTCGGCAACTGGCTCCATACCAGTCCCATTCCAACCTAGCCACAGTAATCCATGCAACGGTCACCTCCAGATTCGATTATTGTAATTTGCTATATGCTGGTTTTCCTTTGTCCATGACCCGGAAATTAAAGCTCATTCAACATGCGGCAGTCAGGCTGCTTTCTGGAGTGCAAAGTGGAAACCGGATCACTTTGGTCCTGTACCAACCCCACTGGCTGCCGACCAAGTACCAGATCATGTTCAAAGTGTTAATGTTGACACGTATGGCTGCAAGCAGTCTTGGACCTGCATACCTATGGGACCGCCTCTCCCCATATTGCCCCACCAGGTCCCTCTGCTCATCAGAGGGAAACCTACTGGAGATCCCGGGCCCAAAGGAAGTCCGGCTGTCTTCCACAAGGGCCAGGGCTTTTTCAGCCCTGACCCCTACCTGATGGAATAAGCTCCCCGATGAGATCAGAGCCCTGTGGGACCTGAATGAGTTCCGCAAGGCCTTTAAGGAGCTTTTCCACCAGGCATTTCCATCTAGCCAGCCGGCCTGACCATTATCATTATTGGCCCCTCATGGGTGCAGTAGTGGGGGTGGGTTTTTGGCGCTATCTGTTAGTGGTTTTAATGTTTTAATGCTGACTGATGTATTATTATTGTTTTATTTTTGTAATCTTTAATTGCTGTTTGCCACCCTGAACCCTCTTGGGAAGGGCAGGGTATAAATATAAATTTTAAAAAATAAAATAAGACTGGACAAGGGCTGGCACCCAGAATGTATAGCTTGTGCTTTGACCGCGATGACCACCCATAAAGTGGTAAATGTGGGGTTCCATTCATTTATTTACTTCATTTGTAATCTGCCTATCTTACTGAAATCCAAGGTGGACTGCAAAAAAATTTAAAACAATACCATAAAAAAAACAGCGTAACACACAACATGTTGTGTAAATGCAAACTAGATTACAAAACTAGATTATAAACATTAGAACAGTGTTTCTCAACCTTTTCAACGCCATGGCACCCTTGGCCTCGCTCTTCATATCTCAGGGTACCCTTGAGGAGAACACCTAATTTTTAATTGATTTATTTTAATTATTAGTGATGTGAGAGACATAATAGTTTGTTCATTAATTAATGATGTGAAAATGAACACAATTTAAACTAATTAAAATTAAGACAATTGTTACTTATTATTAGGCATATGCTTTGGAGGTCCAGGAAGAATGGCGTATAGAAAGCCTCCCTTCCACTCGGCTGGAGCAAACTTGAAAGTGGTGATCCTGACTGTTGCCGCCATTACTCTCGAGTTTGCTCCAGCTGAGCAAAAGGGAGGCTTGCCTGCCGGCTGCCCTCAGCAACTCCTGGCCAGCTATGGAGGGTGGTGGGCGGGCGGGCCTCCCTTCCACTTGGCTGGAGCAAACTCGGGAGCAGTGATTGTGGCAACGACAGCCACCACCGAGGGTCTTTTTAGCTTTTTAATGTAATACACACCAAGACAGCAGCATCGTGTTCACTGAGAGGTTGGCAATATGGCACTGGCTGCTAGGATTTTCCTCTCTCTCACAGTTGTTGGTGCATGTGTTTTCTCAGGAGGCATGCGCAGTGGGCACCACAGCATGTCCTTTCCTGCGATGTGAAGCGGCTTCCCTTAAGCTGGTTTCGGGTGAGGGGTGGGGTTGAGATGCTTTCGTTTCATTTGTAATATTACTTGTAGCTCATCACGGGGGAGGGGGGGCGGTAGCGTTTCCCCGCGGTACCCTTGGAGGATGCTCCCAGAACCCCAGGGTACCACAGTACCCTGGTTGAAAATCACTGCATTAGAAAATAATGCAGGAAAGCAATAGGTTGGATCCAACCAGTGTTATTGTTGTTGTTATTACTATTACTAGTCTTTCTTGCTGAGACTCAAGACAGATTATAGGATACAAACAGATTACAGGATACAAAATCAGATAGCATAAGGCAACCAATAAACAATAATTACAGAATTGAGGAACAATTTATATTTTATCATTTGATTTCTAGGGCGCCCTTCCCCTTGATGGCTCAAGGCAGCTTACAGTAGTTGGTTCAACATATTCAAATTTGCAATCCATACATTGTAAAAAGGTGCTGTGAAATCAATCCAGAACTAAGAGGAATGAATAAAAGGAAAAGAAGGGGGATGGGGGAGAGAAAGAAAAAGTAAGGGGACAGGGGAAGGAAGAAGAACAGCAGAAAGGGAAAGGGAGGTGGGAAAGAGACACCAACTATGTTGGTACCCCATTGCTGCCCTTTACCATAGGCCTAATAACTCCATTTTACAGGCGCTGTGGAACTGTGACAGGTCCCACATAGCCCAGGTCTCATTCAACAGAGCATTCCAGCAGGCTGGAGCCAGGGCTGAAAAGGTCCTGGTCAAGGACAGCTGGATATTTTTCAGACATATTTGATCTATGCTTTGCTTTCTGCACTGGTTACTGGTTGAATTCTGGCTCATGCTCAAGGTGTTGATATTAACCTTTAAAGCCTTGAGGGGTCTGAGACCATTATATCTATGGGACTGCATCTCCCTATATTGCTTCCAGAGAGCATTAGGCTCTGCTGGAAGTGACCTTCTGGTGGTCTCTGGCTCCAAGAGCATCCAACTAGCCTTGACCAGGGCCAGGGACTTTTCAGCCTTGACTCCAGCGTGGCCCTGGCTGTTGAGGCCAGGGCCCCAAGGGACTTAATGCAGTTCTACAGGGCCTGCAAAATGGAAATGTTCTGCCAAGCCTTTAGCTGAGGCAGCTATGACTTTGTCCAACACTGCTGGCCTCCCAAAATCAACCCAACTCCCATCCTCCTTCTTCCCTTCCTCTTTTGACTTAAACTTCTACACTGGGAAGAGTAAGAAAGTGCAAATGAAACCATAGTTTTGATATTCCCTGTTAATGAAGTCTGCAGAAGATCTAACATATTATGTCATCTTTGAACTTGAAATTTGAAATGTTTATTGTCAAATGCTATGGATTTTTTGTGTCTATGTGTGTGTGTTTTTTTTTTTTAAATGTTAGCCATCCTGAGCCTGGCCTTTGGGCTGGGAAAGGGTAGGGTATCAAGTCTAGTAAAATTAAAAAATAAAAAATAAAACATGTATGATGGTCCCAGACCTCACAAGGCATTGAAGGTTAACACTAAAACCTTGAACTTGGTTTGGTACTCCACTGTTTACCAGTGCAGCTGGCGGACCATAACTAATATGCTCCCACCATGGCGTCCAGTAAGAGGCCACGCAGCTGCATTTGAACTAGCTGGAGTTCCTGGTTCAGTCTCAAGAGCAGCCCTATGTAGCTACAATAATCTAGCCTAGAGATGACTGTTGAATGGATCACTGTGACTAGGTTAGGGTGCAACAAGTAAGGGGGCTGCAACCTGGCCTGGTGTAGATGGTAAAACACCAGTCTGGCCACATGCCATGTCAAGCAACAACAGCTGTACTGACCAGCTTTGATCCAGTTGTCTCTGGAGATTGTCTGTGAGAGTCACCAAGGCTGTCTCCTCCTATAGCCAGAGAGGAAGCCAAATTGAAATGGGCCCAGTGCTGATGTGTCCTCCAGTAAAACTTGAAGCTGTTCCGCAGCTGCTCTCTCAACTGTCCCAAGAATGAAAGGTGGGACATGGTAGTTGGACTGATCAAGAATATCCCGAGATGGCTTCTTCAGGAGAAATCTTATCACTGCCTCTTTCAGCTACCTTAGAAAGATCCCTGAAGACAGGGACAAATTGATTATGCATCTCAGGAGGGCCTGCACACCATTTCCACTGGCTTTCACCAGCCAAGAGATACATGGATCCAACAGGCGAAGTGGTAGGCTTCACAACTGCCTGGATCCTGTCAGCATTGGACTGGGAGAGGTGGCTGAATTGTGGGCAGGACTTCAGAAAATGTGCACTTTCTCACCCAGATAGTTTGCTAATGTGTGTGGACTTCATTTTTCCCGAAAAGATCTATCAAACCAACATTGTGTGGATGTTAAAAAAACAACCTGATACACTTTGGAACCAAGGTAAGAAAAAAACCTTATATATTCCAAGGTATACTAAAACAATGCGGAAAGTGGATTATAACATAAAGACAATGCAGTAGGTGATACAATAATTACTGTACTGGACAACAATTCTATTTTATTATAAATTTGGGCTCCTGGGCTTCTCGTTTTAGTAAGTTAATCTCTTTTAAAGAATGCCCTCCTGAACGTTATGGTTTAGAACATTTAGCAGAATGACAGAAGCATAGGAACCTTTCTGTCCTCTTCAGGCAGGCTATTTCAAAAAGTGGGAGGTACCACTGAGAATGCATGCGAATGCGCATTTGCAAGAGGGGATCTTTAAAAAAACTTTGCTCAGATTAATGAAGCTGTTGGAGGGGAGCAAGGGGGAGAAGTGGTCCTGCAGTCATGTTGGTTCAAGGTTATTCAGGGCTTTGGTAGGTGATAACTAGAACCTTGAATAGGTTATCAGTAAACAATGCAGTATCTGCAGAATGGATGCAACATGCAAGTCCCAACTAGTGCCTTAGTAGGAACCAGGCTGCAGCATTCTGCACTAACTGAAGTTTCCAAGTTGTCTTTAAGGACAGACTCACATAGAGTGCATTACAGTTTTCTGGCCTGAGATAACCATAGCAAGGAACCACATGGTCAGATGATCATAAACAAACTGGTCTAAAAGATGCTGGTAGAATGCCTTTTTTTGGGGGGGGGGGCGGGAATTGCATAACTTGTTTCTCCAGTAATAGTGCTGGATCCAGCATAACCCCTCTGCTCTGTCAGTGAATGTAATCTAGACTCCATCAGTGATGAAAAGCAGAATGTCCCCCAAAACTTCAGCCTTCCCAGTCAGCATTATACCATCCTATCAGGATCCAATTTCAAATTGTTCACCCTTAACCATTTCACCATAGCAGAAAGGCACTGGGGTACAAGATATCTACAGCATTCGCAAGCAATCTGGATAAAGAAATATAGACTGGAGTATCATCAGCATATTGATGACAACCTAATCCAAATCCACAAATTATTTTTCCCTAAGGCAGGGGTAGGGAACCTGCGGCTTGAGAGCCGCATGCGGCTCTTCTGCCCTTGCACTGCGGCTCCACGAGCCGAGCTGCCTGCTTCATCCTTGCCTGCCCTGCAGGCCCCTTTGGCAGAGGCTGAGCGCACCAACTGCCGTCAGAAGCGGCTGGAGCCGCACCGGGCTGAGCTTCCCCTCTTGCCACGCCCTGTTGGGGATCGGGAGCGGGCGCTTTTCCGGGCGGATCTGGCGCAAGGCCAACCCGCCAGCTTCATCCTTGCCCGCCCTGCAGGCAGCACCAAGTGCCCCCGGACAGCTGGGCAGTGCCGCGGGCTTCCCCTCTCACCCCTGTTCGAGTGGGGCGGGCGTTTTCCCGGCGGACGGCAAGGCCAAGTCGCTGGCCCCATCCTTGCTCGCCCTGCAGGCAGCAGGGCAGGTGCATCCTTGCGCTTCTCAGAATGAGTGGAGTAATAGGTTAAAAAACCCAATATATACAGTGTTATCTTTATTTTAAATGTCAAAAATTATTTGCGGCTCCAAGTGTTTTCTTTTCCCGTGGAAAACGGGTCCAAATGGCTCTTTGAGTGTTAAAGGTTCCCTACCCCTGCCCTAAGGGCTTTACACAGAGATTGAATAAGCATAAGAAATAAGACTGAGCCCTGAGGAACCTTTCAACACATCCCATGCTGACAGCAGTTGGTCTCCAACAGCAACCCTCTGAGACCTGCCCAGAAGGAATGATTTAATCCCAGGCAGAATGCTTAATCCCTACTTCTGCTTCCCACCTCACAGCACCACCACAGAGCTTTTTGAGAACTTTCAAAAACTGGTGTTTCCCAATGGACTACTTCACAACATCATAAAGATAAATTAACATAATTTACTAGTTCCCCTGACTTTCCAGGTTTATTTTTTTAAGTATGTCTGCATCCTTTTTTTTTAGAGATACAAGGGGGAAGGTAGATCCTCACAATGAAAAGGGCTAGTAACTGTTTTTTTAACTACAAGTTGAAAATGTGAAGGTACTAGCAGATCATGGTAACAGATCATTGTACTGCTATTGTGCTATTGTGCAATAGCTATCATAGATTTTTGAAGCCCTGAAAAGTCATCCAATGGCAAAGCAAGACGGGGCTGAAAGCGGGGGATTGGGTGCATTGTGGGCTGGACTTCTGAAAATGTGCACCTTCCCATCCAGGTAGTTTTCTGGGATCAAAAGAGCTATTTTAAACAAGCTCAAAGGCTTGCACGTTGGTTAGATTTTTTACTTTTCTAATATTATTTATTTAAAACATATAAATGAAACTTCTTCTAGATACCTGTTTGAGGCAGAAAATAATTTTTAAAAAGCATTAAAAGTAATAAACTACCACAAACCGAGAGATGAAATCCTGTTAAATGGCATAAAACCCACCCAAAGGATAAAACAGTATAAAACTCAGCCAACGTATAAAAGCAGCAAAAAAAAAAAAAGATTGGATCCACTGGAACTCTGCCATAGGTGGGAGGATTTCCAGTCATGGAGTGTGATTTGCTTGACTAACCTTTCCACTGTAGTTCCTGCTTGGAACCCCAAGGAGAAACATTTGGGGAGATATTTTGCACCTCAGCATGAAAAAGGGATCTGAGAAAGTCATTCTCTGGATGGAAATTTTTTCACTACTGCGTTCAAGTTCATTGGGTTCAAGTCAAAGTGTAGAAACAGCGCAAAACCCAGATGGGGCATAAAAATAGCCTAAAACAACAGCTAACATTGTAAATGATTTTTATAAAATCATCTTTTGGCTAGAAGAAGACCATGAAACAACTGTAAAAGTTTTATTCAGCCAGCACCCCCCCCCCCCCCCCCCCGAAATATCACAAACTACTTTTGGAATGTCTGCTTATATTCAACAATCATTTACTATGCATCATGGGAGCTGTTGCTTGAGAAAGGCACATACAAAATACTGAGCACACAAGTCGGGCAGTTATTTGTATCTTGGTCTTAAAAGATAATAGACAAAACTAGGCTTCAAAATCAAACAGGTTTAATGCTTGGAGGGAAAGTGTTAGCTAGGATTAAGAGCATAACTGTTGTAATAAAATGTGCATGCTTCTTCATCAATTTTATACCGCCCCCTAGAGGATGGGGCGGTATAAAAGTTTAAAAAATAAATAAAATAAATAAATAAAAATAAAAATGTGCTCATCAGTATTGGCAACACTACCACTCAGATGGCTGCAAATAGGTTTCCTGCAGAGCTTCCATTGGGTTTTTGTGGCCTAGACTTTGTGGTGGGAGGGAAAATGGGGTATACATATGGCTATGTCCGGTGATTTGGTGAAGGAGGCCATGTCAGTTCCTGTGATGAGGAAAGGAAATTCATCTGTTCCTTGGAATCTGCTATTGTTACCTTTCACTCAATTAGACTTCTGTGGTGGCTATCACAGCCTGTATATTGTAGCCCATGATCTCCACTATTATGGGATGATAAGCATGTGATGATGACAGACATCATAGCAAGAGCTGCCCCTTACCTTGTTCAATATATTCTGTAAATGATCGGTCAGGTTGAAGTAGTCGCCCTCCAATTGTTCCACTTTACGTACAGGGAAGGAAACATGTGACAGCTGTACGCTACAAATACACTGGCCACTTGCATCTTTCACTCCTACTACTTTCTGGATGTGGCCACCATGGACTATGACCTGGTAAAGTAGATAGAAAATTGGAAGTATGACTGGGGGGGAAACTGTGGGTCATTCTTTCCTCCCTGCAAGCTCATACATGACATCCAGATACTAAGGTTATCACAGAGACACCTTTGATGTGTGCATACTAGGAAGCTGTATCTGCTTAGTTTTAGAATAAGTCTATTGGATTTTTCTTGAGTCTTCTTAGCTTAGAAGTGGTAAGTAGAAGAGCACTTGCCCAATTTCTGTGTACTGTCTCTCAAGCTGACCTTCTCTACTAAATGGCAAAAAAATGCCTTGTTTCCAATTGCAATTTACAGTTTCAGCCTCAAAGACTGTAGTTTGCTTTCAGGAATTCTCAAAGCATTCACATTTCTCTGAGATGGCTCACTCCCAAATTGTTCCTTCCCCGGTCCATGAAAACTCCAAGGAAGAACCAGGAGGTCATGTTCCTTGGTACCTCTGTACATACTCACTGTAGTGCAGAAACAAGTCATAGTGGGAGTAACCAGTTCAATAAATGAAAGGAGCTTGGAAATACAAGCCCCTATTTGCTGGCAGAAGAATATGACATAACTTACTGTGCTTGAAAGTAGAATGATTGAACTATAGTATCTTAAAAGTGCAGCCCCACTTGAGTAAACATACATGGTGAAACTGGACAGAATTAGCTAATTGTAACTTTACAGGAATATTGTAATGCACTCTACTTGGGGCTATCCTTAAAAATGACTTGGATGCTTTGTTCATGGAAGCCTATCCATTGTTCTGCTTTTCCTTTGAAATGACTAAGAAGGGTCAATCAGTCCCATCATAGTTGGCTCTGCAGTTCTGGTTGTTCTTGCAGATCTTTTGGGGAATATTTCTGTCATGCTTGTTAGATTCCAACTTCCAAAGTCCCATACTGGTTGCTACTTAATTTGTGCTTCTGCCTTTTAGATAATTAGCTAGCTCATTCTTTATTTAAACATCTTTATGCCTCTTTTGCATCCAACTGGACCAGATACTATCTAATGCATTTTAGCTCTGAAAGTATATAAATTAATCCTTGCTGGATCCTTTCAGTTACTAAACCAAAGAATGTGCTAGACTAATGCAGAAGTACCTTTTAACTCCTTGGACAAGTCTGTAGACTGAGATGCCCTATCCTACCCCACACCCTCCGAGTTTCAGCTTCTGTTTATTATCAACTTGTAGGCACAAGATGCAGCATGCCTGGTATACAAATATAGCATCTCATCATTATTATTTCATTCTTAATCCATCTACAGGCCACCTGTGTATAGTATCCAAGCAGATGTCTCTGTGTTTGAATCTTTGTAGTTTGATGCAAATTAGCAGGTGATTCACTTTATCCTCTACAGTCTAATCCTTGCCCATCCCAAAGCTGCCAGAGCCTGAGATCCCCTCTGGGATCAGATACTTACAAAGGAAGCCACAAACAGCAGCAGCTGCAAAAGTATCTTCATTCTTACTAGAGTTTGTGATGTTTGCACGGTAGCTTGTACATGCTTTATAGCAGGGAAGTTGATAGGAGAAGGGGCGGTATAATCCTGATTGGGATGTTGCCAGTAGAACTGGACAAAATGTTACTATCTTTCATCTCACCTGCATACATATGTACCTTCCTTCATAAACAATTAGGATTGATCAGATAAAGAACAAAAGCTTGTGGCTCTGTGGGCGGTACCTGGCCACTTCACAAACTAAATCTTTTCTACATTCTTAAGCAGAAAAAACTTTGAAGAGCAAACTGTATATTATTTAATATTTATATAGAGAGTTAGTATAGCTAGGAGAACGGTTAGTATTGTTTAGATCTGTAGGGCTGTTGCTTGTACTTGTAATTAGTTTAGTGGATAGTTTAGTGAGTTATGTAGTTAGCATTGTAGATTTTTAGACTAGCTTTTAGGCGTAGTATATATGTTGTATTAGTGGCTAGGTGGGTAGATACTATTATAGCTGTGGGTTTAGCTTCTAGATTAGGTTGTAGTGGTTTAGTTGTTGGGTTGGGTATTTGCTGACTATTAAGCTGATTGTCCTAGGTTAGGATGGGAGGGAATTGTGGGGGCGTAGGGGTGGAAACTTTGGGGCAGGGGATCCCAGTACTTATGGGATGGAGTAGATGTGATGGTAGATGGAGACCATATGAGAGATGGCGGGCAAGAAGCAGTTATGCTCGCCTGCCTTCTGACCTCCGATCTATCCAAAGGAATGAGGGCTATGGGGTTCAGGCACTCCCTGCTCTGTCCTTGGTGTTGAGCAATGCCAGGTCCATTAACAATAAAACCGTTATGCTCCGAGATTATCTTGGGTCTCACCAAATGGACCTGGCTTGTATCATCGAAACCTGGGTACGTGATGGCGAGACGGTGGCCTTGGGTGAAGTCTCACCCCCAGGTTTCGTGTGTATCCACCAAGACTGAACACAGGGTCGGGAGGGGCAGTGTTGCAATGTTTATCAGAGATTCGATCCCCTTCAGGGCTGTCCCAAGGATCACAGGCATGGAGTGTGCTGGCCTGGAGTGGATGGCCTTGGAGAGGTTGGCTGTCTTCCTGGTGTACTGGTTGCCTAGCGCACCAGGGGACAGCCTGCCACAGCTGCTGGAGGTGGTGGCTGACTGGGTGCTGTGGTTCCCCAGACTTATTGTTTTGGGGGACTTTAATGCCCGTATCGATACTGCCTCATGTTCAGTGGCTGTGGATCTAGTGTCATCCATGGTGACGCTAGGCCTCTCCTTTATAAATTCTGGCCCCACTCATGAGGCAGGTTGCACCCTGGATTTGGTCTTTGGGTCAGGAGTCGATATGCTCATGTCCTCTGTTGATAGAGTGCCATGGTCCAACCATTATGCCCTGAGGTTTCGGGTGGACTTGACGCACCAACCCTGTCTAGGCAAGGGGCTGATTTATGCCCGCCCACGGAGACTTATGGATCCTATTGGATTCCTGAATGCTCTGTGGGACCCTGAACTTGCTGGCATCCTTGATTGAGGTGATTGCCCCCCGGCATCCTCTGCGCCCCTGTTCTAGACTGGCTCCCTGGTACACCGAGGAGCTGCACTGTTTGAAGTGGGAGCTCAGATGTCTAGAGCGAGTGTGCAGAAAGCCTTGCGATGGAGCTGCGCGATCATCTTATAGGATGCTTATGAAAGCCTATGAGATGGTGACGAAGAGGGCGAAGAGGGAGTACTTCTCATCTTCTCTCGCATCCGCTAGCTCCCACCCAGATCAATTGTTTCGTATTATTCGGTCTCTTTCCTTACTGAGTTCAAAACATTTCCAATTGGCTCTTAGCTGTGAGGCATTTATGAGCTTTTTGTGGATAAAATCATGTTGCTCCCCCATGATCTTCCTGCTACATTTGCTACAATTAGCGAACTGGAGGCCCCGTTGCTGTCTTCAGGCCCTTTTTTGGACCAGTTTCTCCTGCTCGCTGAGGCTGATGTTGACAGGGCCCTAGCTGCTGTTAGACCTACTACCTGTCCTCTGGATCCATGCCCCTCTTGGCTAATTAAAGCCTGCCGGGAGGAGCAGTGACCCCATGTTGAATATCATCAATTTCTCCCTTGAGCAATGAGTGTTTCCTGGTGGTTTGAAGGAGACAGTGGTCCACCCACTCTTGAAAAGACTGTCTTTAGATCCTGGTGATCTGGCCAATTACCGCCCCGTTTCAAATCTTTCATTCCTGAGGAAGGTAATTGAGAGTGGTGTTGGAGCAGCTTCAGGGCATTCTGGAGGATACATTGGTGCTCGATCCCTTCCAGTCCAGCTTCCGTGGTGGGCATGGGGTCGAGACCATCCTTGTTGCTGTCATAGATACGCTCCGCATACAGCTTGACTGAGGTGGATCAGCACTGCTGGTATTGTTAGGCAGCGTTTGATGTGGTAGATCATGAGCTTTTGTCCCACTACCTGGCCGTTGCTGGAGTGCGGGGCATTGTCCTTCATTGGATTGTCTCATTTCTCTGGTAACGGTGTTGGAAAGTGTGGTATGGGGGAATAAGGCTTCCCAGTGGTGCCCGCTTCATTGTGGGTGCCCCAGGGAGCATTGTTATCCCGCTGTTTTTTAACATCTATATGCAACCGCTTGCTCAGCTGATACGGAGCTTTGGCCTGATCTGCCATCAATATGATGATGACACTCAGCTCATTCTGTTGATGGAGGGTGGGCGGCAGTCACTCCTGTGGCTCTACAGCATTGTTTGGAGGCAGTTGCTGGTTGGTTGAAGCAGACCAGGTTAAAATTCAGTCCACTGAAGATGGAGATCCTTTGGCTGGGCCATAGAGTGGGGATTGGGGACTTTCAGTCGCCGGTGTTGGAAGAGTCTCTTTGGCACCAACCCCTTTGGCTTGCAACCTGGGAATCCACCTGGATTCATCTCTTTCAATGGAGACTCAGGTGGCACATGTGGGCCTGGTTGCTTTTTTCCATCTTCGGCAGACCCAGCGACTGGCCCCCTACCTTTCCCGGGCTGACCTGGCCACAGTGATCCATGCAACCAGACTATTGTAACTTGCTCTATGCAGGCCTTCCCTTGTAGTTCACCCAGAAGTTGAAGCTGATCCAGAATGCAGTAGCTCATCTCCTCCGGGGAGGGGGGGGGCTCTGTTAGAGATCACATCTCCCCCATGTGGCGCCACCTGCACTGGCTCCCAATGGAATTCTGGATCGTTTTCAAGGTGTTAGTGTTGACCTTTAAGGCCCTTCATGGCCTGGGGCTCTCATACCTGCGAGACCGTCTTACCCCATATGTCCTGACTCATAAGAACATAAGAGCCTGCTGGATCAGACCAGAGTCCATCTAGTCCAGCACTCTGCTACTTGCAGTGGCCCACCAGAGACCTTTGAGAGCTCACATGCAGGATGTGAAAGCAATGGATATAATAGAAGAACATTGTTTAAAAACCTAGAAAATATGAATATCCCCTTGTTTCAGTATTCATAACAGGAAACAACTTTTCATCATCTTTTCAACGGAATAAACCTTTGGCAAAGAAGATCTAAAGTGGAAGCTATGTCACAAACTAGGAGGATTGAAAGTACTTTATCTTTCCTAGGCAATTATCTACTTCATCAGTTGTCCAACAGAGCACATCTGCTGTTCACCTGCTGGCGTAGGTAGTCAAGTAGGAAATCTCATGTTCTTTCAGTAACTTCAGTCTCAAAATGCAACTGAGCTGATTTAGGAAGCTGCTAAATAAAGATTAACTTAACTGCTTTGAATTAATCATTCACTCCGTTGCCTATTAATCTGTATTGTTAATTTACATAAGCTAAAATGATGCTGCAAAGAATAAGTTTCAAAAAGACTAGAAAGATCTTGGAACACTACGGGCTTACAAGGTATCCCCATCAAGTCAAGTTTCCCAGTAGCACAGAATTTATCAGACACATTTTAGACCTAAGTGGGTGGTTATGCAGGAGATGTATGAAACAGGGAAATGTTCTATGGCAAAATTTCATTGCTTGATTGGAGCAACTAAAAGTGGACTGGGCTGTTCATTTACAATATTAGGAAAAATACAGCAGCTATAAGAATGAGAACAAAATTAAGTGTATAGCTCTTTAGCAAAATAAAGAACTACTTTGCAATGGGACCTTGAATGCTAAGAAATCCCCTTCTCTAGTATGAATTTTCCCACTGACGCATAAACTCAAATTCCCAGTATCTTCTGTGTAAAAGGCAGAAAATTATTGCAGGTTTTGAGCTGGTCCCTCTAGCTGGCATGTATGTGCTGAAGAATTATAGTCAGAACTGGAGCACGGGTGAGAGATTCTATATGAAAGCATTCTTTAACTCAGTGGACTCAAGACCTCATAGCTGTGATCAAGATTACACTGCAACTGTAAGTAATGGCTACAAGATATATGGCAGGGAGGAAAGTAATTCAGGTAGTTATAGATCTGTTAAACAAAACTTCACTAGCCTCTAGGGCAGTGATGGCAAACCTTTTTGAGACCGAGTGCCCAAACTGCAACCCCAAACCAACGTATTTATCGCAAAGTGCCAACACGGCAATTTAACCTGAATACTGAGGTTTTAGTTTAGGAAAAATGGTTGGCTCTGAGGCGTGCATTACTCGGGAGTAAGCTTGGTGGTAAAAGGTGGCTTTGCTTTGAAGCAACCATGCAACTCTTCGAACGGGTGACTCACGACCCTAGGAGGGTTTACTCAGAAGCAAGCCACATTGCCAGCAACTGAGCTTACTCCCAGGTAAAGGATCGCACTTTAGTTCTTTGCATGAAAATCAGTGGGGTTTAACAGTGCTTAACAGGGTTACCTACACGGCTTCCCCAAAACTAGGTCTTTGGTTTAATGCTAATAATCGAGCCCAGCGGCCCAGGCCAGCCTAGATGTGTGTGTGGGGGGCAATTTCCACCCCACATGATGAACTCTGTGCGTGCCCACAGAGAGGGCTCTGAGTGCCACCTCTGGCACCGGTGCCATAGGTTCGCCATCACTGCTATAGGGCCCTTAGATAAATAATAAAGAACAAAAAAATTAAGGAGATCGTATGCCAGGCAGTACAAAGCTACTAAAGGCTAATTTGATACAGATTCTTTCATTTTTGTTGAGATAATTATTGGCTTTATGGTCAATGGAAACTGATTCAGTCATACTGTTTGTATTTTGCAAAAAATGTTTTGTGTAGGAAGCAAGGGAATGTACTATAAATTGGTAGTAGAAAAATTGCCCTGACAAGTATCAAGATGATAAAGGACTGGGTAAAGTGGGGGAAGGGGAAAAAATAAGTACTACAAACTAAGAAAACAAACTTGCAAGACACAACGAAATATTTGGGGGGCGGGGAATGTTTCTCAGTATTTGGCTCTATTTGATTCAATATTGTTAGTGACTGTGGATAAGGATGTGCCTCTTTATCACACCTTCTTTCCACTCACTGTATAAAGCCCTCAGCCAAGAAAATACCTTGTAATTTCCCTGCCTTGATGGTACTGTTGCTCCTGTCTATGGATGACCTGTTTCCTTATGACAAAAGTAAAGTGAGAAACAAATGCATAATAGGAATGGAGGTAGCTCAAGGGCTTTAGTGCTTGAATGAGCTTGCATGGTTAAGAATGTGGCAAATTTCAGTGCAGATGCTATGGTACAGAGGTATAGATTATACCATCACTGAAGAAAACCTTAATGTTAAATGTGACTTTGATGAATAAGACAACAGCTGCTGAACACACGACATTTGCCAATGTGGCAAATTGCACATTATTACCAATGTGGGATGGATTCAGACAACCAGCCACTTGAAACTAAATGGAAATGCAATCATATGTCACATGATCACATGATCAAGACTAGCATTACTAGACTCAGCTTAAACAAATATCTAAATGGCTGAAAAAGGCTGCACTGGTAACACTGACATTTGTGACATATTTACAGTAATAACCACTTGCTCTTACAGCTAAGCTATCAGCACTTTTCAGTGAGAAAGTGCCATGGATCTCCAGGTCATATAAGGCTGTACAGTGGCGTATGCTGGAAATGGTCTCTTGCTGCAAGCTTCATGTACTGTGCCTAAGCGCTGCCAGATGCCTAAAGGTTTCTCTACCCTATTAGTGTGGGCTGATGGTTACAATTAGTATATCCACCCTGGGTAGGTTTAATACTTTCAGTGCCAGTGAGCAATGTTCTCATGGAGGTGGATGCTTATAGCTTTGTTCATACTGGGCATGTTCTTCCCACAAATGCTATCATTAGAATTTTTAAAAGTGTGGAGATACTTTGTTCTTTCCTTTTGAAAAAACAAGAACAACTAATTAATGAGATAATGAAGACTACTTTAATGCTTGAATGATCCAGCCAAATATTTGTTGTAGGACCATGTGTCTAAGGCCCAGCAGAAAATAGGACTAAAGGAAATAATGTAAAATACTGGACAGGTTCTGTAAGGTGCATGTTTCAGAGATGCTGCAAGGAAAAAAAAGGCTGGATGTAGATTTAGCAGGAGATAGGAAGTCAGCAAAATAATGAGATAAGAATACAGTTCTCAAAAGAGAGAGAGGAAGACAAGAGGACTGTAAGGAATTCCATAGAAGCAGAAATAAAAGGCTTTTTGGTGTAAAAGACCGTTTATTCAGACATCCTAGAAAGCTCACGTACACGACGTGGCAGGAATAAGATCTCCCGCCAGAAGCACAGGTTATAACTCTGTCCATCCCATCCCCCCTCCCGGATTCCCATGGGAACGGAGTTCTCATCTCTCTCTCAAGAGATAAGGACTCCACAAGAGAGATGCTGGCCCATCGCCTGGGTTATAGAATGTGTCAAGGCCAGGCGGCTGTCCCGGCCATCAACACCATTGAATCCTTTACACCTGCCTCCCTTTAAAAAAAAGACTTTACTTTCCCCAGGCTTCCAGCGGAAAAGGTACGATGGAAAGCAGAAATGAGGGTGGGGGCGCCAATATTTTAGGAATAAACCCATTGATTATACCCAGAGGAATATCCCACCCAAGAGACTAAATATTGCAAGCCGCTATGATTAAAACGAGAGTCCAGGATAAGCGGCCACCTCAGTAATGCTTTGTGGCCACATCAATTATAGTCGGTTGGGGAGTCTCTCCTCGCCGAATTCGCGGCCAGGCATCGGAAACAGAGCCTCCCTTGAGCAAACTGGAATGGAAGACAGGATGGATACTACTTAGAGAATTAGGCAAGTCCAATCGAGACAGTGATTTATCATTAATCACTTTAGTAATCCGAAAAGGTCCTACCTAAGTCTTTGCCTAGTTTTGAAAAATTTATGCACGCCCCTGGAGATTTTGAGTAGACAAATACACCCAGAAGCTACTTCACACGAAAGGGGAAATCTGAAAGGTGCTTATCCGCTTGAAGTTTTGGGAGTCTTTAGCCTGCTGCTGTAAGAGGCTGTCTGGACCATTTTCCACCCCTCGGCCAGAGATGAAATCCCACTGCTGAAACTCCTCGAGGATTCAAGCGCCTCATAAAGTTATGCAACGGAGGGAAGGACCGACTGGTGACACAATTCTCGAAGGGTTTTTTTTGTACCGCTATGAACCGCGACATTATAGGCGATTCTGCCAAAGCAGGAATTAACTCCGCACTCAATTGTCTTGGTGGTAGTTGGTGCAACAGCCGCAAATACTGCTCCAGGGTTCTGTTCGCTCTCTCCCACTCACCGGCCACTTTGAACGCGTGGTAGGGCTGCAACCGGGCTGCCCCCCCCAACAAAACCCAGAAACGCTTTCCAGAACTTTGAAATGAATTGGGCCCACAGCGGCCTGGAGACCACCTTATAACGGGCTGAGTGTGGTGACGATAACATGCTGGAATGAACAGACGCTGGGCCTAACTTAGGAAGCCGAGGGGATAGGAAGCACATGGGATGAAATGGGCTTGTTTGAGAAAATAAGTCCCACCACCACCCATAAGACCGCGGTTGCCCTTGACTTTCTGGCAAATCCGCATTAAAATCCATGGAGATGACTTCCCAGGGCGGAGGCCACCTCGGGAGAGGCTTCTAACAGACCATAAGGGTTTCCGAACGGCCTTGGCTTCCGCACAAACAGAGCAACCTTTAATATATGTCTTGATGTTCCATACATCGCTACGCTCAAAAAAAATTGACGGGCGGGCCAAAATGCAGAGTTTTTAGAAGCCAAAATGTCCAGCCCGAAAGGCATCATGACAGAGCCTCGAAGAACTGCTTCACGGAGGGGGGGGGGAGGCATCGCATCAACAATCCCCCCGCCGCCAAAACACCATTCTCCAGGCGCAATTGGGAGTCACCTTCTCCGCTGGTGGCTCAGGCAGCCCACGCTTCCCTCGAAGTTCCCGGGTGAGGAAAGGAGAGACCAGGCTGGGAATGGGTGGAGACGAGGAGTGGGCGTCTGAGATCGGGTGACAGCCAGCCCCTAGTTGGGAGGGGAGAGTCAGTCGCAGCTGGAATATCCGTGAAGGCGGCTCCACCCTCCCCGGTAGAGGCTAGAGTGCATCAGCCAGTTTATTGGTTTTTCCGGGGAAAAATGGACAGTGAAAGAGAAACGAGAAAGAAATCGCCCAACGGAGTTGTTTTATGGACATCTTGGAGGGGTGGGAGAGGGCTGCCAAGTTCTTGCATCCGGCCTCAATGACTTGGAAAGTGGGTAGTTAGCCCCTCCAGCCAGTGGTGCCAAGTGGAAAGTGCTACTTTGATGGCCGTGAAGTCTCTCTTTATCCCCTACAGTCCAGTTGAGCTCAACGCAATCGAAAATTTCTTTGATAAATAAGCAGCACGGAACCAGCCTTATCATCTTTATTTCTCTGCAACAGGGTTGCTCCAAAGCGCTTTGTCCGAGGCATCCACGGAACCACAAGCGGAAGATCTGGGTCAGGGGTGTTTTGTGATAGGTTCGGTAGTAAAAGCTGGAATTTTAAAAGCTGAAAGGCTGACTGACATTCTTTAGACCAGGAAAGGGGCCCCGGGCTTGGCAGCCTGTGGATCTCTACCCCTTAGTGCGTAAAAGTGAGGTCTGCTGAGTGGAAGAGTCAGTTTAGCTTAATTGGGGTATAAAGTCAATATAGAAAATTAGCAAACCCTAGGAAAGATTTGAAAGTTCACTTTACGATTGGTAGGGGCAGGCCATTTGGAGGACTGGGCCAATCTTAGCAGGATCCATTTCTAGCCCCCTCGAAGAGATCCCGTAACCCAAATGAGCTTTATAGAGGTTTGGTGGAAACAACATTTAGAAAGTTTGGCAAAGAGGGAGTTGTTGATAAGCTAAGCGTTTCAATACTCCTCGAACCAATGCTTCATGCTCTTCCATGGTTTGGGAATAAATTAAAAGCGTCATCTAAGTACACCACTACCCCCTTGTATACTAAATCATGGAGAGAACTTCGCTGATAAGGGTCATAAAAGCCCCAAATTTGTACCTTAACCCGGAATGGCATTATTGAGCATTCATACTGTCCAAATTTTGTGTTAAAATGCAGTCAAATGTTCATAGCCTTCCGCACTTAGGGGACCCTTCGTAGTAAGCTTCTCTTAAGTCCAACTGGTAAAATGCGTCCCTTGCCCAATGCATCTAAAGGTCCCTTGATTAATGGCAAAGAGGTATTTATTGGACAGGAAATCGATTGAGTCCTGCGGTAACTGCGGGTAGAGCCTTATGACCCATCCTTTTTTTTTAATAAACAATACAGGAGCAGCATCGCGTGTTTGCAGTAGCCCGTCGTAGATGAACCCACGGCAGAGCGAGGTTCTTGTCTAAGAAGGCCACGAAGTTCCTTCTCCTCATTGGGACTCATCAAATTGCGTAGATTCTACCTTTAGCAGTTATGGCCTCTGGCTGTAATACCATTTTGCAGTCAGTGCGTCTCTGTAGGAGTGGCAATTGATCGCGATTCTTGCTCCTGAAATACTCTGGCTAAATCTTGGTAAGCCCGGTGGGAATGCCCGGTAGAATCGAGGCAATTAGGGCATGCATCGCTGATGAAGGCCAAGGGGGGGGTATGTCAGGGGAGAAGGTGAGTTTTCCCCAATTCATGTGTGCCTCCACAGGGAGGGATCAGTGAATTCCAAGATCCTTTCTTTCCAAATGAATTTTTGGTTCATAACAACAACCATGGCATGCCCGAGAACTTCCTGGAGGTCAATTTTGAATACCGGCGCCTGCAGAATCAAAACTAATTGCACTTTCTCCCAATGGTCAGAAGCCTTGAGCGGAGGAGAGACCGATTATTTGCGTTTGAACTGGGCCGGTCCTTCGACTTCGAGAGAGGAGACTGCCGGCCCATTTGGGTGACCGGTATAGGAGGCTTAGCCAGGGGGGACTCGGTCTAGACCCAGTTCCATCCGCCACTCCAGTCGATTAAACAATGGGAGCACCCAGGAATCTACAAGGGCTGAGGCTACTAATACGAGCATGCTTTAGCGGGTTGGCCAGAAACGCTTTGAATCGGTAGAATGGGAGCTGCCCCACTCACCGCATCTGGAGCTCTAACCCATATCCATAGGGGGGGGCTGAAGAGAGGCAAACAGCCGCTTCCCCTCCTCTGGGTAGCCTTCCGGTGGCACTGCCTTAGACGAATCCGCTAGCTGCCCGAGATGCGTGGTGGCTTGGCAGATGGGCGTCTTGGCCGAGACTGCTGGCTATTTCTGTTTTTCGGCAGTTGGCGCTAGATGATCCGGTCCTCCGTGAAAGTAAAGACATTAATCCCAGACGGGCGACGGCGCCGAGGTGGTCTCGCAGAGGCTGCTGGAAGCTTGGCTTGGGGGGTCGCAGCTGGTGAGTAAGTAGCCAGATGGTTTTGGGCGCATTAAAACCCTCGCAGCGGTTTACCTTAAACGAAGGCGCCATACTTGCAGGATCCCGTAAGTCGATCCAATCAGCAATTAGTCACGGCGGGATCCGACTAGAAACACCGCTTCACGAAGTTTGCCGCATCGACAGCATCCAGAAGTATTCACATTTCATGCTTCAGGCCACTCGGGGAGTCGAAGCAGCCGGCCGCGACGAAATTCCGCATGGCAAATTCTGCAAAAGAGCCGATTTACTGCCTTGTTGAATAGATTTGATCGATCGCGGATGGCTTCGCTTTCAGCACCCGGATCTTGAAAACGAGCCCTTAAGGCTTGGAGGAACGCCGGCACTGCGGCGAAAGTATCTTCATCTTGCAGATTCAAAAGAGTCTGGAAACCAGTCGGGTTGCCGCCTATCTAAGAGCCGGAACCGGCGTCCACGCATTTTTTTCGCTGGCTCAGACTGGTACAAATCGGCCATAGTCCTCCATGTGGGCATCGAGTTGCAGGATGCGGAAGTAGGGAGCTTAGAAGCCGTCCCATTCAAAGCGGGCAGGCGTTGGAGGTCTGTAATATCCTCTCTCCATCGCCCTTATACCGGGCTAGCGCGGGTTAGCAGGCTTGAGGCAGCAGCGCCAGGGGCCGGAATCGGTGGAAAGTGGGTGGTACCAACGCCCGGTGCCGCTGGTGTTCCTGCGGGAGCCGGTCCTTGGAAGGTGGCAGATCGCTGCAGCAGGACTCCAGCAGCCGCCTCCTTCTGGCTATGGCTGTACCAGTGACAAGCGTGCAGACTCCAACTTGGGGCATCTTGTTCCGCTTCGTTTCTTCAGTTCCCTCTCCAAAGGCGGCTAAATCTCTCTCCTTGCGCAGTCAAAGGCATCCCAGATGCGCATGCAAAGCTGCTTTTCTCGCTCCAGTTTGGCCAGGATTCGCCTCGCTGAACTAGCTGCAGTTAGTTCACTTATGACGCGAAGGCTCCGGAACGCCAGCGCTGACGCTGTAAGTCCAGTTTGGAGTGTTCCAGGACTTTATCATGGACTGATAGGTTCTGCACATACGCCGCTGCAGTGCGCTCTTGGCACGGGTCCAATTCGAAGTTGGATTTCGCGCCGCTGTTCCGGGTCTCTTTGCAGATTTTTTCAGCTTTTGCTGCAGCTGCTCTACGTTCCTCTTCCTATAGCTGGCGCCACGGTTCCATGCTTCTTGGGCATCTCGCGAGTCGGCCCACTCTCATCCCAGGTCTCTTTGATGGGAGGAGGAATAGATCCGATGGGAATGCAGGCTTTCTTCGGATTCCCTCTTCCTCAGAATGTAGGGGACATCGTGACGCACCGTGGCTCCACGGGGCACTTTGGCAGGTGCAGCTGCTGATCCGGGATCTGGGGGGGGTCCGGATCGGAAGCTGGCAATACGGAGCACCTCCCAATCCCCGACATAGTCCCGCTCTCAACGGTGGTTCTTGAGGATCGGGCCCCAGTGCTGTGCCACGGTGGGATTCTGGGAGCATCCTGCCAAAATCACGAAGTCCAGGAATGCGCTCAATGGGACTCCTGTGTTGCCGCGATGAAAGCAGTGAAGTCAGACCCGCCTCCTCCGTGACAGGTTGCATCTGAGGTTTGTAATCCACACGGAAAGCGGGTGATATCCGATCCACAGGGCGCCGATCCATAGACAAGCGCCCCCAAAGCGACCTTTCATGTAAGTCCACATGATCGTTCTCGCCTCTCGTCGCTTAACGGGAGTAAGGGAAGACTGCGGTACCGCATACGAGGACGGGGAAAAGAGTTACCAGCGAGACCTCGCTCTCCTACCGGGTTCCTCCAAATCCAGAAGGGAAAGCTCGAGCCCTTCTTTGGGGGCTACGCGACCTTCCACAGGAATATTCCAACCTCTCCATGCGAGACACCAGAGGTCCACTGCACTAGGGAGATAGATGAACTAGGATTCCGCCTGCCACAATGATAAGGAATTCGAGCAGAAGCAGAAATAAAAGGCTTTTGGTGTAAAGACCCGCTTATTCCAGACATCCGTAGAAAGCTTCACGACCACGACGCGTGGCAGGAATAAGATCTCCCGCCAGAAGCACAGGTTATAACTCTGTCCATCCCATCCCCCCTCCCGGATTCCCATGGGAACGGAGTTCTCATCTCTCTCGCAGAGATAAGGACTCCGCCGCAGATGCTGGCCCATCGCCCGGGTTATAGAATGCAGTCAAGGCCAGGCGGCTGTCCCGCTCATCAACACCATTGAATCCTTTACAAGGACTTAGAAAGGGCAGTGGCATGCAAAGACCAGAGGGGGGAATGCCAAGGCACATATCAGAAGTAGCAAAGGTAACTAACTGAATAAAGAAGCCCTGAGACCTAGTCCATAGAGCATAACTGGAAATCCTGATGTGAATAGTTACTCTAGTGCAGAGTTGTCCAACTCTGGTGCTTCAGATGTTCATGAACTACAATTCCCATCAGCCCCTGCTGGCATGGTCAATTGGACAACTCTGCTGGCATGGTCAATTGGACAACTCTGCTCTAGTGTGTAGTGGGTGAAACCAGAGGGTCAGAGAAGAGAGTTAGAAGGCAAATAATAAGTACCTAAAGTACACAGAACATATCCTAGAAATTAGAAATTTAAGAGAAGGAAGAGATAGGTTGGAGCCAGAGGAAAGAGGTATGTTTCTTTTTTTAAAAAAAGGATGGTGGGGAGGAGCCACTGGGGAATATACCGGCTGGAGGATAAGAGGTGTGGTATCAAGGTAACTTGTGAGATTGAAGGTGGACCAAAATTTGTTTTGTCCAACTTGATCTCTAGGTATGCAATAAGCTAAAACACTTTCTCCATCACTTTTCCATCTATAAAGATCAAATTATAGTGATACTGTATACCACACATTCCGAGGAGGGAAAATGACTCAACAGAGACTGCTCCTTGTTGTGGCTTCCATGTTAAGTACTTCATTTGGAAAGGTGCCACTGGTTGCTGCTGATCCATTTGGATATTAATAAGGGCTGAAAATAAAGATATTCCTCCCTCTGCCTTTCACATAGATATGAGGGTCAAAACTACGAGTAACTTTTACACATGAAATCTTCCTCTCAGAAAGGGGAAATATTTTTTTTGCTGTGGCGCCTCAGAAGGGCATACAACAAGGATATTTAGTGTCGATGAAGAGATGTTTGAAGGTTGAAAAATCCTTGGACTACACCACACATGCTTCAGTTTATTCCCACACAGTGCCAGAGGACAAATATGAGTCTTCAGTAATTAGCAGTGACGTAATAAAGTGGCAGAAGTGGAAAGGAGCTTGTAGCTTAAAAATACATCAAAAGTGGACCATGAATAATTCTTGCTTTCAGGATTTGAACCAAATGTTAAGCATAAGCATAAGCATTTTATTGTCATTGTGCACACATAACGAAATTTACAGCAGCATTCCTCGATGCACACAATTTCAGACTCATACATCATCCTCACTTTCCCCTTCCTCCACCCATCCCTACACAGCCCCAAATACATCAATATGAAGCAGCGGAGTTTAGCATAGCCACAGCTCTAGAGTAGAAGCTGTCTCTAAGCCTCTTTGTCCTAGTTCTGAGGGCCCTGTATCGTCTGCCAGATGGTAACAGTTTAAAAAGAGAGTGTGCTGGATGAGACGGGTCCCTCAGAATATTTTGGGCTTTATTTAGGCTTTGGGCTTTATTTTGGGCTTTATTTAGGCTTTATTAAGGACTTTCAAGAAGAATTTTCACAGAAACTGCACAGAATTTCACAGACATCTTTGGTAAGACTGGTATTAGGGCAAAACCTTGCCAATTTCATTGGCATTTCTCCTCTTCAAATGAATAGTGCAAAGCTTTCTGTAAAAAACAAACTATGAGCAGCAGGGGGTAAAAAAAATACTAGTGCTGTCTGTAAACTTGTCATGTTCACTGGATTCCAGAAAAGGAAGACCATGAAGAAAGTGGCAGTTGAAAAACCAGACTGATAAGGCAGAAAATAAGGTAACAATGGTCACCAAGTACGATTTGACAGCACGTTCAAGTGATTTTGCAGAGCACCTTGGGCTATCCCCTGGGATAGGAGAACAGGAAAGTGTATTACCCCTTAGTAGCTTGGAGAAGTGTGATGCTTAGAACAAGAAGCACATAATTTTTGAATGATAATAATGCACATTAACTGAAGTAGCTGACAATCCCTGTGTGATCAGTGAAGCTAGATCAGGATTTATGCACAAAAGAAGCAAACTACAATTTGGGGTCTGAGTTTATAAGGCAGTCTAAGTACAAAAAAGTTTACTAAATTTCTAATTTTGGTAATGGCCTCTTAAACTTGTAATATAAACTGAATCAAACATGTGTTAATTCAGCCTTGACTGAAGCATGGGATTTCAAGTCTAAGGCTCTTTCCACACGGGCCAATAAATACAGGTTAAGGGCGGGATAAAACCCTGGTCGGGGGTGGGGGGGACTTAGCACAGATCCCGCTCCTAATGTGAGTCCGCTCAGGGTCTCCCCGAACCCAGGTTTTTCAAGAATCTTTTCAATAATTCTTTTTGTTTTAATGTGCCTTACAACTGCACCTGAGTGAATGGCTGGGCAGGAGGCACGTTAAAAGAATCTTGGGTGTGTTTGGTGTTCCCTGGCTCCCATCTGCTTAGCCATGAAGGCCCACAAGGCCTTATTGTGGCACTGGGGGACACAGGTGTACTGCCCACAGGAACATGTGGTGTCACATGTCCTCGGGTGCACACCATCTGGTCACGTGGGGGGGGGGGCGGCCAGGTCCTTGAGCCTGGCCTCTCCTGCAGCACGGCAGCTGGCGGCCTCCTTTGTACTGGAGCCGCACTTGCTGCTGGGTGCCATGCCACAGGAGAGGCCAGGCTCCTGGTGCCCGGTGGCTTCCTCTGTGCTGGGGTGCGCCCAACCTCTCCAGCTGCTTAGCGCCCAGTGGGCCCGAAGGGAGCTGCCAGGTGGCACATAGCAGGAGAGGCTAGACACAAGTACCTGGCTGGTGCCTGGAGGCTCCCTCTGTCCCGGGGTTGTGCTCACCGGCTTTGAGCCCACCAGACACCAGGCCCACAGGAGATGCCGGGAGCAAAGAGCTAGGGCCACAATTTGGGGGAGGGATCAAATTTGGGGGGACCCAGGGGGTGCTATTTTGGTTTCTTGCTCCGGCACCATTTTGTTTAGGTACGCCTCTGCTGGGGGATTGGCTGTGCCTGCCTGCAGAGCAACACAGTGGAGGCAGGTAAGAACACACACAAAAAGATGCACCTCTGTGTGGAGGCACGTGCCCCAGCCAATGCACGTGCTTTCCACAGGACAGCCCTCCATGCGAATGGGCTGGGGCGAGGATGGGTTCATGTAACCTGCCTTTCACCCACATTTATTGGCCCATGAGGAAAAGGCCCAGGTTTGTGAAGTGTGAAATGTGGGAGATTATTATCTTGGGGAGAAGAGTGAGAAACAGTAGGGTCAAAAGATTGGCTCTGGTTTTAAATGGAGCAGGTCTCATTCAATTCAAGTAAAACCTGAGCCCTTTGGGGATAGGGCGGTATACTAAATCAAATAATAAATAAATAAATAAATAAGTACCCTTTTGGGTATCCAGGCAGAAAAGTCAGTAAGATTGTTTCCGGTACTGAATCCATAAACCCATGAAGTTTCACTCACTGAATGAGGCTTTCCTATCTCCTTCTATATAGTCTCATGCATCTCTGAAAAGTCACTCCAGAGGTTAGAAGAGGCTTGGGGGCAAGAAGAGGAAAAATCTACAGAAGTCACAAAATGAAAACCTGAATTAAATCCTCTGGTTTGTGCAAAGTGTGAAAGGCAAAGTTTTTTTTTTTTAAACAGTATTTGGGAATCATTGGTTTAAAGACAAATCTAAGGTTGTCAACCTCCAGGTAGGACCTGAAAATCCCTTGGAATTACAACTAACTGTAAAGATCTGTTTCCTTGAAGAAAAATTCTTCAGAATAAATGAAATTTGTCACAGAATTGTGCAGGGCTATGGAGGTTTGTCACAGATGGAATGTCCCTTTCAGAAATCTCTCCCTCCACACATACCCTCCTTTCCTAACCCCAGACACACCTGAAGCAGGCAAGGCCTTAACTGACTGGTTTTAGGGACTTACTAGAGAGCCCACAGCACCCTCCCTGTCTCCAGACAACCTCCATTTTAGTTAAGGTATGCTCTATGACAGAACTTGAAGCATGAAGAACCCAGGCAGGATAAATAAGAAATGGTTTATTAAACAACTAATATAACAAGTATAACAAAAGGAGCCGAATTAATGCAGGGCAAACCTAAGAAAGGAAGAACCCTGCTGAAAAATAACAAAGCACTTTGATGCAATTGCATTATTTTACTTTCTGCACTTTTACTACCTCATCTGAGTAGGCCAAACTCACTTTATCATGGAACAAAATACCAACTCCTTCCAAAAACAACCCCTGTCCAGTTTCATGCAATTAACAACCTTCCTCCTTGGGCACTGTTTTATGTACTCTTTTAAACAGCGATTGGTGTCTGTTTTATTTATCCTCAGTCCAATCATATGCTTGGAAGGTGTCTGGGAAATGAAGGCCTATTGCAAAATTTACACAAATGGTTACACAAATTTATGCAGACCTTTGTGGAAGAAAGGCTTCCTTGAGGCCTACAGACTGCTCATTCCTCAGCCTTTGTTCAAACCAAATTAGGAGGGGTAGCTAATACCCTAGAGGACAGGGAATGGACTCAAAATGATCTGGACAGATTAATGAGCTGGGCCAAAACTAACAAAATTAATTTCAGCAGAGATAAATGTAAGATTCTGCACTTAGACAGAAAAAATGAAACGCACAGGTAGGATGGGTGACACCTGGCTTGACAACACTACATGTGAAAGGGATCTGGGATTCTTAGTAGACCACAAACAGAACACAAGTAGAACACAAACTGACTTGAGGGCCCTAATGGTCTATTCCAACTCTATGATTTTATGAGTGCATTGAGTGGAGCAATCACCTGGCTCTTTTCTCTGGTTTTCAAGCTTCTTGTGAAGCGGACCCTAACCCAAGTCTGCAGAATGAGGCTGCTGAACAAAATAATTTATTTAAATACATGGCATGCCAAATGAAAAGTCATTATCTAATGACTAGATGAATTTTGTCTAAGTGAACATTTGTTAAAAAAGGACTCTACTGACATATCCTTTGTTTTCCAGAGTAGCGATATCAAAGGCATGCATTATAGGATGCAATGGCCAATGCTCTATTGCTCTGGTTATTGATAAACCTCCAGGTTAAATTATTAACATCTAACCATTGCAGAAACAGGTGCAGGTCCAAAGTATCTCACCGTGGCCCATTATGCACCAGGTGTTTGTTGTGCAGCAGGGCCGAATGTCTATTGCAGAGGATTTCTTGTATGAATGTATTTCCCTGAGACCTGCTTTCAATTTCCATTCTTCTCACACCAAGTGACACCACTTTAAGTGTGAGTTTAATTTTCTTTGTGCCAGGGTGGGGGAGATTTGCTAAAGTGCAGCTTTACCCCGGAAATTTTCCCTCTACCTACTACCAGCCCCTCCCATACCTCTCCCCCTCTCCTTTTCAGATTTGACATTACTTCAATTTTTGTTATTTATTATATTGATGCATAAATATAAACAGAGAGGCATGGCAAAATTGCTGTCTTTTATTGCATTTAACGTGTGTGTCTGTGTGTGTAGCGGGGGAGTGATATGAGTTCTATGACCTACTTCAGGGAATTGCTTTGCTTCTTTCTTTGAGGGAATGTGTGTGTTGCAGTATTGATATGACAAAGCCCTTTATCTTGCATCTACCGAGTGTGGTGAGATCTGTGCCTTTAAGAGGGAGTTAATGGGCAGAGTTAAGAGAACCAGGAAAAGCAGAGGCCCGTTGGGACTTCAGCATGGGGTAGTAAATTGAATGAATATGCAGCAACAGACAAACAGTCAACATTAATAAAATATAACAATGGGATAAATTTATAGAAGACAGGAATATGCTAGTAGAAAAAATCACCAATATCTGTCAATGAGTCTCCATCGCTGAAAGAATAAGAGTTGTTTAACAGGAATATGTCAACATGTACAATAGATAACTTGCACTAAAGACGAATGTCAGAAGGATATTAATAAGTATTTGCATTTGTAACCTAAAGGAAAAAGAAATTGAAAGTGTAAAGTATATGTTCTAGTGAGGTTTGTTTCTTTTTTTCTCTCTTTGGAAGTTTTCTTGGTGTTAACGGTAAAAAACTGAGGAATTCAATGTGTACTGACTTTTATTTCTTGCTTTCCAAGTATGGATTATTGATATGATACTTATTAATTTGTCAATCTGTGAAAACAAAAAGATTATTTATTTAAAAAGAGACTTCTAGAATCCCAGCATCATACTAACCTGGCCCACGCTGTCACCTCCCTGTATAGGTGACAGCGTGGGCCAGGTTAGTATGATGCTGCCTAGAAGTAAACAGAATCTTTACTCAAGAAGAAACTCATAGCCTGGTTTATTCAGATTACCTTTAATACTTGCAGATTTTGTAACACATCACCACAAATTCCATCTCACCACAGCCTTGTGAAGGAAATCAGTTTAATCCTTTCATTGTTAAAATTGCTCATCCCAGCATTTGTATGTATGTTACCCTCTAGGTTTAAATGGTAAAAATTAACACATTACTATTTTTCCATAGTACAGTGTACAGTACTGTATGAGTGTGTGAAGTAGCTGGCAGGGGTAGGTGATAGGGCACAAGGAGGCAAGAGGTGTTGCTGCCTCTCAGTCTTGTTGTCTTACTACTGCTTAGGCTAAAGGCATGTTCCAGCACTGCTGACACTGGATGTCAGAGGCATAAGAGGAGGTATATAACCTTGCCTATTGTCTACCTAAATCATGCTGCCCAGGACCAACTTGGGAGCAGCAAGATACTTTCAGACAGCCCTGTCTGCGAGGTCTCTTTCCTGTGGTGCGCATAACCCAAACATCTGGCAAAATAACTAATAGTGGGCAACAAGTGTGGCTCTCAGCTTTGGCACAGTGTCCTCATATACCCAGAGGAAGTTCAGACAGGTCCTCTGCTTTTGCCAAAAAATACTACTCATGAAGGCAAGGCTATACAAAGGCTTGGTGTGTGAAGAGTTTGTTGCAGGCACTATATTAACTATGAAAGAAGTGGTATAAAGGTTATCCCCTACAAAAATGACCAGCTGAATATTTCTTACACTAGGGGTGCGTGTGTCCACACATGCACACACAAATTACCAAAAACAACAAAAAAGGAAGATATCTTACTCTTATCAAGACTGAAACGTGTTCTATGCTAAAATAACTGGAGTCCAAATGGCCTAAGGCAAAGGACCTAAAATTTTAAGAAATAATGTCTCTATTAGGTATGATTCCTAGATGTCAATCACATTTGGGGTGATCAGTGAAGCCTCATTTCTGTCTCTTCGGCTTCTTTTTTTTGGCAGCTCAGTATGTTGGTAGGTAAAACTGAAAGGCTTGGTGCAAAGAACCTGCCCCAAATACAGTTTCTAAGATACTGGGTAGCTTGGACCTGGCTTTTGCCTGAGAGACAAAGGCCCTTTGGCTATTCAAAGCCATTTGTCACTGAGTTCCAATTCATTACTATGAGCCAACAGAGGACTCAGCGTTCAGCAGTCTGTTCACAGCTTTCTGAACCTGAACAAAGACCCTTCTGTTTCACAGTACACTTAACAGAACCTGAATTTTAATAGGCTGCCAAGCCTCAAACCCTCCCCTTTCAGAGACACCAGTGCCATCATCCCACCACGTCAAGTACCAATCAATAACTGTTAATACACAGAAGTGCAGCAACACTTGTGAATGTCTCTGATGCAGTCCATCCTTTGCTACATTACAGCTCATCTGTAAAGAGAGCTATTTATAATAAAATTGTTTTTAAATAGCAAACAGGACAGAGCTGAAAACTACACTTTTAAATGTCATGCCAAGGAATTTATACTCCTCTCAATCCACCAAGACCACTGCATCACAGCTGATCTGCTAAGGCCTCTACAATTTACCCATTAAAACCAGGATTTAGTGACCATTTATTGTTCATATTCATGCTTTACCACAATCCCTGGATAGCATCATGATCTCAGAAAAGCTCAGTTACTCCACAAAATGAAGACAACCCATGAATCAGAGAATTCCAAGGCAGCTGTGCTTTTTCTCCCCGCAGAGGCTAGTAGGTGACAACACAACAGCAATCTTCTCCTCTAGAGCTCTGCAAGCATCAGCCCTGCTAGGAGCCTCCTTTGGTCTGCCGGACCTGTGGTTCTCCACTCAGTTTGGGTTTCATCCACCCACAACCTCTTGGCATTCTAGAATAAGACCCGTGTTCTCTTCCTTTGGGTTTTCCCCACTGCCTGCAATCATGCACTGCATGCTGACCCAGCCACCTGGTGGGTCTCTTCAGGTCATGGTGGCTAGTCTCTAGGCTATCCTCCTCACTGGCTTGGGTTTCAGGTTCCTTCTTTGATGTCCATCTCTGCACGCTAGTTTTCTCCTCTTTAGTTTCCTCTTTGACTGGCGAGGTGCCTCTGGCACATCGCTCTTTTTCATCAGTGCATGCAGATGTTTGTTCTCTGGTACAAGGTTTCAGAAGGCTTTGATTGTACCTTCCGCATTTTTCTCTTTCCTTCTTACAGTGGGATCGCCAACCAAAAGCTTTGGATTCTCCCTCAACAGTGAAAAGATAGCAAGTTTCTGACGCTGCCTCCAAAGGGTTGTGGTGCAGTTGCTGGTCTGGGCCTCGGAAGAATGGTCTCTCCCCTCGAATCTTCTCTCTCTTGCTGTGGGGATGCGAAGGGAAACATTGTCTCACTGATTTTTCAGATTCATTCCTTGCTGGCACAACCTTTGCGGTTCCCAGAGTATGTTCGGAGGCTGCTAGTGGGGCCAGCTGCTTCTCAGCACTTGTGACAACTTCTGAGATGGCTGCATGTTCATGTTCAATAGCAGCTAGGGGCTGAGAAGAGAGGTTGAGATGAAAGACAAAGAACACAAACCCAACATGTTCATTCCCTGTCTATGAATGATAAAAGTTCCACAAAAGAAAGTGAAATAGAGGTGGAAGTGACACGAAAACTATATACCTGCAACCCTGACTTCCAGTACATATGCTTTCCATAGCATATATGGACGTTTTCTAAAGAAACTGTCAAAAAAGCAGACACCACAGTTTTACCCATGTGCCAAAATAAAGGATACATCACAAAGTGAAAGCATCCAATTGTCCCACAGCAAGAGGAGCAACTGCTTCCCAGCCTTGCAAATGCTATTCCAATTCTGCATTCTGTCCCTGGTACAACTGTTTGTAGGAGCCTCATAGCAGTCCTGCTGAGTCCACTAACCTTTTGCAGGCTGATAAAATAGCGGTTTCTCTCTGCTTCAGGGTCAATGATGCCACCTTTCTCCTGCTGTTTCTGGTAGATGAGGCGCAGTTGTTCTCTGTGCTGAAGTGTTTTTGCATCAGGACAGTATACCTCCTAAAGAAAGATCCACACCTGATAATCAGATCCAAGCTTGCAATGTGACTTAGTATGATGAGATACCAGGAAAATGTGAGAAACCAGCTACATTCACAGCAAGGCAAAGAGTTTAGAATTTTCAGTGTGTAAGTAATGAGGCTGAACTAAGCTTAATGTCTGCAAACCTTTCATTCAATTTGATATGTAGTGTGAAATGGGGGGGGGGATTTCTATGTCATGGTTGTATTATTTGTGTATTGTCGAAGGCTTTCACAGCCGGAATTACTGGGGTGCTGTGTGGTTTCCAGGCTGTATGGCCGTGTTCTAGCAGCATTCTCTTCTGACGTTTCACCTGCATCTGTGGCTGGCATCTTCAGAGGATCTGATAGTAGGAAAGGAAGCAAGTGGAGTATATATACCTGTGAATAAAGGTCAATAGGTGAGGGCATCTGAATAGGAGTGGCCTGGCAAGTGAGTAACAATGGAGATAGCAAGGTCAATAGGTGAGGCATCTGAATAGAAGTAGTCTGGCCTTTGTTCCCTTTGATTGTCTATAGTCATCCTTTCTTCCTTTCTGTTGAAATTGTCCATGTGCTTATGGATTTCAATGGCTTCTCTGTGTAGTCTGACGTAGTGGTTGTCAGCTACATGGTATGCGGTAGACCCCTGCAGTAGCTAGAGGATCCTCCTTATCCTTTTGCTGAATGTAGCATTTGTTGAATTTGCTGGATGCAGAATTTGTTGAATTGTTGACCCACTAAAAAAATTCAACAAATGCTACAAACGTTAGCAAAGGATAAGAGGAATCCTCTAGCTACTGCAGGAGTCTACCGCATACCATGTAGCTGTGGACAAGTCTACATAGGAACCACCAAACGCAGCGCTCAGACACGAATCAAAGAACACGAAAGGCACTGCAGACTATTTCAGCCAGAAAAATCAGCAACAGCAGAACACATAATAAACCAACCTGGACACAGAATATTATTTGAAAACACAGAAATTCTGGACCATTCTGACAACCACTACGTCAGACTACACAGAGAAGCCATTGAAATCCATAAGCACATGGACAATTTCAACAGAAAGGAAGAAACCTTGAAAATGAACAGAATTTGGCTGCCAGGTTTGAAAAACACTAGTCAAGACAGTGACTAATCAGCTCCACATAAACACAGGGACTATAGACAATCAAAGGGAACAAAGGCCACAGTACTTCTATTCAGATGCCTCACCTATTGACCTTGCTATCTCCATTGTTACTCACTTGCCAGGCCACTCCTATTCAGATGCCCTCACCTACTGACCTTTATTCACAGGTATATATACTCCACTTGCTTTCTTTTCCTATTATCAGATCTTCTGAAGATGCCAGCCACAGATGCAGGTGAAACGTCAGGAGAGAATGCTGCTAGAACACGGTCATACAGCCCAAAATACCAAACAGATCCCAGTGTATTATTTGTCACTCGGTTTCTTCGCACAATGTTCAACAGACTAACTGTGGTATACTACACAAACATAGCCCCAGTCAAAACCCTTTGAAATCAATGTGCTTAACCCAAACTCACTCTGCACAGGCTTGCAATTGCTGGAGGTTAAGAAATAGAATGGAATTAAAATCCACATATCATGAAAAAGCAGACTAGAAATGAAACAATAAATACAGCTGAATTAGCTCTTTAGCCTCCCCCCACCCCGTCTGTGGTCAAACATGTAACTATTGGGCAGTCATACACAGCAAAGCTTCTGTTTGTAAAATATGACTACCAAAAGTCTGATGGAAGAATGAGAACACTGAGTGATAGGAATCCTGCTTGGTGCATCTTGTAGACAGAGATGAATGAGTGAGAAAGTTCACTGTACATTATATTCTTACCATTGGCTGCTGAGGTGGTGCTGCTGCTTGTAGTGTTGCAAGGTCATACACCAGAGGCTCCCGGCACACAGGGCACTGCACTTCAACTTCCTGTATACAAGATGGTAACAACAACACCTTAGGCCTGTGCTTGGACTCAGACATAAGAGTAATTTGCCGCAGCCTCACTATTCTACCAGTGTTGTGCCTTGGGTGTTATTCTGCCCCAGGGGAATGCCAGCACTCAAGGCTACCAGCTAAACAGCAGCACCCTAACACTTAGCTTTACTGCTGGGATCCTTAGATAACTTATCTTCCTCCCAAGCATGTCACTCAGGGAGCCATATCATAATTTGATAATGTGTGTTCCACCTATAGAATTTCCTCCTTTTTTAGGCTAATAAACCTTCCTAATGCTACAATGACTTGGATATGTCACAACAATACAAAATCTATCCAGAATAGTAAAATAAACAGCAAACGAACGAACAAAAAACTCCCAAGAAAAGAAAACAAATAAAAAACAAAACATTACGTTACTGAAAGGGGAGGGGAGATATGGCTAATTTTATTTCCTGGGGACAATAAGCATGAGAAAGGTGATTAATAACACCTAGGTTGGGATATCCCAGATATAGGTCACATGCCAACTAATTAGATCAAAATAAGCTGGACAGATTGTTCCAGATTAAAAAAACCATTTCTTGACGACACAAAAATCAAGGAGATTGTAATGGTTGGATGGGGGCAATTACCTCTTTTGGTAAAGATGTCAAAGTCTGCTCTCTCTCGTTCCTCTGTGCACGGATCTCCTCTTCCATATGTACTGCGTAGCTGGCAAGGCAATGTGAGTGGAAGTAGTGGTAACATGGAGTCTTAGTGAAAGCTTCGTTCTCCTGCACAGCAGAAGTGAAAGAAATCTCTCTGAAAAAAAAGTCTAGCTCTGTGTGCACACATGACAAAATGCATTGCTATCTCATCCTCAGTTCTGCATTTGCTGTATGAGGGTGATTGCTTGGATTTAAAGAATATGCAGAATTCTGCATAAAGCAGCAGCCATCTCTCACAAACATACCAAGTGTCAGGGACTTGTTGGAAAAGTACATGATGCGGAATACAGAACAAAAGCCCAGGTGCGGAGAATCACTTACTCCCTTTAAATGAGCAGACAAGAGGTCCTGGACACTTTATATGGAAGTTAATAATACTGGTATACTTTACTGGGCTGATGTAATGACTACTGTGATTATTAATGTGAAGGGCTTTGGTGTACAAAGTGCTACATAAAGTTCATCTATATCACAATATTTAGGATGCACAAGGTAGCATTTTTAGAACGGAGACTATGGATTCTTTCCATCTAGTTTCTTGGATTCACAATTACAAAAGGAAACTTGCAAATGGTGGAGTGGATCCAACCGCCCTCCAAGGTGTCATCCTGCAGCCTAAGGGACCTTCCTCCAATGGAAAAGCCATTGAATTTCGTGGAAGACACCTTAGAGGAAAGCTTCACACCTGAGCCAAAAGGATAGGCAGGGTATATTTTAATAAACAAACAAACTTTGGTCAGCAGAGAGCAGGACAGGAATAGTATTGGTTTCACTGTAATCAGCTGCCTAGTCATCTGAATACAGGAGTGCTTGTGTGGTTTTACAGATTATAGCCTATCTTGGGAGCTGCTGGGCATCATTCCAACAGCCTTTTTTCAAAAACTTGGTCCCTGAAAAGAAATTATCAATGCTGCAACTTTGTTAAATCTTCCATTAAAAAGCATGGTTTAAATGACAAAATCTTTGATGAATACAGAATTTGGGTTTCCTTTAATAATTTACATATTTTATGAGATGAACACCTGCTTCACAAAGCATCATTGCACATCAGGATGAAGAAGTACTTAACTTCGGTGTTAATCCACTCCTTACAAGACCTTGAACCCTGCACTGCTCCATATCCCACTAGTGCACAGCTCAGAGTTACACACTACTTTCTGATTCCCTCTCATGCACAAACATGATCCTATCAGCTGGTTCTGGTGGGTTTTCCAGGCATGATCCTATCAATTCACATATCAATTGTTTGCATTCTAACCTTTTTGCGTCCTCAAATAAGCTCCCCCATTATGCTACTCTTCCTTCTTCCACTACAGTACTTCCAGTTTTTCTAATACCCAGAACATCAGAGCAAGATACTACTGCAGTATGGCCTTACCTTAAAGCCATACAGGCAAATCACACACTGTCCATGAGGGATGTTGTTGTCTGTGAGGATTTCCTTTCCCTTCTGTGAAGGAAGAAACCACAAATTTTACATGCTAAAGCAGAGGTCACCCCCCACCTACAAATCTGAACAGCCCTCCAAAACTTTCCATTTTTTACCTCTATTAGCTCATAGAGAATAGCTGTGCCCAGCTGTTCCTCAGCAAGATGTTGCAGGGTCTGAGAAATCCTAGAAAAGAGGCAAAGAAAATGAGTTATCAGAGAAGAAGACAGGATGGATAAGAGAGCGACACCGGTGGAAGAAGTTGTCAGTTGGTTCCAATGACAAGCAGAACAGATACATTGATTAACCTAATGAGCCACAAGCTGGAATGCCACAAGCCTGCTTTGAGAGAGCAATGTCCCACCAAAGGGGACTCTCCCACCTGCCCTTTTCTCTGGGGCCAGTAGAAGAAATGGGGGAGGAGAGAAACGTCAGGCCAATGTAATGTCACCAATGTAACATCAAGGTGAAAACCCAAACATGAAGTCAGATATCAGCTGATGCTCTAGAAACTCTATAACACCACAAAATTTCTACAATATCAGTCAAAGTGCTGATGTCACATATGGACGTCTACCTGGACGGGCTATGTGCCATCGTCATTTCTGCTCCTTGCCCTGCCCCAAAGCTCCCCAGAATGCTTAGCTGCTGACTGGCATCCCAAGCCAAAGCTTCTAAATCCCACATTCCGCTAGTGGTAGAACCTGGAACACCATTTTCCAGACATGATGTATGATACAGTTGGGCCACAGCTGCTGTGGAACGAGGGCACGGCACAAAAGACCCTGCACTATCATACTGCCACTGGCATGTGACAAGTTACCCTATAGCGGTGGCCTGATAGTTCAAGACCCCGCTACAGTTAATCAGAAGAAATGCAATTCCTCCCTCATCTGTTCGGCAGCAGCCTGGAATTGGTCAGTTTTTTTCAGACAGCTCCCTAGAGGGCTATGGCCAAGGGAAGAAAGAGGAGAGTTAGACTGCATGAATACGTGAAGCTGCCTCAAACTGAATCAGATCCTTGGTCCATCAAGGTCAGTATTGTCTTCTCTTGACAGGCGACAGTCTTCAAGCTCTCAGGCAAAGGTTTTTCCCAACACCTACTGCTTGGTCCTTTTAACTGGAAATGCCAAGACTGACCCAGAAACCTTCAGCATGCTCTACCACTGAGCCACGGCCCCTCACCATCTGCATAATGCAGATCTGAGGATATGGAGACTTTACTTTAGAAAAAAACAATGAATTTGTTTTGCCTTGTATGATAAAGGCATTGCTTTGCTTGCATCTTGGTCAAATTAACCACTTTTTCTACAAAGGCCTTTATCTTCCCTTCCCTTGTGGTTTAATAATGGTGACTTTAAAAAAATGATACCACTTATTTAATTTATATATTTTGAGTAGCGCTAGGCTTATCTTCCCTGATTTTACACCTTAATGTCACAACTGCCAAAATAGTCATCCTATTTATGAACGTGCAACTTGCATACTTGCAATGCAATTTTCTTTCTCTTAATCAGACTATCATAGCAACAGTTCTGCCCTTTGCCTTTACAGCACTATTCTAAACCAGAAGAAAAACTATATGCAAAGCCCCTTGTCATTCACACAGAGTACCTATCACCCTCTACACCACTCTCTCATGTTTAAGTTTATGAGTAGGTCAGGCCACCACACAGTGCTGCCCTTCTTGTCTCTTTTAAAATCTCTAGACAGCCATGATCGTTTCACCTGTCAGGTCTTCAATTTCACGCACAGAGACATTAGAAGACAGCATAGCCCAGCCTCTTTAACAACAGGTCCTCAGTCAAAAACTTCAGAGTTATTGGGGTTGGGAGCTCATACACTGTTCCATTCACATGCTGCTACAATTTGTTAATGTCCTAAAATAGGTTAATAGCCCAATCCAGAGGGTAGGGCAAATCCACTGGTGTGCAGCTGCCACTGCCCTCCCCAGCAGTGGAACATGTCACAGGATGCTGTGGAAGGGTTCCTGTGCCCCCTGTAAGACTACTCCCTATCCTGCCCAGGCAAAATACTCTTAGGAGTTTTCCCGCCAAAATTATAACTGTCACTCTCAGGACAGGTAGCATTGTGTGGTTAGTTTATTTCTTTTCAGTTTGTGTTTTCCCACCTTTATATTTATAAAAACAATAAAAATGTTCCTCAGCTGGGCATCTCACAGACACGCAGAGAATCCGCTGAGGGAACACCAAAAATCACTCATCTCCCTTCTGTCAGATAAAATGAAAAGTAGGCACCAGAGGCTCTTTAAAATAAAAACTATGAAAAATAAGTTTTTATTTACATACACCAAGAAAACTGTTTTTGGCAAATTAACAAAATGTTAATAAAGAAGTTAGCATTGAGTGGTTTCTAAATACAAGATGTTACTGCTTCTCTCTTCATAAGTGCTACAAGTTTTGCTCAGGTCACTAGCTAGTTGACTTCAAGATGTTACATTCAATTTATTTAAAATATATAAACACTGGTTTAAGCGACTATGTTCAGTTGCTTTCACTGATGGTTTTAAAAGACCTGTCTTTTACCCTCAGATAAATATTTCCAAAACAGTTCCTCAAAAGGCTTTCTGGTGGCAGGGAAGCTTTTCGACATTTGAAGCCTTCCCATTCCGCCAGGAAGCCTCTCTCGGGGTGGCGGTCCAGCACAGCTGCAGCACCACAGCCAGGCACCCAGCCCTTGGATGGGGCTGTTAGACAGAGATTTTCACAAGAATGTGTTGTGTGCATGTTTCTTTTCCTTAGAAACATGGCCTGCCAGGTTAAACGAAAAACGAGTAAACTTTTATTTATGGTTGCAACATAACAGTAAAGAAAGAAAGCAGAGGTTAGAACAGTTTCTGTTCCCTTGAACTGTTTTCCTGTTCCAGCATTTGAGCCCTTTTGTTACATACCAAATCTTTTTAGTCTGCTAGATTTAAGCCAACGTTCACCTCGGCTTCACTCAATCAGACATACTGTTTACCTTCATGTTGTTTTCCAACTACCGCTCCATCAGCTCTCGTTGATTGCTCTTAGGAAAAGGTACAGCCTAACCCATCCACCACACAATATAAAGCTGAGGTATGTAGAAAAGTCACTTGAGAATGACCAGTCATACTCCAAACAATTGAAAGCAGCTTTCCGCTGCTCCTCCAGTGCTGCTGATATCACTTTCTCATTCTTCCCTTTGAAACAGCCACATCAGATTCTTTCTTTTTCATGAAAAGGAGGCACATGCATGCACCTTTGCTCTGAATGGGAAAATGGTAGCACCAGACCAATTCTCATCCTCCTGTTCTCCCTACATGGCTGTTCATACATCCTTGCTGTAGACATCAAAATGGTATTTATCTCTTCCCAGGAAAGTATAGAAATAACTGTATATTTTTCCATCAAATGACAAAACTACAGTTTTGAGATGGAGTGTAAGGAACCTCAAAGGACTCGAAATATAGCAACAGAGTTCAGTTCTTTTATTTCATAAACTTCAACGATCACACTACACGCAATGCGGATTCTGACTTTCCCAAGCTTAAGGTGCCGCTTTTACGGACAATCCAGCCCCTCCCCGAACTCCCAAGCACAATTCCCACGACAGAGCGAAAACAAGCTTCAAACACATAAGATAAGCGCAGCAAGGTTAAGGCAGTAACTATCCCGGGCACAAAGCCCAGAACGTGGAATGTGCCAAGGACAGGACGAAGGAGCCTTACACCCCCAGCCTTACACTCCGCCTCCTCCAAGAAAGCCCCCTCTCCCCCCGGCTTATGTGGGAAAGCCTTATGAAAAGCAGAAATCAAGGGGGGGAGGGGCGTCAATATTTTCCACATAGACCCATTGATTATGGCCCGAGGGATATCCCACCCAGGAAACCAAATATTGCAAACGTTTGCGAACGTAGCAAGAGTCCAGGATAGCATCGATTTCGTAATGTTTGTGGCCATCAACGATCACCGGCGGGGGAACCTCTGTTGGAGTCGGTACCAGGGCATCTGAATCTGGAGCCTGCTTTGAGTAAGCTAGAATGAAATACAGGGTGAATGTTACTGAGTAATTAGGTCAATACTCCTACACGAAAGTAGTCACAATTCATTGATCACCTGGGTGATCCGCCAAAACGGCCCTATGAATTTCTTGCTCAGGCTTGGAATATTTCTGTGCACATCTCATAAGGTTTCTGGTGGACAAATAAACCCATGCCCCCACTTCCAGGGGAAAATCCATTCATATGTTTGTCAGCCCGGGTTTTCTGAGCTTCCTGCGCTTGTGAAAGCGAGGAAGAGACGGTTTTCCAGCTCTTCAGCCAGAGACTGGATCCAGTCACCAAAGTCAGGGGTTGAAGCCGCGATGATCGGGGGGTTGAGGTAATGGGGGAAACGAACGGCCCGACACCACCTTGAACGGAGTTTTGTTGGTGCTACTATGAACCGCGTTGTTATAGGCGTACTCAGCGAAGGGAAGAAGTTCAACCCAGTTATCTTGATGATAGTTGGTGTAACAACGTAGATACTGCTCTAAGCCGTTCTGTTGGTCCGTTACCGGGTCTGAAAGCCGTCACTTTGCACGTGGTATGGAGCAGCGACAGCCGAGGTGGTTCCCAACATCTCCAGGAAAGCTTTCCAAAACTTAGATATGAACTGCGGCCCCCAGTCGGAGATCACTCTCTCCGGCGCCGAGTGCAAACGGTAGACATGTTGGATAAACAATTTGGCTAACTTAGGCGCCGAGGGGATGGTGGGACACGGGACAAAGTGTGCCTGCTTGGAAAAAAGGTCTCCCACCACCCATAAAACTGTATTCCCGTGGCTCTCGGGGAGATCGGTGATGAAATCCATGGAAATCACTTGCCAAGGTTTGGCAGCCGGGGGGATGGGGTGTAGCAGTCCGTGGGGCTTGCCAGGGATGGCCTTAGCCTCTGCGCATGTCGGGCACCCTTTTTATGTACGCTTCAATGTCTTTGCGCATGGTGCGCCACCAAAACTGCACGCCTGAGCAAGTGGAAGCGTTTTCAAAAATCCGAAATGTCCCGCTTGTCGAGCGTCATGGCCGGCCAGGAGAACTTGCTTACGTAGGGCCGGTGGGACGTACCAGCAGTCACCCCGTCTCCAGACTCCCCCTTGCAATTGCAGGAGGGGGTCGGATTCCTCCTTTGGAACCTCCTGTCATCCCGCCTCCTCCAAGTGGCGTAGAAACAGAGATACAACGTCCGGTACATTCGTTAGGGGGGGGTGTCGGGGACGCAGCTGTCTGGGATCGGGTTACCGCCAAGCCTAATTGAGAGGGGGTTAGAATGGTGCAAGGCATGGCGTGTAAGGAGGTATCCGCCCCCTTAGGCAGGCGGGACAAGACGTCAGCCAGCTTGTTACTATTACCAGGGAAAAAATGGACTGTGAAGTTGAATCAGGAGAAGAAATCCGCACTTCATCTCAATCTTGCTTTAGCCGGATACATTTTGAGCGGAGTAGACAAAGCCGCCAGGTTTTTATGATCCGACCAAACTTGGAAGGGGCGAGCGGCACCTTCCAGCCAATGTTGCCACGTACTAAGGGCCTCCTTGATGGCTGCCGTTTCTTTATCCCCAACCGTCCAGTTGAGTTCAGGGCCCGATATTTTTTTAGATAAATAAACACACGGCCCAAGATTATTATTTTTATTTTTCTGCAAAGAGAGCTGCTCCCAAAGGCTTTTATCCGGCGTCGACATGAAACGATGAAAAGCAAGCAGAGGTCTGGGTGTTTCAAAATGGGCTCTGTAGTGAAGGACCCAGTTTTTAAGAGCTTGAAATGATTGTTGACAATCAGGGGACCAGGAGAGAGGGCAGCCCCGGGTTGGAATGCCTGGGGTCCCTTCCCGCTTAGTGCGAAGTAAGTCTGTGGAAATTGGTAGGGGCAGAAGTTTGGCAAATTGGGGAATGAAATCCTCGATAGAAATTAGCGAAACACAAAAAGATTGAAGTTCTCATGCGCGGTGGTGGAACGAACAGGCCAATTCACCACTGCAGCCCACTTTTGCTGGAATCCATTTCCAGGAGCCCTCTGGAGAAGATCCGACAGCCAAGATAATCCATGGAGGTCTGGATGGAAGGCACATTTGGACAGTTTTGGTAAACAGGGAATTGTCGAGCAGACGTTGCAACACTGCGCCTGAAGCCAGTTCGCCTTCCATGCTCTTCCACCGTTTGGGAATAGATAAGGACATCGTCCCAAATACACCACCACCCCTTTGAACAGAAAAAAATCTTGGCCAAGAACGTCATTAATGAAGCGACATGAAAGCCCCTGGGGCTCCAGATAACCCGAAGGGCATTACACAATATTCATACTTGACTCAAATTTAGTATTGAACGGCTGTTAAATGTTCAAATCCTTCAGCTGCATTCGGTACTTTCGGGTAATAAGCTTCCCTCAAAATCCAGCTTGGTGGAAGATCCGCCCCTTCCCTAATGCATCGAGAAGATCCTTTTGATTAGAGGGGCCAAGGCAAGTTGTTATTCGAAAGAGAGACAAGCGTTTAGAGCCAATGGATAATCAGTGCAAAAGATGTAGGGTCCCATCACTTCTTTTTCACAAATAAAACGGGGCAGCAGTGGGTGCTAACTTGGTGGCATCGCGCGTGAATTAAACCAGCGAGCCAGATTCTTATCGAGAAAGGCATGAAGCTCCTTCTCCTCGGTTGGGCTCATCCGCATATTCTACTTTTTAGGAAGATTGCGCCCCTGGAACCAAGAGAATTTTACAGTCTGTGTCCCTGGGAGTTGATCAGCACTTCTGTTCTTCGTAAAGACTTTTGAAAAATCCGCAGTAATTGTTTGGGAACTCTGGCCAGTTCCTGGGCTTGGGGGGGCAGTGTCAAGGGCCATTGGCTGGAGCTCATCGAGGTTTTCTTTGACTCCACCGGTGGCTCACCCTCGTAGGCATTACGTGCATCCCCTAGCCAAGGAGGATCGGAATTGAATCCCGGACTATGGCGCGTTGCCCCCAGAAGATGGTGGGTTGGCATGGGAAAGAAGCCAGGGCATTCCCAGCACTATGGGATGCTTCTACGCTTAACTGGCTGCCAGGATGAAGCTACGTCTCTCCCAGTGTTCAGCGCATCGCAGGAGCACTGGTTGGGTTTTGAAACGGGCCGGGCCATCGGTCCCTAATGGGCTGCCATCCATTTGAGTGAAGGGAATGGGTTTGGCCAATGCTATACATTCAAGCCCTAGTGGCTCTGCCACTTGAGGCCTCATAAGGCAATGGGAGCAACCTGAATCCACGAGTGCTCGTGCTAGAATATGAGTGTGCTTGGACGTATTGGTCAGAGTGGTCATAATAGTTATGGGGGCTCCCCCTTCACTCACCGCGATCTGGTCCAGGAATCTCTTCCGCTGGGCCAGGACGAAAGGCTCACCCCTTCATGTCTCGGGTGTCATCGACATCTCCGGGCTCACCCCTCACAGTAAGTGGCTTGGGCAGCTCCTGGGGGTCCCCTTGAGGTCCTTGGCTTAGCGTGGGGTTCGTGGTCCGTCGACTTTATGGTGTGAGCGGGGACAGGCGCCTTTTGTTTTTTTGGGCAACTGGCCGCCACGTGGCCCGGGCCCCTGCAATATAGACAAAGTCCAAGGCGGCGGCGGCTATCGGAGGTGGACTCGGCTGCAGGAGGTCCTGCACTACCTTCTTTGGCGGGCCGGCGCCCGCCGCTGCAGGTTTGGCAGGAGGCTTGCTGGCGGCGGTTTTCCCCATCTTGGAACGGTTGAGTCGGGCCACAATAAGATTGCCAGTTGCAATCCATTCAGCAATGGTTTGCGGTTCGCGTTGATCTGGCATATCTGCCCAAGTGCAGGATTCTCCGAAGTCGTATAGCATCGCAGGAAGTATTCGCGACTTCATGCTGCTCGGGCCAATCTGGGAGTTTGCTTCGATGGCTAACCTGAATTCTCGAGCAACATTCTAGCTAAGGCTCTTTATTACCCTGCTTTGAGGGTTTATGGCTAGTCTTAATGGCCTTGTTGACCTCCTCCTCGATCCTGGAAAGCGGAGTACTTTGCAGACCTTGGGAGTAAGGCCGCTACGGTTTGTGTTCAGGGCCCTCCTAATTCATGTAATTCCACCTAACCATTCTGCAGCATCCCTCAGCCCAGCAGCACGGGATCCGATGTCTCCGCGAGACTTTCTCAGCTTTGGATCGATAGAGATCATCAAATTCGGAAAGCATGTGCTGCGGCCCAGTTGTAGGATAGCATGGCAATCTGGAAGCAGTCCAAATCACAACGCTACGGGATGTGAGGGCGAGGATAGCCCCTACCGGGTTATTGGCGCCTCGGCCGGGGCCGGACCTGTCCAGGTGGTGGTGGTGCCACTGTGATTGGCGGTGGAGTCTGCACTGGGATTGGCGGTGGAGGTTGCACTGGGTGTAGGACTTTACATTGCTGCAACGGAGCTTTCATTCACGGACCTGCAGGCGACATTAGGGGACAATGGGCGGGCGAGCCATACGGGCCGCCGGTGTTAGGTAGGGTCGCTTGAGGCGCCCGAGATCCCTCTGGAGCAAACGCTTCTTTACCGCCAACTCCCTCTCCCGGCGCCAGTTAGGAGTTTTCCCGGTCGCTGCTGCAGCTCTATCGCTCCCTGCGCTGCATTGCTGCTTCAACTTCCCCTTGACTTTCCAGTGCTTGCTGGCACTCGCTATGCATGCTTGGAGCTCTAGTCTGGTGTGTTCCAGAACATGATCACGGGAAGTGGAAAATCCTTGAGAAATTGGTCTCCAAGAACACCCTTCTTCTCGGGACAACTCCGCCTCAATCTGCTCGACGCTGTTGTTCACGCCTCTGCTCGAAGCTAGTCGCTCACTTTCGAGGGCTTTGTTCCCTGCTCCCGCTTCCAGTTCAAGGGCTTCGCGCTCTCTTTCGCGGGCCTCGCGTTCCTGTTCCCAGCTCACGCTTTGGTTTTCTCGAGGGCTTCGTGAAGTTGTTCCCAAAGATCCGGCACCGAAACTGGGGCCGCAGCCAGACGTCCATTGGCAGGCAGGGCAGTAGCCCCTCAAGAGGCATGGCCGCCGCCCCCCCTCGAGCTCCTGTTAAGTCCGGGGTCGCGGGCACGGCATCTTCCACGGCTGGCAAGCCTGACTCTGGAACTTTGAGGTAATCTCCAAAACCTCCTCCCCGGAGTCCTGGGGTGTTGGATGACGCGAACCCTTCGGGCTGCCAGCCCGTGCTTCTGCCAGTGGTTCTTCGGAGGAGGATCTTCGAGGTATTGATCCAGAAATCTGGCACAGAGACTCCTGGGTGTCCCCATGGATGGGTTGATACCCCCGGATTTCCTCCTCTACCCTTCGTGATCACCGGGTTTGTAATCCATGTTTATCGGGTGGTGAAATGCCAGCCCAGGGGCACGATCCACATCGACTATCCCGCCACCAGGATCATAGGAAATCCTGATGCACTTCTAGGCATCCGTCCTAAACCGGGCGCCGAAAGCCATCAGGGGAGCTTCTTCCACTTTGCTCAAGTGCAGTTGGAGGGAAGGTTAACCCCGGCTGAGCCGGAGCTGGGAGAGGGTCACCAGGAGATTGGTTCCGGCTGGTTCCTCCGCAGAGACCGTCCAGATGGAAGGAAGAGAGGGAACCCTCTTTGGGGCTGGCTACTACAGTCTTTTCGCCTTCCAATTGTAACGAAGTCTTCAGGATTCAATCCTCCTGCATGTTGGTAGACATCAGGGATCCACAAAACGGATGAAGGGATGGTCTGGTTGACCAGGTCAATCCGAAGAGCAACAGAATGGTGAGAATCCGCGATAATGTAAGGAACCTCAAAAGGACCTCGAAATATAGCAACTGGAGTTCGAAGTTCTTTTTATTTCATAAACATCAACGATCACACTACACGCAATGCGGATTCTGACTTTCCCGGGCTTAAGTTGTCGCTTTTACGGACAATCCAGCCCCTCCCCGAACTCCCAAGCACAATTCCCACGATAGAGCGAAAACAAGCTTCAAACACATAAGATAAGCGCAGCAAGGTTAAGGCAGTAACTCATCCCAGGCAGCAATGTAAGCTTCCAGAACGTGGAATGTGCCAAGGACAGGACGAAGGAGCAGAAACTAACCCCCAGCCTTACATGGAGGTGGTTTGTGTTGAGAAACAGGTAAAGGAATTGTTTCCCTTCACTTCAGACACACCTCAAATGTGATCTTTGTACAAGCCACCATTTGAGAACTAGCTTCAATTTGCCCCTGAGCCAGCATCTTGTGGCTGATAACTCCTATAGCTCCTGAAAAAAATACAAGTACTTTCAAGCAAATATAAAATCCGGGCTATCCTGTAATTTCCACATGACAAACAAAATAAAATGTAAGATAATATAGATCACAACCTCCGCGTTTTTTAGCACAGATATAAAACAGATTAAAATTATCTCACTAGTGGTGAGTTTATTAACACTTACTTCTGGATCTGCTCTATCTGATAACCCTCGAGGATTCAGGATGTCTATCTTTGGCACTTCATTGGGACCACTAAGTGATACAGAAACAAGCTGAAATGAGCCCAGTCTTATTCCCATTACAACATCTGCCAGACAGGAAGGAAGGAGCATTACCTGAGTGGGCACAGAAAGCTTACAAGAGTGAAGCAGACATACTGTGAGTCCTGGTCCTCAGCAGTTGCTGGATACAGAGTGATGCAGATTTCCCAGGGCATAGTCCTAAAAGGGTAAGAGGGGAGAATTTCTAGGTGAGAGAGCAGCCATCAATTAAGATGAAGAGCTTCATAATGACCAGGGGAAATGGGGAAGCAGAATTTAGCATTTTTCTTCTTTTCCTGGGGTTGATAAGACATAGATACATAAACAGCAGACTTCTCACCACCCATGTTCCTAGCAAGATGGAAACCTGAATAAGGGTAGCTGACATTGGGAGGAAATATGATATAACTCACTGGGTGAAGTCTCAAAATAAATCACAAGTTGCAAAGTATTTTTGAATTTGTGCTGATCCAAAAATATAGGATATGAAGACATCAAGTCCTTGGGACCATTTAAGGCTACCTACACTAGAGATCATCAGGAACTGGATTATATACACAAAATACAGGAAGCGATCAACATTTGACATATACAAAAAACACAATAAGAAACACACTCAGAAATGTTTCTTTAAATACCTGTCATTTCCCTTTAGACACCTGTAGCTCATCCAAGTAGATGGATTCTAGGACTTCCACCTGGAAGTGTAGAACCCTGAAGAGAAAGACACCATGTTACACAATGACCCCTTTTTCCAGATTCTTCTTTGTGGATAGCAGAGATGATTTTAGAGCCTCCCCTTCTGATCCCATCTTAGCAGGTAAGTTTTCTTCAAACAACCAACCAAGTTATTCTTGCATCCTACTCACTGGGGAACTAGACCCAGCCACCTTCACTTATCTGCTTTGTCTCCAGTTGGGAAAGAGTGGGGCATAAAAATAAATAAATGATATGACATGATATAGCAGTGCATGGCGAACCTTTAGGAGATACAGCGTGCCAGGGGCAGAGCAAGGGGAAACTGCGCCCAGGGCACACGTGCACCCAGGGCACACATGCACCCTGCGCGCCTGCCACACCTCCATCCACCCCGCTAACCTCTGCCCTTCTGAATGCCTCGAAACACCCCCACCATGTCTCCAGAATGTCTCCGCTGGCCATGCCCGCGAAGGGGTGCGTGCCCAGTGCATTATGCACCCCTCACCCCCCCCCCTTTGGCACTATGTCACTGCTGAGTGCCCAAGCTGGGGTGATGGCACGCATGCCCACATAGAGAGCTCTGGAGTGCCACCTCTGGCACGCATGCCACAGGTTCGGCCAACACTGTGATATAGCATATAGTAGTTAAGAGATTGGAAATTACATATCAAGGAACCCTACTTCGAATCCTTCACCTCTTGTAAGTGAATTCACAAATTACATGAAACCACTCTTTCCTTCACCATTTGCCCATATGTAACAATATCCATCTACCTTACAGGGCTGTTATGAGGGATTATAACACCGCACATGAAGCTCATATTGAATGCTGCCAATACCTATACAAGCGTTAGAGCGCTATCACAAGGAGCTGTGAATGTTTGTTCCAACTGAAAGCTGACCTCCCATCTTCTTAGGCCATTCTTAAATCGCTCTAATTAATGTATTTGCAATGTTGTTAAATTTCCATTTTGTGCATCTCCATTTTGTGCTCCTCCCTCCCCTTCCCGTTCCCCGTCCCGCCCGATAAATAGAGAAGAAATTATGTCGGGATGGGGATCAAATATACATTCTAGGTTGAGTGTTTCATTAAACAATCTTCGCCATCGTAGACACTAGGTTTTAGAATAATTTATAGCTTACCATATTATTGAAATTGTGGTTTTAATATCTGTACGTAAGCCGCTCCAGCGCCGGACTTCGGCCGGGAAATAAATATAATACGAAAAAGAAAGCAAAGGTTTTTTGGAGACGGCGAGAATGACACAACAAAATCAATAATTTCAGCGACACAAAAGAAACACACATGGAAGGGGTGGGTAATCAAGCTTCATTCGCCAGACCTTTCCCGATACAACAAACGACAGAAAGCAATCAAATCGCTCTCGCTACCTAACCAGTCTGCCTCCGGCCCTTCATCGCCAACAACCGCCGCCATCTTTCTAGTGCTGACGCCGGGAAACGCTGACCGCTCCGCCAAGCTCTCTTCCGCCGCCGGGAGTTGCTAGGCAACTGACGGGACGCCATTGACTGGCGCATGCGCCGATAACGTCCTCAGCTACTCCCTCCCGTCCGCCAACTCCACTTTTCGCATCCGATTTCTTCCAACAACTCCGAAGTCAGCGCGTTTGTTATGTGAGCCCGCGGGTGGTTCCGCTAAGCTGGGGTACACTTGGAGTCTTGGATTTCAGATCAGGGAGTGTACAAATAGATGGACGGTATTGATGTTGGAAGAGCGCGTTTGCAGCCAAGGAACGCGGGTAGGTGGCGACCCTCTGCTTTGTCCGTGCCAACGGGAGAAGCCGCTGGTGGAGCCTGGTGCAGTTCAAGCCCTTAGCAAGGAAGACCGTTCTGAGTAATAATTCCCCGATAAACGTGCACAGAATCGCACCCTTCTGAATTATTGTGGTTGATATTAAATGAAAGAACAGTTGGGGTTTTATTTTCTCATTGGATTGTTGCTGCACCCCGAGGGGCCGGGGGGCGGGCGGGAGGGCGGGGGGAGAGGATGCATTTCGAGCCATGCGTGCGAAGATGCGACTAAAACAATGGAAAAGGAACTTGTGAATAAAGCTGAAGTGACCGGAGTGTCGCTGATGTAAAAAGGCCGGCACTCCACGTGGAACTGCAAAAGAACTGGTTACCCAACAAATTCAGGCAGTGTGGAAAGACTCCAAAGGAAACCAACAGTTAATACTAAAGCACAGGCTGCTCCTCCTCCTCGATAGTTTATGGTTCAGTATTTATTCAGTATCATCTCTGTGCCATTTTCAATAATTTAAAATAATGACCTAAAATATAACTCAAGAAGAATGAAAAAAACAAACTCAAGCTACTGCAGGGAGGCGGTTCAGGTAGGGTGGTTTGGGATTCCAGACAGGCTCATCTTTCCCTCTGATGCAAGTTTCAGATGGGTATGTAACCTCCAGCTTCTGTGGGTTTCCTGTAGTGGGCAGTACTTGGAATAGGAGCTGCAACAACAATTTTTTAAACAACAAAATGGTTTACTTTTTTTTCTTTACAATTAACACTTTTAAAACTTATCAAACATTTAACGTTACAATTCAAGGTCCTGTTCAGGTTGCATTTCAAGTCCTTCTATTTACAGTCTACTGATATTGCGAAGTCCAAATTCTTCTTTGCAAGTTGGCTGGCTCCTTGAGACTCCAAGGGGGTGATGAACAGGTTGCAACCTGATGAAGGGCTCCCGGAGAACTCTCACCCATTACAACCACAAAAGAAAACCCTGAAACAATAAACTCCAACATTTACAACATAGCAAAAACAACAACTACCTTCCCAGTAGTTCCCAATAATATTGCAATTACCTTAACAAGGTGTTAAGGGCTTATAGAAATCAAGGTCCGAGTCTGGTACCCTTGTCTTCTCCAAAGAGCTCTCTCCTGCAGCCTCTTGCTGCTCTGAGTCTCCACCCCTTACTGGGTCAATTCTGGGCCAACCCATTCTGGGCATGGGGGTTACAGGTACATAATAATACAAGGGGTCTCAAGACTCGGTTGTTTTTATATATGCCTACCCCAGTTTTAAGTGGTATTGCATCCCAAAATCCTGTTAGTGTTCTCTAGATAAAGGAATACATTGACAAGAGAAAGTGGATTGAAATCTGAAATGAATTGCAGAGGGTAGTTGTGTTAGTCCGTTGTACAAGATGGGTACCCTAAACATTAATATTTCAGCACATCAGAACTCTGCTCTGATTTACAAAAACTCAAGCGGAAATAAATGTTAATTTTTAAAAAGCATTTCCATTACTAACAGAAAGAATTAATGTATACAGACATTACTAACTGAGAACTCTTAACTTTAGTAACATTCATTAATTCAAAAGAACATCTAAAATTTTGCAAAATCTTTATAGACACTTGATTATATCAGTGTTACTACTTAAATTGTTAAGCAAATATTTTAACTAAAAGTGTTAATATACCATTATTGATACTATTTTCTAAACTTATCGTATTATTACAAGTCTTACTATATAGTCATATTCTTGTTCAATTTTGTTGTCATTTAAACTTTTGTTTTTTAACCTCTTTGTTAATCTCATTATTAATATAAAAGAGCTTAACACAGATTTTTGAAAATCATTTATAAGCAATAAATGTTAATTTTTAAGGTACCACCTAAACTGTTTTCTAGGGAAATCTGAAGTCAGGGAAATCTGAAGTCAGGGAAAGAGGAGGGGTAGTACATCTGGATTCTAGGTAGCAAGAGGAGCCAAACCTGAGAAAAGATTTTAGTTTAAACTTTCTTTATTATTATTGTAGTGGGACAAATTCCCTTGAGAGGGTGTGGGAGAAATTCAAAACCTCTCCCTGGCAGAGTCTAATGTTGGGATTCCTTTGAAAATTATAGTAGAGTTGGTGTGGTGTCATGATTGGACTTTTACTTTGGAGCTGCAAAAACTTACCGTAGATTTGAATTCCTACTCATCCATGAATCTGAGTAGGTAAAACTGGGCCAATATTTATCTGTGTCTCAGCTCAACCTACTTCAAAGGGTTGTTGTGAGGATCAAATGGAGGAAAGGAGAGCCATGAATGCCACCCACAGCAACTTAGAGGAAGGGAGGGGTAAAGATATAGTAGATTTAGGATAAACAGGAGATCAAAATTTGGGACAGTCATGGATGAAAATGGGTAGGCTCAAGAGGGACACATGTGTGGTAACTGAGAAGAGAATTTAGAGGGAACTGTATCACTGGAAATATGAAATGTGCAGATGCCAGCAAGGCAGTGGCATTTGAGATCTCCTAGAATTAATAGCACTGTTATCTTTTCACTTTCAGGCTAGAAATTCACTTTCTTTCTCCACATTCCCATTATGGAGAAATACCATGTTTTGGAGGTGATTGGAGAAGGTTCCTTTGGAAGGGTATATAAGGGACGTCGCAAATATAGTGCCCAGGTGAGAACAAATGTTGAACAGGGAGAAGCCTGATCGGGCATTTCGGGAGAGGAGTTTTTGAAGACAGCTGTTTAATAAATGTTCCCTGAGCCTGCAATGCTGGTAGTTCTACAATTAGTGTCTCAAAAGCAAAAAGGCAGGAGGAGGGGGTAGAGAAGTAGGTTGGGGGGAAGAAGATGTGCCATGTTTCCAGGTTGCCATTGTTTTGGGGTTTGTTTGTTTGTTTGGCAGGTGGTGGCATTAAAGTTTATCCCCAAAGTTGGTCGATCGCAGAAAGAGCTGAAGAATTTGCAGCGAGAGATTGAGATCATGAGGGGGCTTCATCATCCCAATATCGTACAAATGCTTGACAGTTTTGAGACTGATAAAGAGGTGAGAGTTGGTAGCATTCAAATATGCAGGATAAGAAAAAGTGTTTGTGTGAAAGGTCTATTAGTCAGGCTAAAAGGCCCGGGTGCTTTGGCATCTCATGTCACAAACTAGGTGGTGTTATATTCCCATAAGAATTCAGAAAGTACTTTGGCAGTGCAGAATTGTACCCTTTTCAATTCACTGATTTAAATATAGCTTTGCTTAGGATTGCACAGCAGGTAGAGTGATTCAGGAGTCCGTGGGGATGGTAACTACTTCTCTATTTTGTCTATGAAAGGCTGGTTTGCCAAGTCAGGCCATGAGACTATCGGCTAACTTACTGAAATCTGTCACAGAATGGCCTTTTCTAAAAACTCTGCAGATCTCTTTCACACCCACTTCTGAGGACATTGAAAATATGGTCACTGTTTCCCCTTATGGTGAGTGGCCCTCTGGTTTTTCCCCCCCAAACAGTGCATCTTTTTTAGTGATAGTATTGTGTCCCCCTCATACATTTGTGAAAATGCTCTGATCTTGCATTTCTCCTCCAGGTGGTGGTAGTGACAGATTATGCTGAAGGGGAGCTTTTCCAGATCCTGGAAGATGATGGGAACCTGCCAGAGGAACAGGTAATTGTGACCTGGGGTGAGAGTGAAAAGTAGCTATTTATGCAAGTGCCAGAATGATTGTAGTACGGAAACTCAGGATTTATAGACCCTGCTGTGCCATGAGCTTGAGTAAATGGAATGATCTCATGCTACTGCCTTTATGTGTAAATAGGAAAATGTTATCATGTAGCTGGAGAGGAGTTCTATGATAAGCAGGAGACCATTGCTAGGCCAGAATAGGTCAGTCCAGCTAGAATTATATGCTTATGTCTTGGAATGGGGCTGGTGTCTTTTATTGAGTGACACCAGCTGATGTAACAAGAGGAACAGAAGCTTTGTGCTGAAGGGCTTAATCACAGCTAGTAACTGGCCATTGTTAGGTGCGAAGATTGTCATTTGTCTCTCAGGTTCAGGATATTGCATCTCAGCTAGTTTCGGCACTCTATTACCTGCATTCCCATCGCATCCTGCACCGTGACATGAAACCTCAGAATATTCTGCTGGGGAAAGAGGGTGTGATCAAGCTCTGTGACTTTGGGTAAGTGCCTTAAGACCTCTACCCCTTCACACCCAGTCTTTGAAACTTGCACTGAAAAATCTGCTGTGTTCCTTCTTTCCTGGGAAGGTTTGCCCGTGCAATGAGCATCCATACCATGGTTCTGACATCTATTAAGGGAACTCCGCTGTACATGTCCCCTGAGCTGGTGGAGGAGAAGCCCTATGACCACACAGCTGACCTCTGGTCAGTCGGCTGCATCCTGTATGAGCTATATGTAGGAACACCACCTTTCTACACCAACAGCATCTTCCAGCTGGTCAGCTTGATTATCAAGGACCCCATCAAATGGCCTAAAAACATGAGCCCCAACTTCAAGGTAACTGACTTTAGATGTAGTCTAAGAGTCGCCTCATGGAGAGTGCAGTGATAATTTCTGGGTCTGCATCAATGAAAGAGCAGATAGTTTGAATGGTAGGTCTGCCTGACAGTATGGCAAAGCGGGCTTCCCTTCGGAGAGAGAGAAGAGAGTGCTCAATTGTTAGGTCTCTAGTAATGAGCAAACCCTTATACCGTTTAGTCTTACTCTTGAGAAAGGGCAGGCTGGTGCGAGCAGAATCTTGTGTGTATGATAGATTCGATTTAGTAGCTGGTCAGTAGAAGCCTGTTTGTACTTGAAAGCATTCAAGAAAATTTAGATCACACTCTGAAGCCATAACCAACTTACGCTTCGGTATCTCAGCCAGGTTTCTCCTCTATCTGAAATAAATAAAACTTCTTTGTTATTTTTATACAACACCTGCCTCTGTGGCCTCCATGTTCTACTTGCTCATCATAAAACTTATCTCTATCACTGGTTGCTGCTCATTAATAAGAAATTCTTTTATGTACACTGACATCAGCTGCTGTGTGTCCAGTCTTCTTTTTTCCAATGTTCAGCTGATTTCCACCTGCCCTTGGCTTCCCACTGTATCTGTTCCTTTACCTGCAGTATTTCTCATAATCTTACATTAAACTGGCCCACTGTTGTCTCCTCATGAAATAACAAAGCCCTCTTTCATATCTTCCTGTAGGAATCACAGAGTGGCATACATGGGGATTTTCTCCAGCTTTATTGCAAACAGCAAACTAGTGAGGAAGGGCAGTTAGAGGGAGAGAGAGAGAGCAAGAGACTGGCTGAGTAGTAAATTTAACTCCACTGTTCCTAGTCCTAGTCTAAGAGCCTACTCTGCTTTCTCCCTTCCTATTGATCTGCTAATATTGGAGGCGATTTTCCCTCTAGGTCCTTTTTCAGTTTCTTACATATCCAGTCACACCCAGACAACTCTTCTTATTTTCCTTTTACTCCCAAATTCTGCTTGCCCTAGCATTTTCAATTTCTGCTCAGGTTATACAACCACACCCATTGACATAATTTTGTAACATGCCAATTCATTGTGACTCCTTATCTATTTTCCCCATTTTTCCTGTGGGTTTTTATTTCTCAAATTCTCTCTGGTGCTTCCTTTGCTAATAACCCAGTCTTGGGGGGTGGGGGGAGGTGTGCAATCAGGAAACAACGCGGCCCCTCGCCGATGAGTAGCACCTATGCCAGCAGAGTGGGCAAACAAGGTGGCAAGTGGGCACCACAGAACTGTGTGGTGCTCAATTTGGAAGAGGCTGCCTGCCCCATAATCATAGCAATGTAACTGTGGATGCCATCATGGTAGCAGGTAGACTCAGGATGTTCCTGGGGGTGGAACCAACCTTATTTGACTTCCACCAGGCCTTCAGGCCAGAATGCTCCAGTGTAGACCTCTTCCAAAAGAGTGGCATAAGTTTGTTTTCCCCAGTGGGGGTGTGTGTGTTCAGGTAGCTGGGGCTTCTCTGGGTTTTGCTGCCTTCCCGTGCCACATGGAAGCCCCCTTGAAGTGGCTTGGTTGGCATGGGAGCGGCACTGTCCCTGGCCGCCACAGCTTCTGGATTGGGCAATTAGTGCAACATGACCTTGATGTCACTGTATTACCCTTTCTCAGTGTAGCACCTTTTACCTTCTTCCAGTTTAGGAACTTCAAAGTAGATGCTATTTCAGCCAGTGGGAAGAGTGATTTGAGCCATTTTTGTTCTTGATATCCTCATGTTGAGTTCATGGTCTTTTTTTATACAGGATATGTCTGTCTAATTTTTATCCTGCCCTTCCTTTAAGGAGCCCAGGGTTCTCCCCTCCTCCATTTGATTATCAAAACATCCCTATGAGATAACTTAGACTGAGAGAGAGGCAGATTCCGCATGGGCCAAAAACAGCAGTGTGAAAATGGTATAAAAGGGCTTAAAATTATGTAAAAGGATTTACACCATTTTCATACCACGTCTACACCGCTGTTTTTGGCCCATGCGGAATCCGCCAGAGAGAGAGCTACTGGCCCAATATCACCCAGAGAACTTCAAGGTAGACTGTGGAGTTTAACCTCTTCACATTTTTAGCATTGAGCTCCAACTACTAACAACACTTTCTGTTCAGAACATGGGGAGGTTCTTCAATCAAGTTTCTTATCATGCAGAGAGAGCCCAATATATGGACGGTTGTATGCACATCTGCTCTGTGCAGATGTTTGATTCAACACATGGATGCTGGAAGCAAGGAAAGCATGCATAATCCTCTCCCAACCCAAAATTATTGCCACTTCAGCAATTTCAGTTATATAAATGTCTTCCTTTCTGCCTCTTGTCTTGCCCCATTCTTTTGAGGATTAGACTTGGAAGAGTGTGCTTGTTGAAGGATGTGCTTTAACAAAACTTGCTCTAGTAGTATGATTGGAGTCATCATCAGATTTGTTAATGTGTGGTCTATAATCATGGATTCAAAACTCTCCTTGCATGCCTAGTGCCATTGAGATAAACAAAAGTCGTTTTAATCGATACTAATGTATTACAATCTTTTTTCTTTTTCTCTCTTCTCCTTCCTTTCCTTCTCTTTTTCTTTCCTCCTTTCTTTTCTTCATAATTCTCACTTTTCTTTTTTTCTATTATACTTAAATTTGTAATATAAAAAATTTATTGTACAAAGTCTATATTGCACTAAAGTATTTTTTAAAGAAAAAAAGAAAAACAAAATGCAAGATGCTAAAAATTTGATCAGTCCGTTTAATTGGCTGGCTCAAAGAGTCTCTTCTAATCGTGACTAGAAAATTTCACTGGATCTGAGGCTGTTCTGGTTAACCTACCAATTTGGATTGCAGGAAAGTCTGTGGGTGTGCATGTAACCATCTCCTATTTCTGTGTAGAGCTTCTTGCAAGGCCTGCTGATGAAGGATCCTCGTCAGCGCCTCTCCTGGCCGGAGCTACTCTACCATCCTTTCATTGCTGGGCGGGCCACTGGTGAGTACTGGCTTGCCCTGTTTCCTGCCATTTGCACTAGTCTGACTTTTGCATTTGCTTTTTCTTGCTGGCCTTAGTCCAAGCAAGCCTGTTCATTGATTGGAACCATCTTTTGCAGTGATTGATGACACAGAAGAGCAAGGCATTGTCAATCCCTTCACCAGCAAACTGTCTCCAGAACTGCAAGCCCTGAAAGAACAGCAGACCCACTCTTTGGCCCCTCACAGTGGCCAGTCAAAAATCTTGAGGAAGGCACGGCAGAAGATGGCCCAAGAGGCTCGGAAAAAAGTGAGGAGCGTTTCACTCCCTACTTTGCAGGGTTCCTCAGGGGATGCTAGGACTAAGTTGATGATGCATATCTGATCCCATGCTGCTTGACCTCTTTTAGGAACTGGTGAAAAATAAAACTCCATCTAAGCAAAAAAGTGCCAAAGGAGACCAGTGCCACCTACGCAAAAGCCACTCTAGTGAAGTGTCTACCAAGGAAAGGAGAACAGCCATCAGCACTGGAGAGCAGAGGCACCCTGCTCTCGATGGAAAGGGAACAGAGTGGGAACAAAGAGAACCTTCCCCTACACCTCGGTGAGCAGAAGGAGCTGAGCAGAGGATGAAGGCAGCATGCTGTGGTCTAGTCTCAGGAGGGGGTGTGGTTCAATGATGATTGCATTCAGAAGATTCCAGGTTCAATCCCTGGCATCTCCAGTTGAATAGATCAGTAAATGGTGTGAAAGATCTCCACCTAGACTCTGGATAGCTGGTGGTGGTCAGAGTAGACACTTTGGACCTTGACAGACATATAGTCTGGTGCAGTGTAAAGTGGTCCATGAGTATCAGCTTCTCATTCTTCTTCATGAACAGGGAGAACCGGATCACAGAGGATTATGAAAAAGAGTTTCCAGATGTGAGACCAGAAAGTGGCAAAGTAGAGAAACGAGGCAGGCGTAGCATTGATACTGTGGATTTAGAGACTGAGGTGGGTGTGTGGCCACATGGCGCAGTCCAATGCTTAAGTAGGAAGAAGGTGCCTTCCTAGCTTCCTAATCATTGTGGTCTTCACTGGGTCACTTTTTTTTCTTAGGAACTGGATAGTGACGAGGAGTGGCAACACCTGATAGATGCCACAGATCCTGCTCATGTGCAGCTGAGTACCCCACTGAGTCTTCTGCGGGACACTGCCTTTGTGCAGCGTGTCCGTGTCCGGCTCAAGAATTCTGGTCAGCAAGTGAGTTGTGGTGCCTAAAGGGAACTTGGAGATAGTTCTGTAGGCTGGTCCTTCAGAATATGAATGAGATGATCTTGCAGGAAGGAGGAAAGAATTAGTGGAAATATCGATGGAATCCTTCAACGGCCAACTCCCCTCTTTCAGTTCTAGGCCATTCAGGTAGTATCTGTTGGAATAAGGTGATTTCGTAGACAAAAACATGACGGACAGGTTTGAAGAAATGGGAGAATTTATAGGTATGCGAAAACTGGAGGGGAAGCTGTAGCATGCCACTGACTGAGGTGTTTGCTTGCAAGAATAGGATGTGGAAGCCACAGGTGAAGAATATTTGCTCACTGGTAAAGTTCATACAGTGTATTAATAAGGCCCTAGATTCAATTTTTAGCAATTAAAATTAAAAGATTCTGAGGTAGCAGGGCTGGAAAAAACCATTGCCTAAAACCTTCAGTTAGAATAGACGATAGTGAGCTAGATTGTCTCAGTACAAGATGGTTTCCTACGTTCATAGCAATATATACTTAGCGAATTTTAGATGGCCTGAATGTGCCAGGATGCTGTTAAGAAATAATCGTGAGGTTGTGTGTTACTTCTAGAGTACTTTTGTGGCTGAGATGGGGATATGTTGGGGATATTGTTGTCTATGACACAGCGTTTAACTTGTATTGACAAGCATTGTGTGTTTTTGTATATTGTTGATCCTTACTCCTTGCCCAGGTCCTGGAGGGAATGCTCAAGGGAGCAGCTCATCTTCGTCCTGCTCTCCGTCTCATTGGCAATTTGCTAGATACCCGCTGTGACTCGGAGCTGTTGCATACCTTCTGCAGTGACACAGGACTGTCTCACTTCCTCTCGCAGTTAGTGGGAAGCATCTTGGAGAGCTCCAACATTCCGCTGGTAGGGAAGTGAAGTTCTCTAGAGGGTTAGTTTGCATGAAAAACTTCAATGTAAATAGCAGGCAGCTTTTTTGTATGTACATTTTTAGCTTACTTTATGGAACTATAATAAATGCAAAATATTCAAGTCTTTGTATTGTCGAAGGCTTTCACGGCCGGAATCACTGGGGTGCTGTGTGGTTTCCGGGCTGTATGGCCATGTTCTGGCAGCATTCTCTCCTGAGGTTTCGCCTGCACCTGTGGCTGGCATCTTCAGAGGATCCTCTGTTTATCAGATCCTCTGAAGATGCCAGCCACAAATACTGGCTGAAAATACTCAAGAAGGAAAGAATGCTGCTAAAACTAAACAGCCATGCAGCCCGAGAGAAACCACTTGCTAACCCATGTCAAAGTCTTATTAAGAGGAGAGTGTAGGTCATATTATGTATGTGTGTATGTAATCATACAGTGTACTTAATTTGCTTAATTTTAGTTACAATGTTAGGATGTTTGCAGAGTTCAGGATATTTTGTCAAGAACTGAAATTAGATGGAGCTAGCAAAAGAAGAGGAGGGTTGCATAAAGAGCCTCATCTCCTGACCACTGGTGCCTGAGCTTTTCCCAGATGCTATTTGTGGCTCTGCTAAATTTTTTTGTTCAGTCAGAAGTACTAAAAATGTAAAACTGTAATTATTAGGAAACCAAATTCTTAAATACTAAATTTAGTGCTGTACTGGTTGTTTGCTGTAGCAGGCTTTTATCGGTTTGTGCATCTTTACAGGATATGACACAAAATTCAGCCCATTACATTCAGAACTAGTTTCTCTTCCTCCTCCTTCCAGGGCAAATGATACCAGCAGATATCACTCCTGCTTGAGTCTTGGTTATTTCTTATGCTGCAAGCCAGTTGAAGCCACCCCACCCAATACCACACACACAATTCTACCTCTCTGTCTGCCCCATAGGAGCCCTGGTATGACACACTGCTGTTAGAGTTGATCACAGTGATGTCGGCCTACTTTGCCAGTGATTTCAACCGAGAACAGAGTGGGAAAAAGCAAAGGTAAGTTGCCAGGTGAATGTGGTATGGAGGGGAATTATGCTAGTATCCTGCATTAGCTGCAAGAGAAATTAAGGCAGATTGACACAGGTGGTATAGTTCCACTCTCCTGGTTAATCCTTACGCTGTTTTTTAGTCTGAGGGTTAGGCATGGAAAATGCTGTCTCTAAAAACTGATTTACACATTATGAAGTCCATACAGCAGACATGTGGACTGCTGCCAGTCATGGATCTGGGAGTTCCTTGCTGGGGACTTAATTCTCAGGTATATATGGGCCTCATTTGGACTGGGACCATGACACATGGGGAGGGTGCTTAAGCCTTCCTCCTGCACTGTTTTGGAATCTGAAATGGCCCTGGGAAGTTCCTATTTGTAGCCGTCAATAAGTTTCCCGCAGTGGGGTGAATAGTGGTTTAGTGGGAACTTTACAAGTTATGAAAACGATGTTAGGGAGGAAGCAGAAGTTTACCTCCCCGTATGCTGCAGTTCTGACCTGAACTGAGCCTGGGCATGCCTGAGAGTTTGCAATGCATGTTTAGTTGACAGCCCATGGGTCTACCATATGTGAATCAGCCCTCAATGATTGTCTGCCATTATAGAGGGACTGAGCTGGTCAAAAGATGGGAGATTTGGGATTTCTGTATTAAGCCAGCTGACAGGTAAAAAAGCTTAATTTCCAGTGTTTTAGCACACGTTTCTGTAGTTTTCAGGCATTCCACAGTTCTGCTAGTCACTTTTTAGCCTTGCTGCCCATACTGCTGGCTCAGCCCACAGATCGAGAGTTCAGGCTTCGAGAGCAAAGTCTCAAGGTAAGAGGCCATTCTCTCCTTTTTTCTGATCTATCCAACCTTGTTCTGCTTTAGGATGTCTTCCTTACCCCCTTACTTAAGCGCCACCCTTCATTTCTTTGCTCTATACCGGTATGTGTAAACAAGTGACACTGGAAAACTCTCTGTAGCCTGATGACAACTAAACCTGGGGTTTCTGTATTGCCTTCTCACAGTGATTTGTCCTGGGTCCTCAGTTTGTAGTAATGTAAGAGCCAAACAAGACTTTAGGGACATTTGGAGAACAGTATAGAATAATGATATAGGCATTGGTTTAGAAATATTTGCTAAGGAGATAACCTTTAATAATTTACCAGGACACTTGAAAGCTCTATGCATATATATATATGAAGAAGATAGAGGTCCTTTCAGTTTCTCACTGCAACGTTGGTTGTTCAGTCCCTAAATTTTTTAATTACTCATTTCCTTTGTTTCTCTAGCACTCTTCAGAAGTGATCATCAGGGCTGCAAAGAGCAATTGAGCACAGGGGTAAAGGCCAGGTTCTTACTCCTCCTCTTTGCTTCTTTGTTAATCCAGCCAAAGATCTTATTATATTTAATCATATAATATAATTTAATCATATAATAATCATATAACACATATTTAATCATTGTACTTAAACAATGATATTATTGTTCCGAACAGTTGCTCACATATCTCTGTGCCCATTAAAATGACTCTGATTTCAGTAGCACATCTTCAGTGTTTGGATCTGGGTAGTATTTTCTCCACTTGTTCCCCATCCTACCCCATCTGCATTTTAACAGTGTATCTCCTACCCTCATAGTGCTTTACTTGCTTATGTGACAGCATGGATGCTGCCTGCCCCTCTGTCTCCATTCCCTTCTACATCAGCTTGTTTGAGGATCACCGGCTTCTATTGGACGTTCTCTGCCACGGTGCCAGCTGTGAACAACCAGCCCTAAAAGGTAGTTATAATGCTGTAGAGGAGCTGCTTATTTCAGGGTTGTGCAAAATACCCATGCCTTCAAGAATGTCAAACATTTATTTTTCCATGTTTCTTTGTGGCTGTTAGCAGCCACTGTGTCCTGACTCTCTGCTGCTTATTTCCTTTTTCAATTGTCCTTAATTATGTGGTCCCCATCCATAAGGGATCACACAGAGAATGGGAGACTATCATGGCACCACAGTCATTTTATTTGTTTAAAAACATTGATAACGCACTGTTACCTTTGCTTGAAGAAAGTCTACCACTTAAAAATTACAACCAACTCCAGTGTGGTATAAGCCTTTCAAATTAGAGGATGTGATTTCTAGGAAGTGTGAGGTTCTTTGTGATTCCTTTCGAGCTGCAATCCCAATGGTGAATTTAAAAGCTGCTGACTTTGTACCGTTCTCACTGCCATGGTGTAAATTACTGTAGTAGATAATGTTTTTCCATATCTGCTTGATATGTTAAAATCTTCCTTTTTTTAAAAATGTCCTTTCCATCTACCTCCAACAGGGTCGCAGAAGGAGACAGTTCAGGAACGGAATGAATGCCTGGCAGCAGCATTTACAACAGCTGTGGCTGCATCCTGTGGCATCCCAGGAAGGCATGACACGTGTCATAAGGCCAAAAAGCAGGTGGGAGTTTTCTCTGCGCTTACAGTCCTGCTCAACCAACGGCTCAGCACCCTCAAGTGGTGGTTGCTGGTAATGACCTCACCGGTCACAAGTGAGAACACATGTTCAGTCTTGATCGTAGCACTATCCGGGGGCTCTTGTAGCTATTGCTTGGTATTTTTCACCTTGGAGTTGATCAGAGGCAATTTTGCAGCATGTTTATTTAGGTAGCTATGTCCTTGATACACTTCAGATCTCAGGGGCCAAGGGATTTCATGCTCATAATTCAAAATTTAGTTGCTTTGTGCATGTCACTGCCAAGATTATGAAACTGTATTGTTGTAGCAGACCTCCAAGATCAGTTGACATTTTCAGACTACTGCTATAACAGAAGAGTCCTCTTCTCTCCCTTTGTAGATAGCTACAATTCTTTCAATTCTGACAGTATTAAAAATCTCTCTCCGTGTGTGGGGTTTCCTTGTAGATCTCCCAGCAAATAGCAGAGAGGCTCACTGAGGAAGGTAACCACTTGCTGCCCAAACTCTTTGCAAGACTTGAGCATCCAGCCTTTTCTTTGTCTGGTATAAAGGTAACATATTTGTCTACATTTTTTTCCATTTTTGTGTGGGTTAGAAAAGAAATAGCCAGGTCTCCTTGTCTTTTCATGTAACAGGCCTTATGCAGTCCCTCTTTTCCTCCTGACTGAGGAAGAGAGAAATACTACTGTGGTGATTCCTTCTTCTTCTGTCCTTCCATTGCCCAGGTCCTGTACGCCTGTTGTCATGTCTGTCAGAGTCTGTGCTACCGTGTAGCAACTCAAGAAGTGCTGAGTTCCCTGATCGGTCATCTACAAGGCAAGGTGGGTGCTGTTTGGTGAGAGTGTTAGACTAGGACTGAAAAGACCTGGCTTCAAATCCTTGCTTCCTGTGAAGACTGCTGGATAACCTTGGTAAACTGGTCATTCTCTCACCCCAGCTTTCCTCACAGGATTGCTGTGAGGATAAAATGGGGGAGGGGAGAATCATGTACCCTGCTCCAAGCACCTTGCACAAAGAACAAGATAAACATTCCATGAAACAAATGTTCTTGTTACTTGGAGAGCATGGGTAGACCTCAGCCAGAATTCTTATTACTCAGTACGCACCAAGGGAGAGTGCGGGCCAAACTTGCGAGTCAGATATGGCATTGAGAAGAAGAAAGTTGGGGAGTGAGAGAGCCAGAGTACTGGCCTATTCATGATTTTGTAGAGGAGTGAAGCATTGTGGGAGACACATTGAGTAGCCTCCATTTGGACAGCATTTGCGAAGGAAAGGGGATGGCTCATGAGCACAATGTTTCTGTCTTATTGAAAGGTCCTACTGGCTAATCAAGTGCAGGCTGCCGAAGCCTCCCTGAGACTTCTCTCCCTGCTGATTCTGCAGTTACAGAATCTCCCACCACAGTAAGTGTTCTATCTACCATTCAGATTCCTTCCAGTGGGCCAGCAGATATTTTCCTGTTAGTTCTGATTGGCAAGAAGGGAATGGTCTCCAGCAGGCACCATTCTTGCTAAGGGAGAATGATCCATGCATCTCTGGAGGTTCAGGAGGTTCCTACATATCTCTTATTGCGAGGTCTGACCTTATCACAAAACATGCCTGTTGTCTTGTGGAAACCATAGTATCCATTTGTATTGTAATATACTAGGTGACATAGTGTTGTGTTTAAGCTGTTGGACTAGGACCAATGGAAACCCAGGTTCAAATCCCCACTTGTGCCATGGAAGCTTGCTGAGCGACCTTGGGCCAGTCATACATTCTCAGCCTGGACCCCAGCTAGTATTTTGATTGGAGATGTCCAGTATTCCGGGTCGTGATGCGGAGGCAGGCAGTGGCAAACGCCTCTGTATGTGTCTTGCCTTGAAAACCCTACAGGGTCACCATAGGTCAGGTGTGACGATGGCAAATAAAATGTGCTAGGGAATTTAAAAAAAGGTCACATTACGTTGTATATTCCACTTGGACTATTGATCATTTTGTCCTTGTACTGTTCCTGGGTAGGGCTCATGCAGAACTCCTCTCAGATTTCAGGACTGATCCTCTCAACAGATGTTAAATTTTTGTTTGAATGTGGTTTTTAAAATGCACACATAATGTAATGATTTATTTTTCAGAAAATAGATGGGTTTTGTCTAATTTTTGCCATAGATTTGGGAAGAATAGATGGGCATTTACCCCACTGAAGGTTTGGATGACACTGTATAATAACTTTTGATGCACTGGTATAATAATAGACCAAACTGTGGATGACAGGACCTGAGACCATAAGAATGAATGAAGCTACCTTATAGTGAATCAGATTGTTGGTCTGTCAAGGGCAGTATTGCCCACCCAGACTGGTAGCAGTCTGTTCCCGTGGAGATTTTTCAAATCACCTGCTTCTAGATCCTAAGTGGTCCTCTGGATCACTACCCTCAGACAGTTCTGATCTATTGCTTCACTGTAACACCAGTCGGCAGTATGCCAAATATCTTTTTTGGAGGTCTTATTTGAACAATGCCTTACAGGTGGCCAGCCAAAAGCTGGGTTTCCTAGGATTTTCATGTGAATACCAGAGTCCATTTTTGTCTCTCTCTTGCCATTCTTACCGACTACAGAATCTTGCTTTCATATCAAGACAGCATTTGCAAGAGCTCCTTTTCTAGAAGTGGCAGATGGTTGGAACTGGAGGAGCCAGGAGTTACATAGTTCAAGAAGGCCTTTTTAAAATCTGTGTGTTTCCACTAATGCTATTGCTTCTTGTTATTTTAGGTCAGATACTGTGCTGAAAGAAACCATAGAGCTTTTCAGCCATGTAGCAGCTACCTCTGTTATAGTAAGTCATTCTGCTACTTGACTCTTGGGAAATGTTTTGAAATTCCTGTATTAATGATACCCGCTCAGGGGCCACCTGTGGCTCTTCAGCTCACCCATCTTGTGTGTCAGGGAGTTGGGCATCATTACTGTGGATCCAATATAAAACAGAACTGAACCGTGATGACTATATTAGTGTTATACGGATGTATGGGGTTTTGTGTATGAGGCCAGATCAACGTACGCAGCTGAATGAGGTGATGGAATGGGTCATCCCACTGTCAAATGCTAATCCATAAAACAAAACTCCTTGCAAGTTAAAAAAAATGGCACAGTGAGTGGCTCTAACTACCTGTTACCCTGCCAAGCTAGAGTAAAATTTGAAAATAACTTTTAATAAAGAGAAGCATTTGGATCTAGCCTAAAATAATTCTGGAATGCTCAAAAGCTAGCACAATGTTCTTGTATCTGACTTGCAAGACCTTCCCCTCACTCCAGATACAGATGAGTTGGCTAAGGTTACACAGTAGTTGGGACAGACAACTCTACATGTTCAGGGGAACTCTGATAATTTAAAGGGTAACATTATGATGATGCATTATTGTTTGTGTATGCTTGATGTGGTGCACAGGACACAGAGTAGTGATGTGACTCTTTTGGATGATGGGAATTGCCAATGTGGTTCTTTGCAATCCACATAGTGAGTACAATAGTCCTATATAATGCATGACTCTAGGCCAGATGGACATGATCTGTTACCACCTAGCTATAGACATTGTACTTTGGAGCAACTTACCATACACCTGGTGGGAGCTTCCTCTCTGTGCTGCTGAAGCATTGCTTTTCCACAATTACATTTTACGAGGCACATGAGATATTTCTTTAGCTTCTTTAAAATATTTGTTATCCTGTTATCAGATATTCCTGAGGCAGCTTAGTTACAGATAGCATGTCACACTTAATGCAGTGCTGTATTTGCCATAAAACAAGAAAAATCTGTTCTGATAGGCAAGAACCTACTGAATGTTTACTAAAAAAGTCCTGTTAATAAAAAATAAGTTGTGTTTCTGTATACAACTGTCCCTTTAATTTCCCCTTGCATTTTTTAAAAGTAGAATTCTACTTTCCAGCTTATTTTTTTAACTCAGTGGGTTTTGGGGGGGATGGGGGAGTCAGAGTGTTTATAGCCAAGGCAACTACTCCTTAGAAAAAATAAGCAGCAATTGCCTTGGCTGCAAGATGTCAATTAAAGTCCCCATACACAGGAAGCAACTAATTAAGGGCCAATTCAGAAATGACACAGCTATGCCAAACTAACGGGAAGAAGATAATCCAAGAAACCTGAAGGGGGGAAACGTTTAAAGGGACAGAAGCCCTAGGTAATATTGGTGGCTGTTTGCCAATCCACGCAGAGAGGCTTGCACTATGATTGCATTTTAAGTCAGAACAGTTCTCATAAATCTGATCAAAAATGGGAAAAAAACTAAGAAAACTCTGAAATGCAAAAGGTTATCAATGTTTTTGTCTGGTTCCACTATAGAACTGTGAATAATGTCCATTCCAAATTAAATGGCTAATGTGAAAGAAGACTTCATTTTCTGTAACTACAAGAAAATGGGTGTCCTGCTCTATCTGAACCAGTTGGAGGGATCACAAATCAGGCTCCATGGGTTGTGAAGAACACAGATCCACTGTTCTCATTCAGCGTGGTAAAGACTTACAGGTCATCTTGGGCTACAAGAAAGTGGAAGTGTGGCTGTTCCTGTACCTTATTGGAGGCATCACAGTTGGATTTCTCTAAACTCTGTGGGGGTAAAACAATCTTGGGGTTCTCATGTTGAGTCTAAGAGTCAGATCCACATCCACTACCAAGAAAAGTGCCATTTGACTTGTACTCTAGGATGATACCAAGTCTCCCTTCTCGTGCAGAGTGCTGCAGGACTGCTACTGACCCACCTCATCCAGTATGGTGCTGCTGTGAAACTCAGGCGAGAAGAGGCCTTTGCAGCGATAACTGCTGCACTCACAGAGCCTGCAGAGGTAAGGCACCAGCTCTAACAAGAAAGATATGCCAGGGCACAGAGCTGGGTATATTATGGCCATTGTCTAGTATTTTGGCTGCTTAACCTTGCCTTAAAATGTCTTCCAGCTGTGCTTGCCACCTCCCATGGAAGCTGGTTTCTATGATGGACTGATACTCTTGCTACTTCAGTTCTTAAGCCAGGTATGGGCTTTCTTTAATGTCACAAGGAGCGCTGCTTCACATTCTTTAGAAGATGTGCACAAGTGCTACAGGAAGTCTGTGTGGAATGCGTGGGAATGCTTTTGTGGCTGGCTCTTCCTTGAGAAGTATGAGGCAAGACAAGGAATATATTCAGTACTGCAGCTTGTGATGATATCATCACTCAGGCTGTGCCTTCTTGCTCATGGATTTCCTCAGAAACTGCCCTGTCCACCACTGGAGAGACAAATGCATCAAAGGAGAAGATGGAGGCAATATGCGACCTACAATTAAAACCCCACAGTTCGCTGCTGATTCAGTTCCTGGGTTTCTGGGCACACATGGTACTTCAGCTAAAAGTGCTTGGATACAAGCAGCAGTTTGGCCTGTTCCGAGTTCCTAGCTGAACTCCCTCATTCTTGCTTTTTAGTTGGAGGAGATCTAAACACCCAGCCTAAAAAGATGGCTTCTGATAGAGGGATGAGATGATGGGACTTGTCTGAGTGAAAAGGACGTACCTGTGGGGTAAAATTTCCACACTAGGTCAAATCACAAGCTGCCATGCAACGTGTCACTTTTCTGGCCTGTCTCTTTCTTTTGACAGGAAGATGCAGCCGTGATACGGGAATTCACTGGGTCAGACCTTTGGAGCATTGTGTGGCATCGCTTTGCCATGGTGCTGCACTTGACCAGTGGGGCACCGGTAATGGAAGGTGAGACCCCAAGAGTTGGCCAGCATGCACAAGAGCCAGAGTGGAACCTCATCTCACCACAAGGTACAAAGCTGGTCTTTTTCTTGGTGGGAAAACCCTGAATTACCTGTAACTTTGTTCTGTGCCTGGCCTCCAAGGTGTCTCTATCCTCTTGCTTTGTTGACGATGGAACCTGAGGGATTCCAATCTTTACAGTGCTATATTAAGGAGGCCCACTAGCCCTCCAAACCTGGTTATGAAAGTCAGGCATGCGTGGGTGAGCGGGTGACGGGGGATATTGATCAAACACACTCTTCATTCTTTCCTGTAGGAACCTTGCTGTTCCTCAGCTTAGTTCTCCACATCTTTCAACGTGAACCTCATCAAAGTCTTCTCCAGCTGGCTCAGCCCAATGGAGTTATCATGGCAACCCTCAACAAACTGCTTAGTCTTGACTACCTGGAGACCCTGGCACAGACGTGAGTTCTGGACAGTCCAAAGTAGAGCTATGGAAAGAACAGAATGAGCACAGTAGTGGAATGCTACAGGTTCAGATATTTGTGGAGCGGGAAAATAATGGCATAGCAAGAAAGGACCCTTCAAGAGTCCATATCTAACACAGCCATTGTCCCACCTCCCACCTTGGTCTACACTCTGGAGCTTCCCTGTGGCTGTTCTAGACACTGAAATTACAGCAGTGTGTTGTACAGAGACCTATTTCCTGCACTGCAGTTTCTGTAGGTGCCTGGAAGTCATTACTGTTGTATGATCTTAGTTAACATGGACATCTGATCTTTACTCACTGTTGATTCCCTCTCCCCCAGGCAAATGCGAGAAGATGGTGATCCAGATCTAGTATCTGCTGTTGTGCTCCAAGTCTGCCAACTCTTCTGTTTCCCATTTGCTCTTGATATACACCCTGAAACCTTAGAACTGATCATGACAGGTCTGAGAGATTTTGAGATCCCTGCTCAGTTGCTCCAGGTAAGCTTCCTTGCTTCATATCAGTTATTGGAACCACAGAAAAGGGATGCCAAGAAGGAGGATCTCATCTTTTGCCCTTATGGTGTCCCAGGGATGCAACCTCTGCATGGGCCAGTCTAGCTGCTTGGTTCAGAATAAAAGAGCATCTTTCACCATAATTCATGAAGGCTGCATTTATGGAAGATACACCCCCAAAAAACTGATTTTTATGACACAGTTTTTATCCCTATGCCAGAAATTGTCCTGGATACTGGGGAAGGATAAAATGCTCTTCTTATAAAAGGGAACTGATATGGAATCTCATTGGGCATCCTCTACCATGACACCGCTTCCCACAGTTCATGCACTAATCTACTCTCTCCCCTTTTAGGTCTGCATTCACCATCTTCCCTTTGTGGACACTGAACTGCCATTGAGTCTTCTGTGCCACTTAGTGCTGACTGACGAGGGAGTCATTGAGCAAGTGATGAGAACGGCTGCCTCTGCGCATGCCATTGCCTTCATGTCAGCCGTTTTGCTATCTGACCAGGTTGCCCTCATTGTAGACCTGCTCTCATTACTCACTCACGTAGCCCGTGCTAGTGCAATGCATTTGCCTTTCCTGCAGCAATTCCTGTGTGGCTCTGACAGGGCCCCTCCACTACTAAGCCGTCTTTTGTGTCACCAGGAGCACCTAGTCCGTGCCAGAGCCTGTAGCTTTGTGGGCAACCTGTTGCGACATGGACAGGACTTTCCTCATCTTCTGCAGGTTGGGCTGTTGGAATATTTGCTGCAGTGTCTTAGAGATGAGGATGACCATGTGCGCCGGTCAGCCAGCTTTGCTGTTGGAAATGTAGCCTACCACACTGGACCCTTTCTGCAGCACCTTAGCAAAGCTGTTCCCTGGGTTGTCCGACTCCTGGGTGATCCTGTAGCCAAGATTCGTTGCAATGCAGCATCAACACTGGGGAACTTGGGCCGGCAGTCGACGGAACTGGGCAACTTGCTGATTCAGAGCAGAGCCCCTGATCTTCTGCTGGACATGGCCTGCCATGACTCCCAACCAGCTGTGCAAGAGGCAGCACTCATTGCCCTCCAATCCATTGGCCAGCAGCCCAAGATCCACCAGGTACTGGCTCCTTACCAGTTTCTCAACTGTAGAGGTGGGAGCAGTAAGAGCTGCCAGCCAGCTGGCAAATGGACCTGTCCAACCACCAGTCAAGTAATCAGTTAACCAGTTCCAACAGACTAGCGCACAGGTGTCGAACTCGCGGCCCTCCAGATGTTATGGACTACAGTTCCCATCATCCCCTGCCAGCATGCTGGCAGGGGGTGATGGGAACTGTAGTCCATAACATCTGGAGGGCCGCGAGTTTGACACCTATGGTCTAGTGTATATTGTGGAACTCACTGCTATTAGACTACTAGAGCCTGTGAATCATGTGAGTGGAGAATTTTTTAAAAATCCTGGTTAAGTACTAGAACCAGCTCCGGGGATGGGACTGAAAGGAAAAATTACACTGACAGGATTGGATCTACCAGAGGAGTTTAGGAAAGGTGTGGATGTAATGGATTTGATTGTGCTGTTTGTCCTGAAACTCTTCTTTAGTGCATGGGAGAGCCAAACACACCACAGCATTCGAGGCCAGGGGAGGGGGGGGATCTGAAGCAAAAGAAGGTAGTACAGTTCAGTTGCCACTTTTCTCCTCTTCCACTGCTGTAAGCCACAAACAGAAGAGAGGAGGGGGGAAGAAATCTTTGACTCCACCTGGATGTTGCAGTTTTCCTGTCCCTGTGGTGTGCTTTGCTTGCCATGGTTTCTTAGTCCTCAGGGAGGAGTTCCTCAGGAAAAATGATAGGCAGGGAAAGTGTTCCAGTAACACCTTCCATAAACCTTTCTGGTTCTGGGTTCACCCACTGGTTTTTGATAAAAAGCTGAGGAACTTCTTCAGCCTTTGATTACTATTATATGATCTCACTGAAGGAAAGGACCCTAGACGACAACGAGAAGAGCTGTGTTTTTTTATGCTGCTGCCTGAAAAATGCCCTATGGGGGTGGGACCTTTCTTCCATCCTGCCTAACAGTTCTATGATGGGCTTCCAAGAAGCATGGAGTGCCACAGGGCAGATATCCCTTGCGTAAGATGTAGCTAAGCTTGTTTTATGACAGCTAACCATTTCATTTTCTTTCCTGATCATAAGACTTTAATCATATTTTCCTATTTCAAGGAACCCCATTCCTTGGCACTCTTCTTTGTACCTAACAGCCAAGACACTACAAAGCTTTATTTGAAACATTCAACTTGTATTTCGTAGATACTGGCATAGTGGTCCTGAATAGTAAGCGGTTTTGGTGGGCAAACTGATTATGTGAAGGTGCAAAATTGATTTACTATGTTATGCACACAATCTGCTTTCTAGGTGCTGGTGTCACTCCGAGCGAGTGAGAAGCTGGAGGTGCTTTCCCATAATGAGTCTCAAGCTGCTGCCTGTAGCAGCCCTCCTTCATCAATGACACACTGCAAAAAATTGATCCGCCTCCTGCAGCCCACACAGAGTGCCTGAGAACTGAATCTTTCATGTGCTTGAACTCAATGGAAGTATAGTCTCTTTAACTGGAGTTAGAAGAAGCCACCCAAGAAGTATCTGCATGTTGTTCTATGGCATCTAAAAAGAAGTGTTCCAGTTTTTCCATTACAGTCAGGACCCCACCCTAGATGCCTTCTCAAATCAACAGGCCCTATATGAATCCTACCTGGGTCTTCTCCCCATTGTGAACCAGCCTGTAGAATGGGACATTAGCTTCTTACCTGAACAGGCATAGCAATGTTTTCATTCATTTCTGTGATTTTCTTCTGATTTTGGTAAGTCTCCATCTTGTAATATGAGAATGCCAGTCTTCGCCTTGAATAAGGCAAGTGGGCATTTAGCAACTATCTTTTGCTCTGAAGTGGTGAAGTGAGGGCAGTATTCCTTTCTTTGCTTTGAATTTTGTAGATTTACTTGTGGGGCAAAAGCTAGCAGGCATTTTGTGTCTCAGCACTTCCTTCCTGCTGTATGCTACCACACTATCTCTGTCATTTGCGGACCAAAGTGTTTACTATTTCTCATTTGTATTAAAAGCAGATTTTTCAGAAATGTGCCTGCTTGCATGTGTGCCCTAAAAGAAAGGTGTTTAATACGACAGCCAGAATCGTATTAATTCATGATGTTCTGCAATGATAAAATATTGTGTAGAAAGAAACAATATATTGAATAGAAAGAAATTATCTACATAATCTGAACAGTTACTTCCAAAAATGAAAATGTTACAGTCAGGCAGAAGGGGTTAAGGCCCTTTTTGCATAAACAGGAAGAATGGAGGTTGACACTGTTCCAAACAAGGAACGGAAATAGTGCTCTGTTCACAAGCTTGACAAATTCCCTTTCTGATTTCAAAGTGCTAAACACTGACTTCTCATACTCTTTCCTTTCCACCAATCATGGGGGAAGCCTTGCTTGTTGGAGCAAAAGCTGATACCTTCAGATTCTGTTTGATCTTCGGTACTGCGCTGGTTTTAGGTTGCTTGGGCCACCCAACTCTGGTGGTGTCTGCTGATTCAGACAGATGATGCATAATGCAGAGCCCTTAGGGGATGGGGCGGTCTACAAATACAATAATAAATAAATAAATAATAAAAAATATTGCTTAATTCTGATTGCCAGACCATGTAAACTGGCTTCTGGGCAGAGCAGTATAAATGTATCTGAACAGCAGCATTCAGATCTCATTGCCGATACAAGGTAGTGATATATAATTCCCAGGGTTGACTTTCTGGAGTAGTAGGTGTAACAGCCAAAAACTAAAGAGCAACGAAACTTGGCTGGCCCGTCTGAATAGGAAGCCACATTGGCCAAGGTTTTTGAGACGAACAAAACATTCTAGGGCAGTCATGGCGAACCTTTTCGAGACCGAGTGCCCAAATGGCAACCCAAGACCCACTTATTTATTGCAAAGTGCCAACACGGCAATTTAACCTGAATACTGAGGTTTTCATTTAGAAAAAACGGTTGGCTCCGAGGCGTGCATTACTCAGGAGTAAGCTTAGTGGTAGAAGGTGGCTTTGCTTTGAAGCAACCGTGCAACTCTTCCAACGGGTGAATCACGACCCTAGGAGCTTAACAGGGTTACCTACACTGCTTCCTCAAAACTAGGTCTTAGGTTTAATGCTAATAATCGAGCCCGGCAGCCCAGGCCAGCCTAGATGTGGGGGTGGGGGGGGACTCTGTTTGTGCGTGCCCACAGAGATGGCTCTTGAGTGCCACTTCTGGCACCCATGCCATAGGTTTGCCACCACTGTTCTAGGGACAGAGAACAGAATCCACAGTATACTAATGTTGCTATCAGTACCACTGCTCTCCCCCACCCCCCATTTTGTTGGGGAAACAAAAGGTTGACATCTTTGGAGCTGCTTTGGATCGTCCATGCTACAGAACCAACTTCTGTTTTTTGTGGGTAATTTGTGTGGTAACTACTGAGGCATCAGTTGCTAATTTCTTACCTTCTGAAGCAAAAGCCAAATACAGATGTGTGGAAAAATGTATTTTTTAGAGGTTTGGACTGACCAGACTTTCACCTTGGTTTAAGAGGTTTTCTCCCTCTTGGCAGAGATGGAGTCAATTGCTCCCCACCCTCCCCTCAGCTGCGCTTTAGAAATGCTAATAGCTTAGTGGCAGGAGACAATGGCATGGTCAACTTACCCCCCCCCCCCCGCAAGAAAGGCAGAGACGGAGCAAAGGGAAACTGTGCCCAAGGCGCACACGCATTGTGCCCCTGCCGCAGCGTTGCCCACCCCTGCCCTGGAATACCACGCTTCTTCAATGGCCCAGGCATGCCTCCGCTGCTGCTCTGCCTGGGGTGTTGCCCCCTGCCCCACCCCGCGGACGCTACACCACTGAGGAAAGGTGACATCTATCAGGGAACAAAGGTTTGGAGGTTGAAAATCCTGTAGAAGTCTTTTCCTGAAGACCTTAGGAAAAGCTCCTTTCATCTGCCCATGGTAAACAGATGATAGAGCCCCCTAGCATAGGGTCTCTTTTGTGCTGATTCCATCTAGGAAGAAGGATGTCTTCTTCCTGAACTCCTGCTGAAGGCAACCATTATCATAAGGGGGTTTCCAGGCCTGAACCTTCCAGAACCCCTGTAACTTTAAATTGGCAAACCTTACTCTCCCAGTAATGCACAAGTGTAATAAGCTGGCCAAATAGTAACCAGATGCTGGGTAACGGGAGTCACAGGCACGAGGTGAGGCCTTAGAAATGAAGGGAAACTGGGAGCCTTGGCCCCCTCAGTGGGCAACTTCTAAAAAGCCTAGGTGGTAGTGGTAGGTGAACAGAGAGGGAGAGCAGAACCCTTCAGAGGGTAGGAAAGAACAATACCTGCAGGCCAATACCGTTCCATCACAAGGTGTAATGAGGACAGAAAGCCCCAACGAGGGCAATTTGTTAAAAGCTGTATAGTTTGTTTCAAAGATCCAGCAATAATTCTGGCATGTTGTGACTGAATGACATACAAGTTCTGTAGAACATGACTATTTAGCCCTCCGCGTACTGCCTTAGTCGTCTCCCTTCCGCTCACCCAGCCGGCTTAGTACCCCATTGCTCAACTCAAGGCAGTAACTGTGCTTTTGATAGTCCCACATTATGCTACTGTTGCTGTCAGTATACTGCTCCTCACTGTTGTGTAGGAAATCTGTCACAGCTTTGAATGAAAGCAGTTGGACAAATGTATGAAGCTGATATGCAAGAGAAATAGCACAAAATAGCTGTGGTGTGTTGCTTTTGTTTCATGTTAATCAAATAGCGTTCAAAGGCCAACTACACACGGGGAGGTTCCTGCAAGTTCAAAGATAACTGGCCAATGAGTCTTTGTTTTGGGGCATGTTCAGCATTACCGCCCACTGCCTTGTTTGCAGCAGAGCAGGCATTACCCACCAGATGGCTTTCTGATTGCATCCGGTATGTGTGTGTGTGTGTATGAGATGTTTTGCAGGGTTTTTTTTATCGTGCATGCTGCGTCCTTTAATTTTTAATAGTCTTTATTTTTTATCTTTAATCTTATCAATAGATTGATATATTAATCTATCGATAAATCAATATATTGACAATAAAAAGGTAAACTATTAAAGAAAAGTCTTGAATGTGGCATCTGTACACTTTGAATGAACACTGATGGTCTTTTATGGTGGGAAGTGAGGGGGAAGTAATGGCGGTGTGCAAGACTGCAAAAGGACAACGTGAAGTTTGCTAAGCTCCTCAGGTTCATGATTCTCTGTCTCCCACTGTGCTATAAACCCAAACATCAATCACTGGATGCTTGTGTATGAAACAATGAGGCTGGAGATGCCCCAGTTTGTTGATCAAATGCAGGGGCAAATCAGGTGTTTGGACTGATCACTAGTCTTATTATTTTTGCATTTTTTTAGTGTTAGTATCAATTTATAGATCTACTGATATGGTTATTTAATTTTTTCTAAAGATATGCAGGAGTGGGAGAGGCCATGAGCAATAGAAACAATTTGGCAGAACAAAAAGCAGTAGTCGGCAACAGGCAAGAGGGTGAAAAAGAAGCATACAAAGCAGTGCAAGGGAGAGTGTGTGGGGTTAAGACTAGGCGGGCTGGCTGCGGGCAGTGGGAAGAGGTCCGGGGCAAAGCTGTGCTCACTGGCAAATCTGTCTCACTCTGGCTGCGAAGCAAAATTGAAATTGTGCTATAAGTGGATTTGCTAGCTGCAGAGAGAGTAGAAAGTAAAAGTGGGGCTAGAGGAAATACGTCCAAAGAAGAAATCTTGCCATGGCAGACATTCGCCTCTACCATGCAGTGAACACCTTGTGCATAATTTGCCAAAGTGTTATGAAAGGGATTTCTGCGTGTAATCATCTGAAGATCTACACCTTTTCCGCTGTTTGAAGTCAGGTGTGCGTGTGAACTGTCAAGTCCCAGTTGACTTATGGCAACCCTGTGAGGTTTCGAGGCAAGAGGCATTCAGATGTGGTTTGCCATATTTTAAATGGGGTACTATACATAAAATCTGGAATACAGCAAAATGAAAAATTAGCAACAGCACTGATGAGGAAGGACTAGAATGTCTCTCCTGTACAACCTTCTGCCATTCAATGGGGTTGGGGAAGAATTTAGCTTTTCAGGGTCTGAAGCAGGGGTCTGCAGCCTGTGGCTTTCCAGATATTTATGGACTACAAATCCCATCAGCCCCTGTCAGCATGGCCAATTGGGATTTGTAGCCCACAAACATCTGGAGAGCCACAGGTTGCAGACCCCTGGTCTAAAGCTTTAGGTCTGCAAAAACAAAAACAAAAAAAGATTAAAGGCATGTGAACAACTCATGTAACAGCAGATGCCACAGCCAGGGCAACTGTGCCTTCTCACAACTATTTAGCGATGTATGCACAAATATGGAGAAGTGTTCTATTATATTTATGTCAGAATTCAATTTCTCTGTCCACAGAAAATCGATTACTGTACTGCAAGATTTTGTGAGCACAGAATACATGCAGTTCTCAAAACATCCTTATTTTAAGGATGCAGGAAGGAAGAATCCTGTTAGCAATCAGGCTCTACTCCAAATTTCCTTTTAAAGATGTAAGCCAAAGAACTAGATAGCTCCACCTCCCGGACACACCCAGAAAGTTTACCACTGAGGCAGGCAGAGAAACTGAGGCAGGTAGAGGTCAAGCCAGCCTTTGCAGATGCTGTGATCTCCAGCAACAGAAACAGAGACTGCAGTAGACTGTAACCTTCAAGGTCAGGCTGGCTCTCTGCCCTTAGCAGTTCTTGCATGCACATGCTCACCAATCCAGAAACGAAGGGGCCTAAACTGTATGCTCCCAACTTAGTTGCAGCTGTCCAAGTAATCGAAGCCGTAAGACAAAAGTTGTTGAATTCAGCAATGGGTTATCCATGCCTCTGGGGCCCCTAACCAACACCTAACTGCTGAGCACTGTGGGCCAAACTAGAGCAGACAGAGGCAGAGGCACTGCTGCTAAAAGCATGGTGAGGAAGGAGCATAATTTCCCCAGGTCCCAGTTTATTAGTTCATCTAGTAATACTCCTTCATACAAAAAGTGGCAGATTTATAGAAAGCTGGTTGTCATGGACAATTGTAGCCTAGCCTCCTTACATGCTAGTTTGCTAGTTTTCTTTGGGTTGGAAAATTTTGTATGGAGGAGTAATTCTATCATAAAATCCCATTCCATCTCCAACCTTGTGGTATAAATTGCACACAGGTTCACTACTTCATCTGCTGTTTGTAAGAACTAGGTCCAAGAATGGGCAGAAGGTACAACCAGACACTCAACCGTCACTCCTGTCTTCTGCCAAAATCTGTTGCTCACCGCCGGCAATTATAGTCAGTAATATTCACCCACCCAAGAACAGCTCAGCTGCTGTCACATCTTTAAACTTTTTTATTATTAAAAAACAGACTACAGTTTGTGTTTAAATATATAGCCATCGAAGAAACACTGCTACACAGCTCCAAGCCCTTTCCTGGGTGACCCTTTCCTGGGTGACATCGGCAACTTCCCAGACTTTCAGCAAAAGGCTGCTTTAGTGGAGCAGCATGGCACCACCGCCAAGCAAAGGAAGCAGGCTTGGAGCTCAAGCAAGAAACACCAACATACAACATGCCTCCTGCACCAGAAAGGGAAAGCAAGGGCTCCCGGCTATTGGGAGGAGGGGGCAGTGTGTGAAATCTGTGCTTAGGACAAATCACAAAGGCAGGCAAGCGCCACACTCAGTGTCATGAGGCTGCCTGTTTCCAAAGTGCAGACTCTTAAGAGAAAAGCTGTTTTTAACAGCTATTCCCCTCCACCCTTTTGAAAAGGGAAGGGCAGGAGATGCAGCAGAGAAAGAAAACACTGGCCAACAGAACAGCCTTGCTAACAGGCTTCCAGAAAGGTATTCCCCATTGACTAAAAAAGCCCTATACTGTAGCCCTATATAGGCTATACAGGAAGCCATCTGATACAAAGCAGAAGGGCGCTGAATGTCTCAGCAATCAATGCATCCTTCAAAGCCGATAAAAAACTGGAGCCTTCAGGAAAGGCTCCCAAATGTGTCTGGAATCATTTTAGCAGCCTTTATGCTGAGCGAGCAGCGCTTTCACCTTGGTGAATGAACTCCTGGAAGGGCAGACAACCATAAACCTCAGCTGTAGTCACTTTTGTGATAATGTATAGAACACCAGCAATCACACCTGTGATGCGACCCTTCAATGCTTTCTTTAAGCAGAAGAAGGCAAACAGGTTTCCAGTGCTGCCCCCCTCCACTATACTCTGCAGTCTCTGGAAAATAAATAAAAAGGTGACTGGTTTCAGAGAGCACAGCACCATTCTAGCCAGAGGGGAATGCCACTGTCACAGGCAGATCTTGGCTTTGCACTGCACCCATTAAGATGCACATTGAGGGGAGGAGGGGAAAAAATCTGCTTCTACGATAAAAATCAATACATTTGCAATTCAAAGCCAGTCTTTCAGAAGTATTTAAAACTGCACACTTTTAAGCAGCAGCAACAGTCTTCCTCAACAAGCGTTACAAGAGGAAGTAAATAACAATGCTGGTGGGGCAGTGCACAATCCAGCTCTTTTCTCCCCGCCAGCATAATGGATATGCTATTCCAATTTGCTAAAGCAACCCTTGACCTTTGCCAGTTAAAAGACTGAAAGAAAGGAAGCCCCTTAGGGTTTCAAAAGGAAAAAAAGGGAAGCTAGCAGGACGGACCAACCTAAGGAATTTATTCTGGTTGCAGGGAGACAAGGCTTCTTCCCACTTCCACCCACATGCCATCTCTTCCCAAACCTCCCCTCCACAAGGCAAGTCTGATTGCTAGAGCAAGGCCTGAGGATACTGCTCCGGCCAGGATGCAACACAGGGCACGACTGGCTCAGCCAGGAGTGTAAAAAGTGAACACAAAGAAAAGGGCAGATAGTATAGAGCTATTTTGCAATTAAAGTGCAACAGCAAGGTAGGGGAAGGGGGCACTTCCAGATCAAAATGAATTTGTAGTTTCCAGATTGCATAAAGAGACTTGGCCAGCCTCGCTCATGGTTCAGGACAGGCAAGAGCAGACCACACAGTCCAGCTCGTGTCACAATTAAAACTACTGTATGGAGGAAATGAAGTTGAGGGCATAAAATGATTAGGAAGGAAAGCTGGGGTTGGGGCTTTAGTCTGCAGAAGCTTTGCGTATGACGGGTGGGGGGGGGGACCCGGTTGTGCCCCCTTCCACTCCAACAAAAGTGCTTTTTGAAGCATCAGCTTAAAAACCCTGCCTCTTCTGTTCCAAGTTTCCGACTTCCATTCCCAAACCTGTATCTCCATCCCAACTAGCCTCTCTCCCTGTTCAATAAAAACATTTTTTTTCAAAAGTTCTTCACATTTAAAAAATTTCCCACTCCCACCTCTATCCAGTAAAACAGCTTTACCTTCCTACAGGGTGTGTAGGGATGAGCAGCGGGTACATTTAGCTGAGAATGCAGCGTGCAGGGGAAAAACAGAGGACCAAGAGACAAAGACAACTGCAGCAGCAGACCAAATGACTGCATCATCACTAGGAAGCTTGGGCCGGACACTGGCGCCCTGTTGGGAAGGCCGACATTAGGAGGTGGACACAATATTCCAAACATAACACTGTGAATGTGGATGGTTCCCCATCCCCCAGTCAGCACTGATCAAACTCTGCTGGGCATCCATTCATCCATCCTTCCAGCTACAGAAAACCAGGAATGCAGCAGGACCTAGGAGCTGGACGACATTTCCTCTTCAGGGGGGCTAGAGGACTGCACTGGAGCACCTGACTCTTCGGCAAGGCCTAGCTCTGTATCCATCTGTTCCAGCTCCCTCTGATCAAGCAGCTCGAAGTCGTCAGCTTCTTCCTCCTCTTCTGGCAGAGAGGCTGCCCCCACCTCCTCGCTTTCAGACAACTGGGCTTGGAAGCTCAGTCTCTCCTCGGGCTCAGAGGGCAGGAACTCAGACAGAGAAGGCCCCTCGCTCTCCTCGGAGGAGCGAAGCAGAGCTGACAAGGTGTTCTGTACCACTGTGCTGATGGCTGTGGTGACTATCTCTTGGCTGAGCGAATCAATGTGCAGCCCCAGGCCCTGCGCAGAGACAGTCTGGGGCTCTGCAATGCCTCCCACCATTGCCTGCCCATTTCCATTGAAGTGTGTATTTACAAAGTGCAGGGGCGAGGCCAGGCACAAGATAGATGTGTCCGAGCTCCCAACTGCTGCAGCTTCTTCCTCAGCAGAGTCCAGCTGATCGGCAGCTTGGGCAGGCACTGCAAAGCTGTCTTCCTCACTAGGTGGTTGCAAGTCTCTGGAATGGAATTCTTCCACAGAGGGGAACTCTGCCAGGTCCTTAGAGAAGGCCTCTTCTGGCTCACTGGGCAGGCTCTGCTGATCCAGATCTGGAAAGCACACCAGACATTAGCAAGGAAACAACCTCCAACATGCTGGAAGGTCCTCTTCTGGTCATTCCCCCTGCCCCCTCCATATGCATGCACGCACACACACCAACACACACACCATGATCCCATTCTAGTTTACCTCTGCCTTTCATTCTCCATTAACACAAAGAAAGTTGGCCTTATTTTTTCTTACCCTCTTTTGAAGGCCCTGCAAGATAAAGCACTCCCCAAAACCAGTCAATCACTGTATGCTACAAAATACAAGCCCAGCTTGAAATTGCCAAACACCCTGATGACCCTCCTGCAGCCTGGCTTACTAACTCTGCCTCCCTTGGTAGGACACAGTTACCAGCTCTACTTCATATGTCATCATGTGGCACTGGACAGTGATGAATTAGGAATGGAGAAGCCTGGGTTCAAATTTCCACTGCCATGAAGTTCACTGGATGACTTGGGAGAGTCAGCCTAACCTACCTCACAGGGTTGTTAGGAAGATAAAATGGGAAGGGAAGGGCTGCATACATGATTCTGAGCTCCTAGGAGGAAGGGAGGGATAAAAATGAGATAAATTATTCTCACCTACACCAACCTAGTATCAAAATGGCAAAGAGACTGGCCTACCAATCAAAACCCCTGATCTGAATCGCCCTTTCCAAGAATTCACTAGTTGGTCTTGGACATGCTATTTTCTCCCAGACTGAGCATCGACTACTCATTGCAGTATGGAAATACTATTTCCTTACAAAACATGTTAATGCTCTACATGCAGACATTACCTGTAGTCATTCAACCAGCTCCTCCAGTGAGGCTCTGCCAGTGAACACCTGGCAGTCGGTTGCTGCTGGTGTATAAGGCACCACATTACTACTACCTAATGCACCTCTATTTAGTACTGGTGTGCTAGCGGCTGTACAGAACACAGTCCGTTTCTTCTTCAAATGTTTACAGTTTGTTTCTATGTTGGGTTTCCAGGACAGAAGATGGAAGGAAGACATGGCAGCTTGAAATATTAACAGATGTACAATAAATCAGGTAGCAACAAGCTGGTATATAAAAATAAGGCTAAGATGATTTTTTTTGCTTTAAAAAGGGCCTTCTTGGCTCAAGAATATGCAAGCAGCTATATCACCTTCTGTCCTAAATTGTTGCAACACAGTAAGGATTACCTGAAGAACTGAAAATAGTCAGACAACTGTGGCAGCAACTGTCCTGAACTGAATTTCCATTCTCTCTTCCAGCCCAAGAGGTACTGGGTCTTTGACGCTAGAAGACTGCATCCTTCGTGCTCTAGTTCCAAACTTTCCAGTGCCCCACAAAAGAACCCAATTAAAACCCTATCACACAGGATGACTCTTGAGTTAAGAGACATTTACGTTTTTGGCAGTAAGAAAAAAAGCACCTTCAGACACATCAGTCAGCTGTGGTGTGGTTGCTCTGGAGACAGTGAAGCCTCCGCTCTCCAGGATGGAAGCTTCCTCATCTGAAAGTTCAGAGTCTGTAATTGCCAGGGCCAGTGCTGTCTTCTTCACATCTACCTGCATGCAGGGGAGACACAGGGAAAATATTCTTCCAAGTTCCCTGGGGGTTGTGGCAAAAAATGCCAAGGAAAAGCATTCTAACTTGAACCCACTCCTGAACAGCAACTTGCTAGAGCCACACAGTTCCCCGTTGCAAAGGCAGAATACACCAGGCCCTGCAAACAAGCCCTTCATCTCAGGATCATCTGGGGGAAGACATAGTTCATGGGACTGAAGCTCCAGCTCATCATGTGTCCCTGCTGTTGCCCTTACCACTGGAGAATAACCAGACAGTTCTGCTTCACTCTCACTTTCTGTCTCAGCCATTGGCTCACTGCCAGCTTCCGGTTCATTCTTTCCTTGACGTTCTGTGGGGGAGGGAAAAGAAGAAATGCTTTATGCGGCAGCAGTGGGGTTAGTCTTCTGGAGAGAGTGCCTGGAGAAGGGCTTATTAGAAGTACCATGAGGCTGGCACTCTCTGATGGCAACTGTCTCAGTGCAGCTCAATGTCCATCCAGCCCCCTACCACCACCATCCACCAGGCCTCTTTATGCCATTCTTACTTGCCGAGCTCCTCCCCACAACTTCCAAGAAGGAGAAAGCCACAGACTTACTTTTCTTTTCATGTTTGAGATGCAAAGTCTCCACCTTCATGCTGTAGTCCAGTTTCATCAGGATGGGCTCCAAACGTGTATACATTCTCTGAATAAGCTCGTGATACACCACCAGAGGCCACAACAAGATGCTGAGCACTGGAGAGATGAAAAAAGCCCAGAGAATGTTAGAAAGACATCAGCCTTGTGGCAAAAGATGATCAGCATGGTTTTTAACTTCAAGGCTGCTTCCACCCACACACACACACAGTGGTTCCCACTGCCCAGCCCCCCAGCTACTTGTTAGGCTGAGTAACTTGCCAAGCCACCCAAACTGTCAAACAGCATTCTGGAAACAACAGCAGTCAAAACATAAAACAAAAAAGCACCCCCTGGCCTGGACAGTCTAAAGTTCAGTTCAGGTATCATGAACCAACTGGAGCTTTTTCGCAAAAAGCATGAACTTGTCAGGCTCGTGCCTGCCCATTCTCACTCTTCCCGTTGCACAGTATGCCAAGACTGAAGAAAAATTGTTTAAAAGTTTTTAGTTATCCATACAGGAGCCTTAGATTTGGGTTATATCATTCCCAGTAATACGGATTCTTAACCACAGTTTAGCAATGGTGTTAAAGCTTTAACCCCTTCATTACTACATCTTCAGAGCAGGGTTGTTGTTTTTTACATACGCTATCAACGTGTCGTTTCATGGAGAAACAGAAAGGGAATTGTGTTATATGCTTTTATTTCTTTCACGCAAATCTGATACAGAAAATTTCTGGACACAATCCTAGCAGTGTATAAAAGAACTTTGTCAAATCAAATATTTAGTTAACAGAGACAAAGAAGGGTCCAGTGGTACTCACAGACAATGTAGGAGATCATGATTCCTGGAACATAGTGTCCTACCACAGCTAAGCTCAAGCATCCTGAGCAGACCCTGGCACAGAACTGTAAGAATAAGGCAACAGGGACAGAAGAGAAACAAATGCTCAGTAAGATGAGGCATTCTTAGGATACCCAGAACAGAAAACTCAGCAATGGTTTATATTGGAGATGCTTTCACATCTCCAGAACTGAGTTTAAGCAACAACTGTACTTTATCCTTATTGTTATTTTATGTGCTTTATGGGTACATTGCACCCAATCTGTTGATTACCAGTCCGTTAAAATGCAATGTTGCTGGGCAACATGTCCAACAAACCTCGAGGAAGGTAATTAAAATTAAGAAGTTGAACAAACACAGATGGGAGGGGAGAGAACAGCAAACCAACAACCCAGAAGTAACCGCCAAATGGATAACTCCACAATCGAAATAGCCCAAATGGCAGTTTGATGGTACTCTCAGCACTTAGAAAGGCATCTTCTCCAAGATTCTTGCCAACAGAAGTGACGGAGATTTGCCTATAGGTAAAGAGTAGTAAAAAAAACCTGTGCATATCTTTCAAAAGTCTACCTGCACATTTGGCTTCTAATATATATTGGGTAAGGCAAAGTTCATTCCTCCAAGAACAGGCTGTGATCAGTCTGTAGAGAAGACTTTACAAGCCCTGTTCAAACATGCATCAGATTCTATAGCAAAGAAACCCAAACCTCCAAATAAGGATGAAAGTACAAGTCACTGTAGAGCTGTGGATGGGCTAGTAGCCGTGGGTCTGCTGTATCTGTTCTGGATGCTTTCTTGAGAAATATACTGAGAACAGCTGAAGCAGTTTGTATCTTTTTCTAGGGTGAACTCTTTGGTCCAGCATCAGTCTCCATATTTTATTTCTACAGTGTTACAAGATCACAACTGTACATCAGGATCACTATTTGAGGCACTGTTGTTGCACTGTGTGTAAACACAGTTGCAGAATACATGTTTTTTATCCTTACACAGAAGTAACAACTCTGCAGGAAAAATCGCCAAGGCAAAGAATCCTGAATGCTTACAGCAAGTACACATTATCTAACTTTCTCTTTTGTGCCACACCCCAAAAAGAGAACACGGGGAATATTTTCTCTGAAACAGCCACATTCTTTTCCTGAGGGAATCCCTATAGATTTCCAGCTTACCTTGGCAGGATTTTGCCTCTTGTACTGTAATAGCTCCTGCAAATATAGCCTGAATGTAATCCAGCTCTCAGCCAGGCAATGACAGAGCTCTGGGACACTCAGCAAGTGAGGCTGTGCTCCTGCCATCTCACTGTAACTACGGAAACAAAAAATAGTGTTAATGGAACATGTTCAGAAGGGGCCCTGCTGTACTATGGCTAGAAGCAAAGACACTCCATTTCCATAATATCCAATTAAGACTCACAGGGAGGGATCTCAGCAGCAATGTTATCTAATAGTTGCATTGCACTCTGCCTGCAAACTATTTTCTATGTTATGGTACATCATGGCTTAGGTAGGGTTCTGTTTTATTTGTCTGCATTAATTCTGTGATCTTAATTCTACTGTGTTTATGGGCTATCTTAAGTTTGAAGCTCCACTCTGCCATAAAGCTTCTGCGTGGCCTTGGGTCGGTCACTCAACATAACCTACCTCACAGGATTGTTGTTAGGCTGATAAAATGGAGGAGGGGTACATGATGGTGTAAGCTCTTTTGGCCCTCACTGGAGAGAAAAGGACGGTCTAAATATCTTATTAAATAAAAAATAAATATGGAAGTACGGAGCCATTTTGAGTGAGCTGGGGGTACAAGGGCAGCAGGAGAAAGCTCCCTGAAAACTAAAGCAGAAACAAGCCTACCTGTCTCCTCCAGGCTCCTCCAAGGGCTGTGCTGTAGGAGAAAAACAAAGACCATCCTTCAGCCAACTGATAAAGGAAACGTGATAGTTGTAATGCTCAGAGTATATATTACTAGAAGTCTGGGCTGGCAACTGTTCTGTGTGTACACACCAGGAAGAGCAACAGAGTCTTGGCTTTGCAGCTGTAGACAGCACAAGGGCTGTGAGAAAAGGTAAGCCATTCTTTGAAAAGTGTCTGAAGCATTACTTCAATGTCAAGAAAAGCCCACACACTTATGTACCATCAGCCACAGACAAACTGAATAAGTGTACACTAAATAAGAGTTTCAATATTTTGAGACAGATTTCAAACACAGCAAAGGCCAGTTTGGCTGATGCTCAGCTATCTGCTAGCTGAGGGCCAGAGGATCACATGCTAAGTGTAAAAGCAAAATCTTCACTGGCTTTTCCATAAGCAACTACCAAGCAGCGAGGAGCTGGCAAATCTACAAGACACAACAGGGCTTTGGGCAGAGTTTGTTTTTGATACAATTGTTTTTTAATGGCATGTATCCAGCTCTTGTAGTTGACACAACATGAAAATATTACAGGGTATACGGAAAGCTCTAGTACACCGAAATGAGTTTCTATGACCTATACTTCTACAATCTCAGGTCTCTCCTATCCAGATACTTCACCAGATGCGTCTCATTTTACCAAACCATTCAAAGAGGTGATGATTCTGTAAAAAAGACTTGAACTGATTCAGATATATTCCAGAACTGGGAAAGTTCTGTTAAATAAATTTGTATATTTACCGTCAAATCCAAATCTAGGTGCAGGACTGCAAGAGTGTTCTAGCTGCATAAACTGGATGGCTCAACCCAGATTATGAGTAAACCCTGGCTTTGCAAAATCAATCAGAGAAATACCATAAAGAGTGCTTTGCAGTTTGAATCTGCATTTTGCCAATTTTCAATATGACTAAATTGAGAATTCCGAGCCCTTCAGATTTTATTATCTGATGACATGGCAAACAACATTTCATTGGTTGCACACTGTACCTACAAACTACAGGGCAAACCAACTTAATGCTCCTCTCTTGGCCAAAGATACGGAGCTGACAGGCTGATAAATAGTGCACTGGAGCAGTGAAAAGAAATCTTGTTAAGTCCATGACCCAGATTCCAGGCAATCAGGTCTGACGCAGGCAGCCAACCACAGACTCTTTCTGCCAACATGAACTGTGGTGGGCATTCAGGAATTGCAGCAACCACCACTTACACAAGACACCTTGAGTTCATTATGTCAATTTGAAGAGATACAACTTTTTATGTAGCAGTTTGGCTATCATGGCAGTTTGCTACAGCTACTAACTCATTGGCTTATGATTCCCTGGTGTAGAGTGTTGCTTAATTTCTTTCACAGGCTATAAGAAGAAACCTAGCAGCATTAGCAAGGTCCAGCAAGTAAATGCACTTTTGGCCCCTTCATATACAAGGGGGTGACCTTTCATATTTGATAAAACTACTAGGTTAAGTCATGCAAGCCACATCACATAATATGACTAGAATCTAACCTAGATGGTGAAGGCAAGAATGCAGTTTCTATTTTGAACTTAGTTTTGGAACAGCCCAACAGTCTGCCTCTCTGTTGATTTAAAATTTAAAAAAGCTAGAGGGTATTTTCCTTTAGCAGGTCAGTTAATGGAGTTTGGAGAGGGACCTGTACTAAATTCTCAGAGAAATCCTGAAAAATTATCCAAGGCCACTGTGGCTGACCAATTGTTTTGTGTGTTGAAGCATCACTGCAACTCTGCTTGCAACTGACAACTGAATGGAGCATCCTCAGCTCAGGTAATTGTAAACATGAATTCAAGGCCTCCAGATCATATCAGGGACACAACTGCTCTAGAAGGCAGTTCTTTAATGCAGGCAGGCTAAAGCAAAGGTTCATGGTGAAGAACAGAAGAGAACCATTGGTGCCTTTGCATTGTTGTGTAGCATGCGGTTGCCAAATGTGGTAACAGTGACACATGGAAAATAGAATCCCTCTGATAGCAGCCAGAAGCGTAGCTGGACAGTAGAGACTCATTGGCCAAGAGTAAACAAAGTGTACCCATAGTACTGCCAATAAAAGATCAGATTAGTAAGGCTACATTGTTTCCTAAGTACTGCTTGACCCAAGGCATCTGATGTCTCCCCTTTTAAGTCATTCTTAGACATAATAGTGTTCAGGGTATGACAGCCATGCTCACAAAGCCAAAAATTCACTCTCTAAAAGATCTTGTGCTTAGCTTCTTCTCTGCACAATCAATTTTCAGAAACACACTGCTGAGTGGCATCACATCCACTGTTTGGGGAAGGTTTCTCCTCACCCTGCAACCTCATAAGCTTCTTACAGTCAGGCCTCCGTCATGATTGTCTGGTTCTCAACAAATACCCAGAGGCTTCATTAAAGACTATTCTACGACAGCTACAACAGCAGGCAAACATACAGCATCTGCATGGTGAGCTCACCAAGAGCATATTTTGAGGAGGGTATGAAAGAGAAGGGGTGATAGACCTAGATTACATTGCTGTTCAGTTCTCAAACATTCATAATAGCAACCCAATTAATCCACCATCTGTTAAGATGCGGATGCAATCATTTTCATTGTCCTTATAAACTGCTTCAAAAGTTATTATTCATACAGAAGTCATTACACTTCATCTTGCTTCAGTCACACAAGGTTTCCCACTCAGCTCTCTTCTGCTTGCATAAGCCAGCTCTAACATACAGATGCACCATTAGCCTAGTTCTATAAAATCGTCCTTCTTCAAGATACAAGACTATATCAAAGTTAAGATGACGTGGAATAGGCATACAAATTCTGCCTGGTTTCCAGTGCCTTTAGGATTGGATAGTGAAGGAGTGCACCACTTTGTATAGAACAGAGGTGTCAACTGGCCATGTTGGCAAGGACTGATGGGAATTGTAGTCCATGAACACCTGGGGCACCAGAGTTGAACACCTCTGGTATAGAACAAAAGGGATGGGGGACCTGAACAATCTCCTAAAGCAGCAAAGATTAGCCAATTGCCTCTAGTAGGGAGTATTTTGGTTCTCAGCAGTTTCCCATACAAACTGGCTACAGCAGTGCAAACCAGCAAAAATTCACTGGTTCTCTATTTAAAAGAGGCAAATTTTGGCTATAAACCATCTTAAGGGGCCAACAGCTGTTTACCCAGTAGGCAGTTATCCACCAATCAATGTGGCAGTTCCAAGGTAGGAGGAAACAGTATCCCATTTTTGTAAATGGCTTGATTGGTTGAGTGATGTCTCTCCCGAGTGGGCAGACAGCTATGGACTGTACTAGTAACAGAATGAGAATCAACAGCATGAGAAGCAACAAAAACTGTTCTTGCTCAGACGACATACAGTATTTCTCTTATTTGCGTAACTATCAGTACCCACACTTACCTGAGAAATCCAGCAGGAAACGAGGCTTCCATCTCTCCAATAACAGAAAACCAATGAGGGCAACACTCAGGAGGAACAGTGGACGCAGTGAAGTAGAAGAAAACAACCTGGAATATCATAGGGACAGAAACCTGCATTAACTGGAGGCTACTGGCAAGGAATCATAACTCACCTTAATGATTAAGCTGCCTTTGATGATGGCTCAGAAACTTTAGCTGGTTTAGCAATATGACTGACAAACTGAGAACTGAGAATTGCTGTAGGGAACATGCTTCCACAACTGTGAAAGAATTTCACTGGCTTATTTGTTTATTGGGGTTTTATCCCACTCCCCCTGACACAATAGGCTCAGAGCTGTTTCCAACATTGTTCAATAAAATCTGTGTGATCTACTGTGATGACTAAAAACCCAACCAAGGGTGGAACAATTTAAACTTAAAACATCCCATTCACCCGCAACCTCCATACTACACAACCAACCCAAGAACAGTAGTGAAGGGAGGCCAGCCAAGATAGATCCCCATTCCTGCCTCAACTATTGGCTTGGCGGAACAGCTCCATCTTATAAACCAATTGGAACTGAAATTAATCCCACAGGGCCCTGGTCTCATTAGGCGATATGGTCCACAAGGCTCTGGCTCTAGTCAAGGATATTTTCAGGCCGGGAATCACCAGCAGATTATTGTTGGCAGAGCATAACCCACTTTGGGGGACATATTGAGAGAGGCAGTCCCACAGGTATGATAGTCCCAGACCTTTTAGGGCTTTACATATCAATACTAGGACCTTGAACCTGATTCAGTATTTCACCTGGAGCCAATGCTACTGATAGAGTACTGGTTTCCATGGAGTACCAGAAAGGATTCATGCAGCTGCATTTTGTATCAGCTGGAGTTTCCAGATTAGTTCCAAAGAGTAGTTCCTGCATAGAGTGAGTGATAGTAATCCATACTGGAGGTGATATTTATTCTGAATGGATCACCATGGCTAGGTCACAATGAGATGGGTAGGGTGCCAACTGCCTGACCTGGCTACTTTTGTGACCTGGGCCTCCACAGAAAGGGAGGCATCTAGGCTTTTGACTGACGGCTTGTCAACTGCACACCTCCTACAGCTGCATCCCACCTCCAAATCTCCCTGATCCAGCCACAGGACCTCTGCTTTTCCTGGATTTAATTTGCTTCTAGTTTGTTTTTGAGCAAACAGTGCAAAGTTAGCCTACAAAAGTCTAGGAAGGGGGGTACTGCTTGCTCCCAAATGCACCCAACTTCCAATTAAGCCTTTTGGCAGAAGCCATTTTTGAAGCACCTCTGCCTGTTGCGGCTAGGCTGGAAGTTACCGTTAGGCTATGGTGGCACTGCCATTAGGGAAGGAGTTCTACAGTAAGCTTGCCCAGTACCTACATGAACATTATGTAGGCATCTAGATGAAATCTGTCCTGCTTACCTGTGAGTAGCGCCATATACAGAGGCAAGCTCATCCACATTTTTGTAATTCCGTTTATGAAATTATTTTACTCATAACTCTTTCTAAAGCAAGTGCCTAGCCTTAGTGGTTGCAAAGACAGGTTTTTAAATGTCTGGTGCAGTCTCAGAACCCAAAGGGGAGAGACTGCTAAAGCTTCAGAGTACTGAACAGCTTCTTGCATCTCCTCATCAAAAATAAACTTTGTGAAGCAGGCACCATGCCTAGTATATATGTTTTATAGGATCCAGTGTTTCTTACTGCAGCATTTTGATTTTATTTTTTGCAAGGCCATTCTACAGGCCTAACAGATGCATGCTAGACATATTGAGCATATTAAGAATGTGTCAAATAGGAAGTTAGCCTTTTTGTATACCAATACTTTGATTAACCTGTTATACCTTAGTACAATCCCAGTTGAATTCTAAACCCCATTACTACTGGTTATAAAACATTCTGTATAATGTAACAAAACCTATTTATTTTAAATATACTGGGAAGGGTCCCAGGAGAGGCAGCATAGAAAGTTTCCAAATAAATACATAAATAAATGTTACCATTATTCCTATCCTACGAGGAAAACTAAGCTAAAAAATAGCAATTTTATAAAGTCGCAAGCATGTCTAAATCATTGGAAAGGTTTCAACTCTGTTGTTAGAAGTCCTAGCTAAGCTAAATTAGTGCTACAGCAATCTCTTGTAACAAATCCTGAAGAATATTTTAAGCAGTTATCTTTATATTTTCAAGGTCTAAGCTCAACATAATCCACAAGACCTCACTGTGAGCAAAATTTAAAGACTTTGTACAGTTATGGTTGAAAGATTTTCAGCCACCCAGTAATCGCTAGAGCAGGGGTGTCCAACTCTAGCACCCCAGATGGACTATGATTCCCATCAGTCCCTGCCAGCATGGCCAATAGTCCATGAACATCTGGGGCGCCAGAGTTGGACACCCATGCACTAGAGCCTTGTCATGAGGGGCACCAAAACTGCAATGCTACCAGTTTTCCAAGCCTGGGTACATCAGGCCTGGAGAACATACTTTATTTTTAAAATATGGACAAATCTTTCTAGCAGCATCATATTGGCATCTATACTATTGGAGTCCTCTATTGTTAGCTATTAATAACCAACAACACAGACATTGCAGTAGCATGACTGGAGATGTCAGAACAACATTTGCCATATAAAAGTATGCTGAACTTTCCATCCTTATTATAGATTTGGGTTTCTAAAATCGTATCTCCTAGACATGTACTGCTAATCCATGTACGGCTCCAGCGTCTGAATCTGCTTTGCTGACAGTCAGTTCATTGTCTGTAAGAGTAAACAGGATGTTTTCTCTTTCCAATATGCTGCTGGACTCTGCTACTTAGATTTGTCAAATGTTGCTGTGCCCACAACAGCAGGGTAATAAGCAGAAAAGAAGGAATGTGCTAACACCTCAATTTTCCACAACTACAGGCTTAACAGAGGCTCCACTGGCAAAGGGCAACAGGCAATTTGTATGGCTTACTCCTAGCTGGTACACTGCCAGTTACTAAGCTACCAAATCCAAACTGGGAATGTGTGTGAACCATGTGGCTCCTATTCAGTGAGTACACAATATCTAACTAGAAACACTCCTGGGCAAACCTCCAGTTATCTGCAGCTGCTAGTAGTAGCTCTCGTTTATCACAGGCCAAGTCCTGGAAGCACTCTTGGCACTACCCAAGCATCAGGAAGAGGTCTGTTTATACTTTGAGAGTAAAGCAGGAAGGTTACTTAAGGCTATACCAAGACCACTTCACATTTTACATCCTACTACACTCATTTTTAAATCAAGCTCAATTACTGTAGGACTTGTCTTCCCCAATGTAAAGACCTCTTTGGTCCACATGGGGCTGCTTACTCTGCACTTGCGATGGAGCAACAGACAATATCATTTATTGAGACAAATTTCAAGCAGGTGACACAGCTAACTTCCCAGGCAGCTTAATTTATGTCTTTCTGAAGGGGGCATATGCAGTGGTGGGATCCAAAAATTTTAGTAACAGGTTCCCATGGTGGTGGGATTCAAACTGTGGCGTAGCATCAATGGGGCTGGGCATGATGGGGGCGTGGCTGGGCATTCCTGGGCGGGGCATTCCTGGGTGGGGCTGTGGCAAGGGGCGCTTGGCAGCCGCTGTGCCGGTCCTTGGGCAGGAAACGAATGCACGCAGGCGCAGGCTGCCACGCACGCCGGTGCACCTCCTGCTAGACTGCTTCAAGTTCTGCACGCTACTGCTGAGAGGAGGGGCGTAACTAAGGCAAAAATCACGTGGCAAAATCACCAATTAGTAACCCCCTCTTGGCACACATAAATAATTAGTAACCTACTCTTGGGAACCTGGGAGAACCTGCTGGATCCCACCTCTGGGCATATGGCTCTGTTTTATAGCACGTACTTTTCATGCAGAATATCCCATGTTCAATCATTGGCATCTCTTTCCAACGTACTATTGGACTCCGCTACTTAAATTTGTTAAATGTTAGTGCCTACAACAGCAGCATAAGCAGAAAGGAAGGAGTGCGACCACAATTCACCACAACTTAAGAAGATTTCAGGGAGAAGGTCTTTGAAAAAGTTCTATTTACAACCTTGAAAAGCTGCTGCCAGTCACAACAGATGGCACTGGGCTAGTGATGTGGATCTTCTGGGGAAATTTCTGGGATTTCTGGAAAATCTTCCATCTGAAATTTAAATACCACCTTGAGCTGGGCTCTGGTAGGGGAGGGGTGGGTATTACCTCCAATAAATAATAATAGTACATAATTTGCATGTTATCAAAAGAAGGCAACAATACCACGAATAAGACTAGATCAGGTACAAGAACTGGGATTTGTCCATGCTTCATATCCCACATTTAGTCAATTTAACATGATTAATTTGCAACACAACAGCCCTGACAACTATAGATAAACAGAAACTATATTTATATATTCGGGTCAGAAAATTTTGCACAGAAATACAGCATTGGATAATTTCCTGGAAACTTTTCTGCCCCACTGTACGGGGCAGATGGACTAGTCAGGCCCTTTGTGCACTTTCTGTTTGCGGCACAGCTGTGTGCTTTGCAGTGGGGTCTCTCTGCATCTCTTAATTTACACATGGCAAGGTGCCCCATGCTTTCCCAAAGCCCAGCAGCCATTTTGCCTGCTCCCTGCTTCCAGGTCAGGAGGTTGTTTGCCGCCTGATTTGTGTGTGTGTGTGTTTAAAGATGCCATTTTCGCAATCTATTGTTCCTGAGATGGATCGAAAGTTTAAAGTTTTTTTTAAAAGAAGCCCTGTTGATCTCCCAGAAATGCTCGTGGATGAGAGGGTGAAACTGCTCCTGCGTGGGCAGGGGAAGGTTGGGAGGAGCAGAAAAGCTAAAGGAAGCAAAATGCATACTGGCCTGCTTCACTTTCCCTGCACAGGCAGGGAAAAATTGCACTTTGCCCGCTTTCACAAACTGTGAGCCTTCTCTGATCTGCAGTGCACTGAGTTCTAAAGAGAGGGACGTGCATAACTGAAAATCCAACCTGAAGGGAATGTACCCTCCATGAAAGGAGACCACAAGTGCGTAAATGGACTCAGTATAAGGAAGCTTTGTGTGACAAACAGATGTTCATATTAACAAGGGGGTGGTGATGAACATACATATTTTTCACATATTTTGGGTGAATTTCAACAATCACATACATAAGACTTTGCAAGCAGCTGATCCATTACTCCTGACCTACAGTTTGCTCTTGAGCTATAATTAAACCTCTAGGCATTACCCTAAATCTGTTTACATGAGACACTGAAAACTGCTGAAGTGTAGTAGAAGTGCATGCAGGACTGCATCTGCCTGCAACCAAAATACTTGAAACACAACATGTGTTTTTAGACCTTTTCAATCATCTTGCAAGGGGTCAGTGCTCAACCAATTCCACCCCAACTATACAAAGAAGCAAACATGCTTCCAATGTATTCCACTGTTAAGTTCAGGTCTCATTTTTACAGACATTTCTGATTCCAAATTTAATAGACTTGTTGTGCCTCAGAATGGAACGTTTACAGTGACCTGCTCTCATTTGAAAGTCTATAAAATGTTTCACATCCCCTTTATACTTTTATCACTTCTACACAGGAGTTTCGGGTTTGTTTGGAGGACAGCAATATCAAGTATGTACTGGAATTGTTCACCTACAACCATCCATTGCCTAAAGTTGACACTGTCAGTAATGAATAGAATTGTCAGAAAATCTAGCAGCTCTTTTCTGATGCTTGAGAAAGGCAAGAACACAAAACATAAATTACATGAAAGCCCATCTTGGTTATGTCTAAAGCTATGTGGCAAGTCATCCATACAATCCTACTCATACTCTACTCGCTAAGTTCGTAAAATCTAACCATAACAAACAGCAATTTATAATCAATGGGTAAGTCATCCATCATAGTGTTTACAGCTGCAAGTGTTCACAGCTGCAACTTTTACTAGAGTAGGTTCCAAGCTGCAGTTTGGATCATGTCAGATGATTATACATACCTACTCAAAATGTTCTGACTGGTCTTTCCTGTTCCAGGTCACCAATGAAAGGATGTCTCTACACAAGACAGTCTAGTACAGCCTTTGACCATTCCAGAAAATCATGCTAGCTTCATCATAATCAAGGAATCTCATCATTGATCTTTTTATATCAGATTGCCTAACTGCTTTATACACTCTAACCATGAACAAGACCTCTCCACATTCTCAAATGCTCATTCATGTGCAACAATTTTCTGGTTTTATATACACTGCATAGTTTCACCTGCAGTAGTGTCTTACTTCCAGGGGCTTCCATCATTTCTCCATAAATTTATCTCTCACTTGCAGCTACTACTTTCAACTTCAAATACCACGGCACTCCACCAGGTGGGAAATTCCACCCCACCCCCACAATGGAATTGCTCCCACCATAATTTCTGCTGATGAAAAGGGATGGGGAAAGTCTTCTATTTAAAAAGGCTGAGCTGTTGATCATGAGATTCACATAGAAAAAAGCCTTGTGGGAGGGTGGTGGGTAGTAAGGAGAATTAAGCCCCACTGGATCTATTTCCATCGTTCCGCCACTTGCCCATTTTCTACAATACATTACAATTCAAAACATATTTCCAAACATCTCAGGATGATGCATTTTTCCCACCCACTGAAATATGTGAACAATGTGCTGCACTACCCCATTCATTAGTTTCAACAGACTTAGGCTGGGGTAACTCTATCAGATTGTACTGCAAAACTCTCAGAGTGTCTGATTTGGAGGTCAGAGACATGAGTTCAAATCCTAGCTCTGGAATGAAGTCTGCTGGGCAGGATAGCAACTTATTACTTCTCACAGCTGACCTATCTCACTGCAATGGTGTGAAGACAATGGTAGGGAGCGGGACACACAACCCTCCTGGTATGCTACCCAGAGTACCCTGGTGAAGAAGCAAAGCTCATGTATGATAAATAAACTTTAATTACACAGGACTGTTTGTTCCAAAGTGAAGAATAGCCAATCCAGTACACAAAGAACATATTTCTTGTTTCAGAGGTTAGCTAAGTTTTTGGTTCAGCAACCTTAGCTGTGATCCTCAGATGCACAGCCCCAAGCTCAATTTCACATCACTTGTTGCCAGCTTTCCCTTCTGTTCCCTGAGATCTCCTCTCCATCGGAGGAAAAATATATTCAGCATGTTCATGGATATTTCCTCATAAGTCCCACCTATCTCAATTAGACTCAAGGAAGCACACAGAACAACGTAGTTTTACATTCCTAGGTAAAGTACAAGTCCCAGCCGCAAATACGTAATACATCCGCAAATACATAAATACATAATAAATACGTAATACGAGTCACTATTACGTTTGCAGTTGCTTGAATGCCAGAGATCCTTTGCAGCATGTTTCTTCTTATCACAGCAGAGTCTGCTAGCTAACAAAGCCCACATCAGCACCGCCAGGAGCACCACGACGGATTCCCTTGCCATCGGGACCAGCCCCTGCCTGCCCCCCACCCCCTTCCAGGACTGAGGGCTCTCATAAGACCACCGAGGCCTGCTTGACAACCACCACCCACCGCAGATCTCCCCCTCCATCATCTGCCTGCTCTCACCACAGCGCAACTCCCAGCGCGACGGCCCCGGCCAGGCTCTGCGGCGGCCTCTCCCAGACCAGCAGTCGCTGCACGGCAGCCAACGACGCCTCCCAGCCCCTCAGGCGTCGCCTCAGGTGGCCGGCCAACGCCAAGACCTCCTGCTCCTCCTCCTCCTCCGCTTCTACTCCGCAGCCACCGGGCCCGGCCGCCGCCGCCTCCTCCCCTGTCACCGGGACACCCGAACTGCCGCCGCTCGCCATCGCCTCAGCCAGCGATCAGGGACGGGGGGAGGGGGAGGAGGAGAAAGGAGCCCTGACAGCCGCGACCGGAAGAAGCCGCGCACCAACCTGCGCGTTCAGCCGAATCACGTGCGCTCCCCCAGCACGTGAAAAATGACGTAAGGCTCACTACGTCACCTGGTGTCTCTGGGTGCCTGTCGCGAGCGCAGGGGGAGACTTCCGCTCTTCGCATATTGGACGGTAGCAGTTGATCGACTGCCCTTACAAAAGGGGTTTCAAATCACACCCGGCCGTATTCAGTATTTTAAAAGCCTTATTCCCAATCAAGCTTTCGTGAGAGTGAAGCCCTAACCTTTTTTGCCCTGAAAGGACGTCATATTGAAATAATTTAGAGTGCTGTAGCTTTACAGTCCACTCGTGTTTCTCCCCTCGTCAAACCCCATCCTCCCCAGACCCCATCTCAGTTCTCCAGGTATTTCCCAAGCGGGAGTCTGCAGGTTTTTCCCAAGCCAAAGTCCTCTGTTTATGGTTTGCACTGCGTGCAGTGGTATAATTGTAGAATACATGTTATATAATGAATATTGTTCACTGGGGTAGTTAATTTTTAGTGTAGAACTTTGGTTATAAGCATGGATACCAACTCCCACTTGGGAAGTGCCTGAAGATTTGGGAGTGGAACCTGAGGAATATGGGGTTTGGAGAGGGAAGAGACCTCATCAAGGTATAATGTCAGAGTCTACCCTCCAAAGTTATCCAAGAGAACTGTTCTCTGTCAACTGGAGATTGGTTGTAGTACCAGGAGATCTCCAACCCCCACCAGGAGGCTGGCAACCCTAAAAAGGACATGTGTATTTTTAAAATCTAATGACACAAAGAAAGGGTGCTTTTGCAATACGCTGCCTACAATTATTTTGTTATGTGAGCACATGAATGTACCCATATGCATATTTGTGGTTCCAGTTATGCATTTGTGACACCTCAGAAGCCAAGAGTCTTACAGTGCCATCCAAAGCACAGTTGCATCCTTGTAAGTCTAATGGGCTTAAATGGATGTAACTCTGCTTAGGATGGCAGTTAGTGTGGCATAAACTTCTTGTGTCAGTTTAGATCTGTACAAGGCAATGTACAGTTTCAAATGGAGAGGGCCTTGGGTGGATCAAGTCATCCTCCAAGCAGCCTTCCTGCAGAAGGCCTTGCTTAGCAGGGCATAGGTGGAGAGTTGCAGATATGAATGTTCAAGGGATGAAGGGCTTCGTATGTACCTTGAACTGAGCTTGGGAATGGATGGGCAGCCAACGGAGTGACTGCAGAATATATATAATATGCAAACTCTGCTTAATTCCTGATAACTGAGCTGTGGCATTCTATACCAACTGGTGTCTCCAAGCTGATTTCAAGGGGAGATCTATGTAAAGTGCATAACAGTAACCTAATCTCAGTGTTACTGCAACACAGAACCAGGTGGTCTAGTCTGGTTAAGTTTATGCAGGATGCCATCTTCTAGATTAAACTGGAAAAAGATGTTCCTTCTCTTTCTTATTTAAATCCCATCAAAAATAGGAAGTGCAATGTTGTTTAAGGTCCCAGGCTTGTCAACCAGCACCACTTCCGTCTTGTCTAAGTTCACTTTCAACTAGTTTGCTTTCCACCATTTAACCACAGCCACTAATCACATTCAAAATGATTAAAAATGGCTAAAAGTTTCTTTCCAACTCGTTCAATCTATACATATATTTCAGGGGAGAGGACTGGTCTATTCCTACAGTGGAACTAGGAGTGGTAGTGACTCTAGGGGTCAGCAACCTTTAACACCCAAAGAGCCATTGGGACCCGTTTTCCACGGAAAAGAAAACACTTGGAGCCGCAAATACTTTTTGACATTTAAAATGAAGATAACACTGTATATATTGTTTTTTTACCTTTATGCTTTGTATAAAACAATTATAGTGTGTTGCTTATGAAATCCATGAAGTGCTACAGAGAAAATTATATTTTATTTATGTAAAGGACACATTTTGAACTTTTAAAAAATAGCAAAAAACACGTTGAGTTGAAGGTCTCTTTCAAATCTTTATATCGCTTTTGGGTTTTCGAAGCGTGTAGCGGAGACTTGACCTGAAATTTAAAAATAAATTTTAAAAAAAACACTATACGCAATGAAAAAAATATTTGCAAAATATCTGCATAAATATTTATTTTACCTGGCTAATGGGACTTCTGCTCCTGAACCTCAGCACACAGCGTTTGCAAATCGGGGCTGTACGAAGTCACTTTCACCTTTAAGCAGGACTGTAAGCTGTCATCTGTGAGATGTGAGCGGTGCTTGTTTTTAACATAGTTCATGGTGGAGAATAGCTGCTCACATGCGTATGTGGTTCCGAAGATCGACAGGACTCCAAATGCATATTTCTTCATGTTTATGTATGTGTCGGGAATGGCATTCCATGTTTCAAACACTAGTTTGTCTGGTCTTGGAAGGTTCTCAATATCACTCCATTTGTGATTCTGAACAAGAGTGGCCTTCTGATGGGCAACATCTTCAAGATCCTCTGTCAAGCGTTTGAATTTGGACACCCACATATCTTTGTCAGCTATGTCAGCCAGCTCCAGCTCCAGCTCCGGGTGACTTACACCTGCAAATGCAGTCACATTTAACAGGGATGGATCGATGGTCAGGGGGGGGTGATAGGGGAAAGGCGACAACGTGGTTTTCCCTGTCTGAACTCACTGAATCGATTTCCCCAAACGATGAAACTTGCATTGTGGTGATTGCATGACTGCAACATCTCTGAATTTATCACCTTGTAGCCAACGAGCTTGTTTGTACTCCCTTAAAGAGGGGAAGTGAGACAGTGTGCCCTCTCTGCTAAAATCTCTGAATAAAACTGGTCCAGTTTGCAAGCTCAAATGCTAACAACACCTCCTCCAGGCATGTTGTAGTGCCTGTGCCTCCTCTCCCCTGAAGAGTTGTATTCCAGCATGTTCAGGTTCGCTGTCATGTCCACCACTTGAAGTGCAGCTTTTCCAGCCACTCCTAGTTGGTTCCCAGCTCTCAGGAAGGTAAGCCCTTTGCTGCTGCAGGAAAATTTTCACCTCTCCCAGAACCATGCTTTTAACAAAGTGCCGTTTCCAACACCTCTCCTTTCGGACAGCCAATCCACGGACTCTGTTTATGCAGCAGGAGATCCAAGAGTATGTGCTGTCACACCATCAATGCATCAGTAACGAACGGAACTTTGACAGTGATTTAAACCTTTTGCAATTATTTCATTGATTATCTGAATGACAACATTCATGACCTCTCTATTGTGCATTCTGGAGGGAAAAGTTTGCGCAAGCACAATGCCTCTTGGTGCAGGATGCAATGAAACGTCAGCAGCTTTCTATCCAGTGACTTCTGCAGCAAGGCCACAAATCCCCTGTGCGCTCCAGACATACTCGGTGCCCCATCGGTAGCCACTGACACTAGGTGGGTTGTGTTTATTCCTTTGGCTTTTAAACAATCAAGCACAGCCTCACAGATGTCTTCCCCCTGTGTCTGGCCTTTTAGTGGTATCAGCTCAACCATTTCTTCCTGTGGTCCAGCAGAGTTCACATATCGGCAGAACAAAGCTATTTGTTCAATGTCACTATTGTCTTTGGACTCATCACAGGCGATTGAGTATGCTGCAGCTGAATTGATGTCTTTAATTTGATGTTTTGTGATATTTTCTGCCATTTTTATGGTTCTTTCTTTTACAGTCTTCATAGAGAGAGGCATCTCTCTGATTTTCTGCACAATTTCTCTCTTGTTTTTAAAGTCCGCGAATAGGTGTTCTGATATCTTAATGAATGACTCTTTCATAAATTCTCCATCTGTGAACGGCTTCCCATGCCTGACTATCTCCTGAGTGGCCACAAAACTTGCATACGTAGTTGAATTTGCAGACTTCATCCTCAGATCAGCCTTCTGCATCAGTTCCGAAACAGCTTTTTTTCTCTCTTCTCCCTCCGGATATTTTCCAGCAAAGGCTGTGTGTTTACATTGGAAATGTCTTGCGACATTTGACCTTTTATTGTTAGCCAGTCTCTCTCCACAAATTAGGCATACTGGTAGGCCACTCTCATCAGAGGTAAATGCAAATGAATCTCTCCAGGCATCATTAAATGTTCTATTTTCTTCAGATATTTTTCTTTTCTTACATTTCTGCAAGAGGGAAGAGCAGGAGCAGTCAACAGGTTTGCCCAACTGTGCTGGCATCCAAACCCACCCCCCAGAATGGAGGTGCGGAAAGGCTGGGGAGAGGGGGATCCTGCTTTTATCTCACTCATCCTCCCCATCATTTTTCTGCACTCAGGAGCATGCAAAATGACATCTATTTTGTAAATAGGAACATACATGAGAATAGAGGTGGGGAAAGGCTGGGGGGGGGGGGAGCAATCCCAGTTTTATTTTCACACAGAGATCCACAGCAATCCTCCCCATGTTTTCATGCACTCAGGACTGCGTCCAAAATGAAATATATGTTGCAAAAATGGATATAATGAAAGAGCCGGGGTGGGGGGTTGAAAGGGAGAGACAAGCCAGGCGCTCCTCCTCCCTCGCTTGGCCACAATGCCCCCCACCCCACCCCAATACCTTCAGTGTGATGTAATCAGGCTTCCACTCAGGCCTCAGCCGGCTGAGCAGCTCCAAGGCCCCCCGTCGGGCCCCCGCCCCTCCGCCGCCGCCCGAAGGGTCCCTCTCGCTGACCACGATGTCCAGCTTGGGCACCTCAGGAGAGCCGGGCGGCACATGGATGTAGTTGGCCATGGCGACGCGGGGTGTATGTGTCTCTTTAACGGTCGGTGGCGCGAGGGGGGTGGGAGGGTACCGCCCCGCGAAAGGCGCAGCCAGCGAGTGAAGCGCGCGCCAGACGTTCAGCATAGCAGACCTTCCGGCACAGATAATAAGAGAAGCCGTGGAGGGAGGGGAGGAGCCGAGTAGGGAAACCTGATCAAAACAGCGGAGAGCCAAAGCCTCACGAGCCAACGGGAGCGCGCGAGGCCCCAGGAAGGGGCAGCCACGCCGGGGGCCGCGGGTTGCCGACCCCTAGACTAACTAACAACTATAATGGAATAAAAGAGTGAACTTCTGCATGTATGTTCTAGACAGGAAGGCCTATTTTCTTGCCATGATTACGACGACAGGCTGGCTCACATATGCATGATTGATCATTCAATATATTGTAAATTGCATGTGTGCATGGGCTATCACAGATGGAACTTCTGTATTACACTTAAACACAACTGTTGTCAGATGGAATCAGTTAACATATTCAGACCTAGAAATCAAGTGCTGAGAAATCTGGTAAAGCACAGGTAAGCAAGACCAAAATTGCATTCCAGACAACTATTTTATTTAACTACGTTCTCTGATACAGGAATTTTTGTTAATAGTCGAGGCAAATTCTCTTACTAAAGTCCTGGTTTTATTCCCGTTCCCAAGAACTTGTGTGTCCATTCTGATCTCCCTCACCAGCCAGTGTGTGCAACTGTTGATTTCAGACAGAACTCACACCTATCTTCTTACTCCTCCCTTTCCCCCTTACACCGAGATTTATTCTAGAGAACTCATGATAAAACTCACAAGCCTTGAGTCCACCCTTGCCTCCCTATAAGATTTCCCAGGACGATTTTCTTCACATAATTATCTGAAGAAGCAAGCTCTGACTCACTAAAGCTCATATGGAAATAAAGTGCTACCAACTCCAGACTGGAAAATTCTAGGCGAGTTGGGGGTGCAGCCTAGGAAGGGACGTGTTTGGGGAGGGGAGGCGTCTCAGGTACAATGACATGGAGTTCATCGTTTAAAGAAGCCATTTTATCCAGGAACTGATCGAGAACAGGTGTGATTCCAGGGGATCTTCATGCTCTTCCCGGAGATTAGCCAGGTTAGCTCGCAGTCTTCAAGGTATCACTGGACTTTCCCGTTCATTTCTTCCAGTCCAGCGATACTTCCGCCTTGCGAATTTAAGTGCTGAACGTAATGACGCACTCCAAACAACTCATAAACAGCCGGTTTATCTCAGTCGGGTTAGGTGGAAGAGGCGGGAGCGGAAAGACCCGCCTCCTCGCCCGTCCCAGGAAGGGGAAGGCGAGAAGCCTCTTTGGGCCTTCCATTTTCTTTGGCGGCATCCGAACCCGTAAGGGGGGGTACTTTGATATCTGGGCGCCGCCTAACCCAAGGCAGAGGCAGCCGGAGCCGGGAAAGGCGCATTCCAAGCTCCGAACCCGCCTCGTGGAACCAGCAGGATGGACCTGAACGGGCTTCTTTTGGACGAGGAGGGCACTTTTGCCTTGAGCGGGTTCCAGGAGTTCACGGTGAGCTGAACTCTTCCTTCTTTCCTGCCTAGGTCAGAAATGGGAGCCTGGCCTGCTGGCCGCCCTAGTCAGTGGGGCCCCCATTTTTGCGTGTGTCGTGGCTACGCCCACGGTTCATTTAGGGGTGCACTATTACTCACAGCGGTAATTGGCCGCTGATGTGTTCGCTCTACTCTCATGTAAACACAACCGGCTGAAGGAGGGAATCTTTCTCGTCTTGCGGTGTATATTTATATGTGTAATGTAATATGTTCTATGTTCTTTGGTGTATCTTTGCTTTATGGTTATTTTGTTAGAAACATGACCACCACTGTATTGTCGCAGGCTTTCACGGCCGGAATCACTGGGGTGCTGTGTGGTTTCCGGGCTGTATGGTCCTGTTCTAGCAGCATTCTCGCCTGATGTTTCACCTGCATCTGTGGCTGGCATCTTCTAAAGATCCTCTGAAGATGCCAGCCACAGATGCAGGCGAAACATCAGGCGAGAATGCTGCTAGAACAGGACCATGCAGCCCGGAAACCACACAGCACCCCAATGACCACCACTGTTGACATTGTGCTGCAGAACATCCGAGAACTGGAGTGGGGGTGGGTACTGGCAAAATAGACCTAGAAAATCATATATAGATAAAATATCTTGGTACTGTAATCTGGAGAGATCTGTAGGTGTGAGGGATGTTGCCTTCTGCCAGATTTCAGTGCCTAGTGTGAATGCCTAATGCCTCTTATCCAAAATAGGATCTTGTTGCTGCTTTTTGATAGTTCAATACTAATAATGTGTTGAATTATAGAGTTGCAGCTTTCAGCTCTGTGTGGGTTTTCTGAGGATAGGGAGTCTCAGCCATGCACTCTTATTTGCCTGCCTTCTCTGTCAGTTTCTTCCCAGGCATCAGCAACTAAGCGATCGAGTACGCAAGAGGCTTTACTATGGTTGGGATAAGGAAAATGGTCTTGATAATCTCTCAAGTCCAGTTGCAGGTGAGTGAATCCAGGCCTGGGATTGTTGCAGTTGAATGAACTGAGAGGGCTGAAGTGATGAGAACCCCATCCACTTATAGTAAGCTATGATAAGTTCCCTTCTCTTTGACATAACCCTGAAATAGTATACATTTTAATTGGATACCAACTGGCAAAATGCTTAAGAACTGCTTTTCTGATGTTTGTACAAAGCTCAGATTTCTTTTTTGCCCCAACACCACCTTTTTATTTGTTTCATGAGCCCTGAAATGCTCTTCCTTTTAAAAAGTTCTTTACATTAATTTTTTTAATGTGTTGTGTTCCTGCTTGATTCAAATAGGTTTAGTATTCATTTCCAGCTTTGCTGATTGGTCAGCATTGTTGATTGTTGAAGTGCCTGAGATCACTGAAGGGATATGTTGAAAACATATGTTTGAGCAGATAGAAAGAGAAAAAGGAGGAAAAAACCAGGGGGAGTGGGCCTCGGGCCTCCAAAGAGGATTTTAGTGAATAGATTACTCATATGGGAGTGGGTAGTCCTTCAGATACTGTAGGACCATACTGCTTAAAGCTGTATAGGTCTAGGTCCATAGTTTAAATTGTGTTCAGAAACACAAAGCAGGAAGGCAGGCAGTGGAAGTGGGTGGGGTAATACATTCACTTGGAGCTTTTCTAGCTGCAGGAAAGTTGCCTACATTCACTTGGAGCTTGTTTAGCTACATAATTTGGAACAAATTTCTGGGAGGTTTGCAGAGTCAGCGCTGTTTAGAATGTATTGTGAAAACGTAATCCAGTGCAGGTGTATGGTATCAAGATGAAGCCCTTATGAGCCTTACCTTGTGTTAAAGTTTTATGGCACTCCTTAATGTGTTTCTCCTAGTTCTGGTTATAATTTGCATTTAGTGTATCTGCTCATTACCTATCTTGTGATTAGTTGTATTTCACAACATTATTACCCAAATCATAGGCAACTGTAGATCTTCACTTCACAGCTACACAATGTTTAATACATTTTTCCAAATGGACAGAGCATTCATGGAAGAGTGGTTGCTTCTCTGCTTTTCAAGTTCCCAAGTTTAACTCCATGCTTTCTCTGCCAGGGGCATCATTCTGGGAAGTAGGACTTTGTCACTGGAGAGGTCACTGATTTCCATTATGTATCAGGGATGCTTGTGCTAGAGCAGGGGTTCTCACTGTCGTGCCTATGGGCACCGTGGCACCTGCTAGCAACCTTTTCTGGTGCCTGCCAAGTGCTTTTAAGAAGTGGGTGGAGCCAGGTAGGGCTTTTGCCGGACAAGGTTTCTGGAGATTTGATTGGCTTTGCAGGTTGTTTAAAAATATTGTGTTGCTAGCAACTGCCACCACAGTACAAGGATCTGTACTGTGTTACTGAAGTTAAGCTGTGGCAATCATTTTGTGGCTGTGGCCACTATTCTGTGTCAGAATTCCAAATGTGCTCGCAGGCTCAAAGAATTTGGGGATCCTTGTTCTGGAACATAATCATGGCTTAGGGACAAGGGGCTCTATGCATAATTGTAAAAATTGTTACTTTGTGCTTTCCAGATATTGCTGTTGAATTGCTCCAGAAAGCTGCTCCCAGTCCCATTCGCAGGCTCCAGAAAAAATATGTATCTCATGTCTCCCGGTATGGTTTGCAATCCTTTCTTTCTTCTGCTGTCACTCTTCTTTCTAGCCCTAATCTTTGCACATTTCTCATACATATGTGCTTTCTTCTCTGAAGATTGTGGACTTATTTTAAAACAAATTGTTGAATATATGCAAATACATCCCTGCCAGCTTCAGGACTGTAGGAGGAGGGGTAAGGGGGCCTTATGAAGGAAGAGGGGTAGGTTCCTGTGGGAAAGAGGGACATTGCAAGAACGTTGCCTGTACTCATTGTGAGAGAGTTTGATGTTCCAATGTCTAGATGAAAGAAATTGAATGCTAATTAAGGATAGCGGTTGATAGAGTGAAATGTGAACTGCACCAGCTTCCAGTAGTGATCCTAGCTGAATGTAACCCTAAGCATTTATTGAGTTGCACAGAGGATCAGAGTTGTTACAAAGTCCAGTCTCCTGTCCACATGTGCTGTGAGCAGCATGGCCCATTCTCATTAATTATCCATATTTCTTTACTTGTGTTTACTCCTTTTTGTAAGGTTGGAGAGAGCTTGATTGCAGATTTAGTTTAGAGACAGCACAATTGTCAAGTTACTGTATAATGAGCACCTGATACTCTAAAGATAGCTGATCTGATAGAATAGTCCCAAAGAAGGGACGAGCCTAGAGTTAGTCCTGCAGAATGAATTTTTTTCAAGTCCCAGACTATTTCTGCAGTGGGTGCTGATTTAAACAAACTGCCTTATGGGCTGGTACAAATGAGGATTGTTGGTGTTTTTCAATTCTTTGTCCCAGGGAGGCTTGCATCTCTCCCTGCTCCATGATGTTGGCCCTGGTTTATATTGAGAGACTTCGGCACCGTAATCCTGAATATCTGCAGCAAATCTCTTCCTCTGACCTCTTCTTGATCTCCATGGTGAGCAGCTAGGTTGGGATAGGGCAGGCAAGTGGCTGAGACTATTTGCCCTATATTTTATGTTTCTATATGTCATCAGTGAAATGTCACACTTGTAATGAATTATGGACAGAAAGGCCACAGATTCCATTTAATTTCTCAGATCTTTCGCTGAGGTTGCTGTGCTTCTGTAGCCTCTTCTTGACAAAATGACATTCTCAGGCACTCAAAGCACCCCTCTCTGGCATTTGAGATTCCATTACGCAACCATGTGCTTGGAAGAAAGAATAATCTTTTTCTTCCTGCCTCAATCTCGCAGGTAAAATCCAAGCCTCTGGATTGGCTCTTGGCCTGACCAGCTAATTGGGTGCATCCAGGTTCATGCAGAGGGGCAGGGCCTTTGGAAGAATTTATAAATCTCTCCTTCTAGGAATTTCCCTGGAATCTATCAGCTGTGGCTGGTGAGATGTTTGCCCTCAGGCTAGGGAAACATGGGCTATGCCAGCCTTCCCCCTGCCCCTTCTGTTTTGATTGAGTGTTCCAAGATTTCTTGCCTTGAGTGCCTTGATACCATTGTCTTCATCTTTCTAACCCTAGTTCTGCCATTTTATTTTTTAAAATGGTTTTCCGATTGGTTGTCCCTTGTTTAACCTGTTAATCTGAGGGTGTAGAATTCTCCTCACTGGCTATGCAGACATTCTATGTCCTCTTCTTTATTTATATTTATTGCATTCTATTTAGAGGCCACCCTTCCCTTTGCAGACTCAGGGCAGCTTCCAACATCGAATAAATACAATAAGATTAAAAATATCTGTTGATACAGTCTGAAACTATTTATATCAAATTTTCTAGGTAGTATTAAAACACTGGTAAGCTTAAACAAGTAAATTCCCTATCTACATAATGCAGAAGAATAGAGGAGGGGAAGGGGAAGGGGGAGGTCACTGGATGAAAAACCGTTTCTGCCTCAACCATAAGCTTGGATCTGATACCCAGGAATGCTGATGTTGAGCACGGGGTTTTTCCTCCATCCTCACAGGTTGGGTTTGCATTAGCTTCCTCTTTATACTCCTAAAAAAGGGTATCCAGCTGCAAACCCTCAGCCCATGTACTTAAATCCAGCCTTTATATTACTTCCAGATGGTTGCCAGCAAGTACCTGTATGATGAAGGGGAAGAGGAAGAGGTGTTTAATGATGAGTGGAGTGCTGCAGGCAAAGTGGAAGTACAGACTCTGAACACACTGGAGATGAATTTCCTTCATGCCATTGTAAGTCTCCTGCAGAAGTGCCACATGGTGGGAACTGGATAGCTGTTACAGTTTTAAGTTCAGATGACCCCAGATGGACCACTGTATTTAGAGTGTTAAGAGTGTAGAAAGTTTCATATTGCACATAGCGTAAAAATTGCAAGTATCATGGCTGTTATGTTGGGAGCATGTGAGCTCCCAATGGCACCTGGTAGGCCACTGAGCAGCAGAGAGCTGGACTAGATGGACTCTGGTCTGATCCAGCTGGCTTGTTCTTATGTTAAGAAGCATTGGTGGTTATTGACATGCCAGATTGGGTCAGAGAGGTATGAGTAGAAATTTGGAAGAGAAAGCTTGTTAGTTATTGGGGGACTGCTTGCCCCTATGAATTCTATTGAAAGTTGAGGAAAATTATTTTTGCAACATGTGAGCAGTCTGGAGATGTGGATATTTTATCCTGCCTTTCCTAGTTTTCCAGTAGGGAATGTCTTGTAGTGTATGTGCCATTCTGGTAAGATTTATTTGAACCCTGCCTTCCTGTGAATAAAGGGATTAAAAAACACACAATTCTAGTCTACTAGCTTAGCCATTGTTTTCTGTTTTCTTCAGGACTGGAGCCTCTACACAAACCCTAAGGAACTTCTTGAAGTGCTCAGCTGCCTCGAAGGGCGGTAGGTGCTTCTGTTTTTTGGGGTGTGGGTGAGTATTAGGATGTCATTCTGCATCCTGACACTGAGGAATCTTTTCACCACTTGATTCTGTAGCGCAGCTGATTTTCATCTTGAAGTAGCTTAGAGATTCTTGGATAGAGACATGTGGCTGGACAGAACTGGTAGATCCTCAACTAGACTGTGCAGATTGGCTTCATAGCACAGGAGAGAGTAGTATTCAATCTCTGTCTTTATGCTTAGTTTTTAAAGGAACAGGAGAATTTTTAAGATCCAGAAGCAAAAAGTACATGGATGATTGGAAAAAACACAAGTTTTTTTTAAACCTGTCCAGAGAATCTAATTGCTGGGTTTTGTGCCTATCTGTGTGGGTAACTAAATGTCAAGGGCTAGCCCTCTGAAACCATATTCCAGGTTGGTGGGACAAAATAATTGGGGCCAGGGTGGTTATTTCTGTTCTGTGGAAACAAATCTTCCTTGTAGTTGAAGCTGCGGCTGGGATAGGTAGGCTGTGATGGGATACTCCTGGGACACCTGAAGTTTATTTCCCTTTTCTCTTCCATCCTGTAGTGTGGCTGAGAAGCAGGGCATCCAGCGTGGCTGGTTCACCTACACCGATCTGTGTGTTTTGATGGAGCAAACACTGTGGCAACAGGCATTGGGTCAGTTCTACCAACACATAGCCAAGGTAAGATTAGACAGACTCTGCTGTGCATGAAGAAAAAGGAGCAGCTATTTGGGGGTGGGGGGGCACACACAAGTAGTAAGCAAATCATCTCAGTGTGGACTGAGCTGTCATATTAGTGTGTAAGGGGAAGATTTTGTATGAAAGCTAATTCCTATCAGAATTGCCAGGCACCTGATTAAAGGGTACTGTTTATTCATTTATTTAATTTCTAGATTGCTTCTCACAAGGTCCCCAAAGCAGATTATAATAATGAAACAAAATGAAAACAAGTGACAATGCATACATGGTTTTTTTAATCTATCTTGTTTTTTAGCCTGCCCCTTTCTATGTGGCACTCAGGGATGTGTATATGGTTCTTTGTATCCTCCAAAAAGCATAGTGAAAAAGCACCTTCAATAACACAAAAGCCAACAAACAGCTGGCAGCATTTATTTCTCTACCTCCAAACAAAATTTGAACTGGCTTTCAGAAGGTAAAAAGGCAAAGTAGACCTGAAAGATTTATCTTGGAAGACATTTCCATAACTATAGTGCCACTATTAAGAAAAGCCTTTCTTCCTATTGCCAGCCAGTTATCTGTAAAGTCCAAACTAGACAGTAATACAAATTGGATCAGGTTTTCACAACAGAGGAGAGAAAATCCCCTTCACCACAAGGGCTCTTTTGGGTAGAGGAAATAATGTGGTGTGCTTTGCAATTTAGTTTCCAGCAGTTGCCTTCCCTTTGCGAGAGGAACAGTCAGGCCAGGGAAAGTTCAGTCCAATTCAAGGCAAACATATTGTCCAGTTTAGTCCTAAACGGTGGGTTTTGTATGGAAATTAATTTGTTTATTGACTTCTACCCATACGTACAAAATAAACAACATGCCTGTGCTTGAAAAGGAAGAGAAGTATTTGGGGGTTTGAGCAGTTTGGAGTAAAAGGAATGGTGTGTAATCACATGCCTCTTCTCTTCCTACAGTTGGCTTGCCTTCTTGGAATGGTGTACCTGACAGGCATTGCAGCTGTCCTTGCCTCTGCTGCTGTGGTGCACCATACTGTACATGCAAAGAGGGCTGACCCTTCTGAATTGGCAAGCAGTAAACCTGCCCTGGCACCTTACCTGCCTCTCTTGTCTTCAGTTCAGCACCTGGATAGCAACTTGGCTCTACCTAATGGCTCTCTGTGTCCAGGAACAGAGAATGTGACCTTGCATGGTGAACAGCAGCATGAAGGGACCAATGGTATCATGGCTACAGCACTTTACATGTGGGGCAGTGTCATCACTGCCCTGTCTTCTGCACCGTCGTCCTCCATCTGTCACTCGTTTTGTCCACACTGCAGTCAAGCTGGCCTCACTTGTGGGACAGCCAATCACACAGCTCCTAACCCTTCTACCCAGTCAGCTCTTTCCGGACTTGCTGCTCACTGCACCAGCTGCATGTGCTGGGGATGGCACCTTCCTGTGCCCCACAATTGCAAAGACTGGCCTGAACCACTGGCACTGCAGCAGTGCCCCTCACAGGCTGCCTTGGAGCTTGGAAGGATCAAGGCCTTCATGTTCCCTAGTTAGGGTTGGAGACAGCAGGTAGAGTTTAGGGTTTGGGGGAGCAGCATCTGGGGCACCTTGATCAGCAATGCTGTGAGTGTTTGGAGGGTATAAGGATGCAAGGCAGGAAAGGGTATGAAAGACTGGGGCCTGTCATTGTGTCTCCTTTCAGCTTGATACCAACTCTCGTAACCAGCTCTCAAAAACTCCATCATCATTTTTGCGTTTACTCCCTTCCAGCAATTTAGTAGCTATGCTCAAGAGTGTCCAAGAGTTTGCTGAAAGGATGCTTCCCATTTTGGAGGCATCTAGAACAGTTAGGATGAAGACTGGAACCATGAAGCCTGGATCATTCATAACCTTACTTCTCCTGAGCTAATAAGTTGCCTTGGCAAACCTGACTTCCCTCAGTATGTAAAATATAGGGGTGGGTTTTACACATTTGAGAGTGCTAAAATCAGGCTTTCTAGCTTGTCCAGTAATTTGTGGGATGCAATGATTTATTATGACAAATGCCAGCAATTCTGCACCTCAGGCTACCAAACATGTATGTACTACATAATTATGTATTACATAATTAAAAACATTGGGCATCATGCAATGCCTCCTGGCTTGTGTGGCAGCGTTCTTGAGGAACTAGGCAGAAATGATCTGTGGTGACTCCCTTCCGCAGTGACAAATGCCAACAATTCTACATCATCAAGCTATCAAGCGATAGCTGTATTTACACTAAGCCATTATTAGAATAATATGGAAACTCACTGTTAATGTTCTAATACTGATCTAGTGCTTCCTACTTGGGCAGCCATTTTTACAAGCCATGCAGGACTAGCTTGTGATTTCCTTCAGCCACAGCACAGGGAAAGAAAGGGGAAGACAGTTACGTAAAAATAATTTTGGTGCTTTGGTACCCCTACCTGATGTGTTGTGAGTGCTTGACTGCCCAGTCTTTAAATCGTGGGGTGGGGGGTGTGGGAGGTGTGGCAGACATTATCTACCCATAAATTTTCTCAGCACTTTTTTGCTGTAGTTTTTTCACTTATTTCTTGTAGATGGGATCTCTTCTAATAAAAATAGTTCCTGATGATGTGTTACTGTCTGGCCTTTTAAAAACGATTGTTACACTAAATCCAGGTACCAAAGACTCCTCCTTGACTTCCTGCTTTGTGTTTGGTGGTGGGGGAGAGATCTGCAGTATCACACTGGTTCAATCTTTAATTACCCCAAAATACATTTTTACAGAACTGGAACATTTGGGCAAGGATTGGCATGGTTATATGGATGAATTGGGATTCTAGTAGTGGTTTGGCTTAAAAACTACTGGAAAAGATCACAGCAGGCCTGTCTTCCATGCATTATAACCTTAGCTCAGGGCAATTTGGGGCCTCTGGCACCATGCATTTGAAACTTGTGCAGGTCGCCTTCAATTATTTTTAAGTGCATTCAAGTAACGGAATTCTGCTCTGTTTTCATCCAGTCTATGCAATAGTTGTAACTTAGCAACCCGCCTCTGCAGAATCAAAAGTGAGTAATCACTGGTTCTTGCTACAGTGCAGCTACCTGTATTGTTTCTTTATATGTGAGAATTTCACAGTTAGCACCAAAATGTAAATATATCTTAACAGCTGCATTTTGGTGTAAATATATCTTAACAGCTGCAATATTTGTAGTCAGCCTCTACCTGAATGTTTGGTAACAATACAAATCAGTAATAGATCCTATGTACTATAACTCTGTAAGAAAACACTTTCACCCAAAACATTAAACATTCAGCACTTTCAAACAAATATAAACCAATTATGAAGCAGCAGCTCACAAAAGACAGTTGACCAAAACCTAAAAATACAAGTAAAGTTTCCCCTTCAGTCGTTTCTGACCCTGGGGTACCACTGCAAGCAGTGATTTTATAGGCAAGCCTCTTTTGTGGGGTAGTTTGCCATTGCTTTCCCCAGCTATTCTTCACCCGCTAGCTACGAGCCAGGTACTCATTTACAGACCAAGAATGGATGGATGGCTGAGTTGACCATGGGCCAGCTGCCACGATATCTGACCCACAGGGGGCTCAAACTCCTGATCGTGTGAGTGGCAGTGCAAGCACCTAACCACTACACCACATGGCTCCTAAAATATATATATATATATACAAGTACCCAGGAGCAAAAAAGAGACCCCCATTGCCTTTCCCCTGCATCATCATGTCTCTTACCAGGCCCGTATACTCTTTACTCAAATCACCTTTTTATCAACAAACATTGCTCGTTCATTGCTCATCCCGCCTGCTGGAGAAGAAATGAAGATGAGTTCTGACTGAGTTTTGATATAAGCTTTGGAGACATACTATTAGTAAAGAGTTCATGGCACTTCATGACTCATTGCTGTCTGTGACAACAAATGGTTTCTCCCTTAAAACAACACACATAAGGCACAACTTCTGCGCCTAATACTGATGGATAGGTGACCTTCCCAGAGCCTGATGGCCCTCACTTCATAGGTGGTGCCACCTAAAACTCCCTGGGTTGGTATTGACTGCAGGTGTTGACTAAGCCTTATTTCCCATCCTAGTTCGAAGCTAAACCAATAATGCTAGCAGTATTATACAAGAAACAAAAGTTTGCTTGTTTTCTATGGCTAAGGGGGATGCCACTTCCGTTCACTTGCTACAAAAGCTGCACAGTCAGGCCAAAACCACCCAAGGTGAAAGGATACTTATCCTGACCATGTATGGTTGGATAGCGTAATTGCTTAACCCATCAAGTCTGATCTAGAGAAGCTCTGTATATATAACTAGTCCAACTCTGGTTCCAGTTTTGCTTAGTCATGCTTTCTACCTCTCTGCACAGTGGGATTGCTTACTGACCAAGCTGAGTTAATGGCTAACTGGCCTAGCAAATGTTTCCTGGAAGGGCCAAAGGTGGAAGTTCAGATCCAAATGGTCAATGAGGGGAGAAGGCTACAGGAGGGGAGGAGCTTTAGAAATTCTTCATTGCTAGGCTACGTTCCAGACAGTAAGTAGCACTGAACAACGAAAAAAACCCAGCACGCATGAGGCCAACATGACTTCCCAAAGCATCCTCCCCTGCACTTACACCGGACCCAACTCTCCTCCCTGGCCCCTGACTTTCCTGTTGGCCTTACAGGTAAGCTACCTTCTTGGGGGATGGCACAATAGCTGAGACAAATTCTTCCCTTCTGAGAGACCTAAAGGGCAGTAATGTAAAGATAAACAGTTCTGGTGGTGTGGCACATGTGATTCAGGGACATTGTTCCTGAGTCTTGTCTGATAAGCAGTCTTGATCTGCTGGTAACAAGCCAAGGTTATAGATTATCAGTGGAGCGAGGATAGTTGCATGTTGAAACTGAGGAACTGTACTTTAATGTGTTTTGCTGGGGATGGGAAAAGAGTGAAGCTGTGGGTCTGCCTGAGAGGCAAGAGAGTTGAGGCTTCTTGTGGACAGAAGCCCCAACACAGCATGGGTGTTGGGACTTCTGTTCCTATATCAGGCTGTTGTTCAGGAAGAGGGCTAAGTATCATCAAGCCTGGTGTGTAGGGCCATCTTCTAATCTAGGCAGAGATCTAGGCATATCTAGGGAGTGCATGCTTTTAAGACTAGAGCTCATTCCACCTTATTGCTCCTTCCCAGCATCTCCTGGTCCAGGCGTCCTTTCTCTGCATCTTTCACTTGTTCTTCCTCGCCACACTCCCTCCCAATAAGCTGGATGGCTTTCAGTGTTGGAATGAACTTCTGGCACGCAACTTCTTTGCCTGTGGCATCTCTACAGTTTTACAATGTGGACTTGGTACTGGGTAAGATGACTTTGGCCATCCTGGATCCATCAAAATCCCACAATCCTTGTCTGGAGGTTCTTATTAATTGGCAAGGGAGATCATTCAAATAACTTCATATTCTTATGAGCTGAGCAGAGTGAGGATGGGATGTTTTGGGTTCTGGGAAATGCCTATATTTGTTTGGCTTCTGGCTAATAATTCTCAAGATTTCTTAATATTTCCCCAAGAATCCTCTAGTGGCATGGTCTCTCTGTTGTCATCCGTGCAGGTTGCCATTGGTTCAAGCCCCATCTTTTGAGTTCCTTATACCAGCCATGGTACTGACCCAACATACATCTCCCATTCGTCAGTCAAAAGGAAACAGTAAGTTAACGGTAACAACAAGTTAAGAATTGTTAAAGTTGTTGATGCCTGTTTGAGTTTTGGATTTAGCAGTGATTTATATCACACGGAAGAAACAGTGTGATCACTGTTTACTTCCAAGACGAATTAACTTCTAACTTTTTGCCTTTTATGTTGCCCCAAAATAAGTGCAACTACTTCAAGGATCAGGTTAAGGTGCACAACAATTGCTTTACTGGTTCAATACAATGTTATGTGTAGTTCAGCATACTAATTTCCACAGCAGCCAACCATGGGCCTCTGGAGAACTGAAAGCAATAGATATCTGTTATTTTCTACTCCCAATATATGAGAAAAAAACACTTCTTTTTATTCTCCTTTCCTGATCTTTCCATACTTCTCTGCCTCCCTTAGTTTTTTTAAACACAAGTAATCTATAGGATGAAACTAGCATGTGCCACATGTGATTGGTTTTAACTCTTCCCTGGCAGCTCATGTGCAGGCTTGGATCCTCTGCTTTTATTTTCTCCTCCATATCTTTTTTGGGAACCCTGACAGCTTCATATGGCTGCATCCCATCCTACTGTTCTATAGATCCTTTTCTCAACATTTGTGATCTCAAGGTTAGCCTGATGCTTAGGTTCCTCCTCCATTCTTTATTGCTCCCTTTATTTCCATTTTTCTCCAATTCATATATGTCTGTTCTTCTCTCTCTCCCAGGTACTGAGGCCCCTAATGAATATTCCAGCCCAAATTCTGAAAATGCAAGAAACTGGGATTGGTTACTCCGTGAGGTTTGTAGCTATGATGGAGACACTTTAGGAAGAAGGAAAACACCAGGGAGACATAAAGCCTTGGGGTCCTTTTGAGAATGAGGCAACAACTTATACTGCTGCCACCATACAGTAGGGATGTGGAAATTGCTGGTCTCTTACCTTACTTACTAAGGCCTACTTAGTATGTTCCAGTTTATCACTGCTTCCCCTCCATTTGTCTTGCTAACTTAAAAGCAAAGGCGGCAGAGCTAGCAGCCCTTGGAAGCAAATAATAGGGTTTATAATTTCATCCTTGTCCATTTCTTTTCCCCTAGGTCTCTGGTGCAGTGTTGGTCTCAGCTGTGGTGCAAATAGCATTTGGAGCATCAGGTGCCTGCGGCTGGATTGCCAAGCATTGCAGGCCAATGGTCCTGGCTCCAAGCCTCTCTGTCATTGGACTTTCAGCATACAGGCCTGCTGCTCTTCTCTGCTCTGAAAACTGGGGGGTAGCCATGCTGTATGTTCCTCAAAGCTCTCACTACTAGCTCTCTTTAAAACATCCTCCAAGAGAACAGTCATTTCCTAGCATCTCCTTGCAAGGGCACTGCAGGGAGTGGAATGTGAGCACAGATAGAGTGAAGGACTCCAGCTTTTCTATTCCCTGATTTTTCTAGCTGGGGGCATTGTAAGGGAGCTGAGCATATTAGTGCAATACTGAAAAATCAAATACCTTCAAAACTGAATAAACCTCTAAGTTCTGTAATGGTCAGGTTCTAATTCAAATGAAGGCAAACGGTCCTCAATCCATGAGAACTACCATTGAGGTGATGAAATTTGGGCTTTGGCTTTTCAAAATCTGAGTCCAGTCTCATAAAACTTAGACACAGCTCAAAATGTTTGCCGATACTCACATTTCTTTTCAATATTTAAATCTTAAAACAAAAAAAATCAATTTTAATTCAGTTCTTGCTGGATTTCAAATTTTGGCATTTTCAGATCTGTGCTATTTTTTAAATGTTTGTTTTGGTGATACTGATGCTGGGGTGGAGATCTTCAAAAGACATTGATCCTATCTAGCTTCTTTCCTAGCATGGAACAAGGAATGGTGTTGGGAGAGACATGAAGGAATCTATTCTGATTATTTGGGTTGTATGATTTCAACAAGGCAGATATTAGTATTTGCATATCTTCATATGCCTTGTATCTATAGCAGTGCTGTGCTGAATGTCACTTATTCTCCATCTCTTTTAGACTTGTATTGCTGAGTATTTTGCTATCGCAGCACCTGGCTTCCTGTCGATTGCCTCTCTGCCAGTGGAGCCAGGCAGGAGGGCTATCTATAAGATCATGTAGGCCAAGCCTTCATATGTTCTCGGTATGAGTTCATGAACCACTGTCTAATTTCCATCCTGTTCACCACTTCCCTTGTTTTGATCTGTGCAACCTTGAGCTGAGAAATATGGCAGACATTAATACTAACTGAGGCAATGGATATATTTGCATTTTACTGTAATGATGACTGAAAACTTCAAGGATGACTGGCTGTATGACCTGGAGGAGCCATGAGCTGGCTCACTGGTCCTGTTCTATGGAGCTCCACAGCATATTTGTACCATAGACTCAGGGCTTTTCCACACAGTGATACTTTACTGTGAAAGTCCTGTTATAGCAGTGGCTCCCAATGCTGCATAGCAGCAATGGAATTTCCAAAGAGAGGATTCCCCCACATTTTTCCTACTCTTCTATGGCTGCATTCCCCACTCCTTGAACCACTGAGGATCTTGTCAGAGCATTTTTAAAAACAGTTATTGACAGCAATGTACCATAATATTGTAGTCTAATTACATTTTAAGTACTTAAAAGTGAATCCTCAGTATCCTCACCAAACTACAATTCTTTGGGGGAAACTTTGATAATTAAACTGTTGTGTGTGTATACTGTAGCTAGATCAAAAGTTTAGAGTCCTTTCCCCTCCTAAGAGGTCTGGATTGCACCAGTTTAATTTGGGAAATAGCTTAATTCCCAGCTCAAGCCTGCTTCTCTTCTTCTCCAATGTCTCAGCATATATTGTACTAATAAGCAAATTGGGGAGTAGTATACACTGAAAATAATACAAATAGGCAAGAAATATACTACAATGACCTTGAGTCTAAAGCTCCGAAAAGGAAGGTTGATAATGTCAGGCTATGAACGTTTTGTATTAGAACAAGAAACAAAATCACTGTAGAAACATTAAGAAAAGCAACACGGGCTAAATATATTAACCCAAGCAACTACATTAACACAAGTTAGCCCATTGGCACTGGGTCCCGGCAGAAATGCTTTGGTTTAGCATATGAATTTGTGCCTGCTTAAAAAGGACTTATTTGTGTAAACACAAGCTTTGAAGAATATCTAGGTTCCGTCTTGAATCCGGCCAACGGGCTAGCTTGTGTTAATGTAGTTGCTTGTGTTAATAAATTTAACCTGTGTTGCTTTTCTTAATGTTTCTACAGCGATAGAAAGCATTTTGTTTCTTATTCTAATACAAAACTTTCAGTCTGACATTATTATCTGCCTTCTTTTTCGGAGCTTTAGACTCAAGTTCATTGCAGTATATTTCTTGCCTATTTGTATTATTTTCAGCATATATTGTCGGCATAACCATATACTTTGGTCCTGAATTGCACCCGTAGGTTTCCATATGTAGTCCTGCCCAAATTTCTTAGCACCACCCAAAACACCTGTTAAAGTAAACAGTGGATGTAGAAAAATGAATGGACCATGGTCCAGAGTGAGTAATGTTCTAAAGGATCAGGTGGCTAAGTCTTGGGGAAAATTGATGTTCCTTGATATCATGTGGACAGATTCAGGGTTGCAGCACATAGGAAGGGCAGGAGGATTCTCACGTTTACTTTGTGTTTCGGCAGATTCTGCTGCCAGTCTCTGGAATTTGGCTTGTCTGTGGAATTCTGAATCCCATCCCAGTTCCTTGGGATGTGTTGCATCCTTCCACGCATCATCTGACCTTGACTAACAGCACCCTACAGTCCTCATGGATACAAGTGCCTTATCCAGGTGGTAGAAGGGCTGACCAAACTTTATCCTTTCTTTGGGCTGATGGTTAGACTTCACATCTCATCTCTCCTTCACTTTATTCTGCAGGTGGACAGGGCTGGCCGCTACTTAGTACTCCGGCAGTAGGCATAGGTGCTGCAATGGGTGTTGCTGCAAGTATTAATTCTATAGGCTGTTATTTGCTTTGTAATAAAGCACTAAAGGAACCACCTGCACCACAGCATGCATACAACAGAGGGCTCTGTGCTGAAGGCTTAGGCAGTCTCCTGTCTGCTGCGCTGGGGAGTGTGTCTGGAACAGCATCTAGCATGCCCAATGTTTGTGTCAGCTGTCTGACTCAGGTATGTGCATGGGTGAGGGTCATGTACTGATGTAGAGTGAACACAGAGACCTCTCACATGCTCCACTATGTAGCTTAAGGTATAACAGGCACTTATTTCAGCCCCAGTAACAGAGATTGTAATACCCTACGGTCCACTATCCCATGAAACTGTCTTGTGCAAGGTCAGACCATTGCTTTATCTAATCAAGTGTTGTCTAGTCCAGACTGCAAGATTTTAGGCAGCGATTTTTCCCCAGATCTTATTACTTGAAATCCAATTTAACTGAAGATGCGAGAGACTGAATGTGAAACCTTCTGCATGCAAACCATGTTGTCTAAAATCAAGCCCATTCCATCACCCAACTTTGTATCCAACTAGCTGAAGTTTTTGTTGTTTTGATATTATCCAGCATTGATGTGCTCATGGCCTGTAAACAGGTGATGCTTGGGGCCTCCCATCATCCTTGCAACCTCCTCCCTGCTTAGCTGCAGTATTTCTTCTTATGACCACCCATGTGAACAAAGATGTGAAGCTGTCTTTTAGATGACCTGGTCCGGGTCTGCAGAGGACAACCAGGACTGGCATCAGCATATCCTGAATTGGGGCATCTGCCAGAGCCTGGGGTTTCTGGTGGGACCCACAGTTGATCACTTGCTCCATCCACTGTTGTTCGTGACCCATCCTCCTTGATGCACACACTGCCATTGACACTGGGGGAGAGGCTGCAGGTGGTCAGGCAACTGTGAGGATGGGCATTGGGAGCGCTTGCAAGTAGTGAGGGAAAAGACATACAGGCAGGTGAAGGCCATGTAGGAGAAGAAGGCCTGTTGGTGGAGGGGAGGGGGGCCAAGGAACTCTCGAGGTACACCCAAAACCTGGAACTGGCTTGAGGACAATAATCAATCGTTCTCTTCTGGGGTAGCCTCTGCTAAGGGAAACACAGCACATAATCAGTAAAACAAAGAGAAGCAGAAAAAAAAAAGACAACAGCCCAGTGGGAAAGTGAGAAGTTTATTAATAATATGATATGATGACAACCCCATAAGGTCATGCTATTAATAGTCGTCTTATTTTCCCTCTGTACCATTAACTTCTTTTACTCTTTGTTTTGGTCACTGGTGAGCTCTTTCCTTTTGTTTGGATTACATAATAACTGAAGACAAAAAGTGGTGTCAGGGAATGGAGGTTGTATCGGGGTGGGACAACACCCCACAGCTGCTTTTTGGATCCTACCCATCCATAGGCCACCTTTGTATCATGGCCAATGGATTTCAGAAGGAGGAAAACTGATCAGGACAAAACTAGGCCTGTCTTTAAGGTGACAGAACAAATGATTTCTCTCACACACAATGCAATTGGACTTCTATCCCCCAACCCAGTTTTCTTTACCAGGGTAGTCCGCCTTATGGAATCGAAGGATTGGGGCAGGGGTGGGGGTGAATATGTAGAAAGGAAACACACAGGTAGGGTTATGATGAGGCAGAAGCAAGTTCTTATGCCCTGCTTTTTTCAAAACTGCTTTATCCATTTAGATAATTTTTATATTGTCTTTTAGCCCTCAAGATGGATAACAACAATATAATAATTATTTAACCTTAATGTATTGTCGAAGGCTTTCATGGCCGAGTTTTCCAGTTTGTGTGGCCAGTAGTATTTTCTCCTGACGTTTCACCTGCATCTGTGACTGGCATCTTTACTGCCACTAGATCCTCTGAAGATGACAGCCACAGATGCAGGCAAAACATTAGGAGAAAATACTACTGTAACACAGCCACGCAACCCGGAAAACCCACAACATCCTAGTATGTAACCTTAAAACTGTAAGCATTAAAACCTCATCTTAAAATCATCCATAGGATGCAATAAAAGAGGACACAATGTCATTCAATATTCAACTGGTCAGACATCTTGTATTTTCTCCAGAAGGCCTGTAGAATTGCACTAGCCTTGCCTCCTAAGGGAGGAAGATCCAGGAGTTTAATAGATGGCCCTCCCAAAGAGCTCTGCCAATCTCATGTCAGATAATGCAGGTTCTCTCAGGATAGCTGCAGTCACTGATCCTCATTCTTTATTATTATTATTTTAAAATTCAGGTTACTTCATTCCGCTCAGTGTGGGTTAGTGCACTGGTGTGCGTCCTGTTGGGCTTATCTCCTTGGCTGACAGGACTTCTTGCGACCATTCCTCTAGCAGTTCATGGTAACAAATGCTTGCAATTTTTCCTCTATTATGTCTTCCTGCTCACAGACTGAGGCACCCCATAGTACCAAGCTCCTTTTCTCTGTATGTTGGGGGAAGTGAACTAGTGCTGCCTGTTTCAGATCAAATAATCAAAGGGAAAAATGGAATTATCTCTGCCTCTCTGTCACTTTATGGTTGCCTCATATGAGGTGGTACTTGCTGGCTGAATAGCAGTAGATAGCTTTACCTCTCTCTGCTTTCCATTGCTTATTGTCTTTTCTGAAGTCAGTGTGGCTGTTTTTCTCTTTTTACTTCAGGAGGAATGCTTTGTGTGACATACAGCATGGCTGTGGGCAGTGGAATCTCATACTTCCAATACACGGACATTGACTCAGGAAGGAATATCTTCATTGTAGGTTTCACCATGTTCATGGGACTGCTGGTTCCAAAGTGGCTGTTCGCTTCTCCACTATCCCTGGCCACAGGTGCTGTGGGCTCTGGGGACTTTATGTTTTCAGGGTTATGGGGACAATGAAAGCTTGAGAGGCCACAACCAGTAGTACAGTCATGGAATCATCGTAAGACCCTGAGACCACTTGTAAAAAGGTGGTTAGGTTAACATAAAGGTTAAGGCTTGAAGAAAGATTTCCAAAACTAAACTTTTGAAACAGTACTTCATGGGTTGTGCCCTCACTTAGTTGCTTGCAAGTTAGTTTTAGATACTCAGTAAATTTATGTCAGATGATTCAATAAGTAATTATTCTGCTGGTGCTGTGTCTGTTTCAGGGAGTTTGATATGTACTGTGTACTGACTTACTTTCATCCTCAGCCACAATCTAAGCCCACTGAGGCCAAGGAATTTGGATTGGGGTAACTCTGCATACGACTGCTGTGTTAAGAGTAGACGGTCTAAACTTCTCTTCTGAACTGCACTGATCTGAGAATGAAACTATGGTGTACATTTTTTAAATAGATAGATGGTTCAGTATGTTCATTTATAGCACACTCCTATATTTTTAAGGTTAGCAAGTTCACTTCTATTCTACATCCTGCCTCCTTGTGGGGACAGATCTGGGATTATGTACAACAGCACCTTTCCTATAATGGTACCATATCTTCAGAACTCCCGCTCCAGGGTGATCAGTCATACAGAAAATAATAGTTTTAAACATTGAATGAATGAATTAAACATAGATGAAAACCCAGCTTAGCTTGTGGCATCCAGCATCAAGCTAACATATTTTTTTAAAATCATCTAGCTTGTGTTTTATTACTCAGATTTTTTAATTATTTTGGCCTGGATACATTTTTAAACAAATTGTATTATTTGTTCTCTTTAATCTCTGCTGTTTTATTTCTGCTGCTGCTACATAGAATTTTAATGTGGTTTCTGTTTGATAATTGTAAGAAGGCTTGAGTATATTGTTAATAGTGGTAGGGAAAACATTCTAAACCTAAATCAATTATACATTCAGGATGTCCTATATTAAGTATTTTGAATAAATTACCCTGGGTGTTGGGTCAATATCAGTTTGAGACATTTACTTTGCAATCCTAGGCATTTAAATCCATGGGCTTAGAGTAGACTGTAGTAATTCTGCATAGGATTGTATGGTCAGTGAGATAACTTTGAAAACTTGGAGGAAGCATGCATATGAGGCATTGGACAAGTACATTTCTTCTACAGGGTGTGTTCCTGTAGACCTCTTCCTCCTTTCTCTGCTGATGGTTCCTGCATTTATAACTGGCATCCTGTCCTTCTTCTTAGAAAATACAGTTTCAGGTGAGGAGCAAATAACAGGTTGCTTTATTCTGATGGTTCACCAGTTTGAGCACTCTGTGCTCAGTTCCAGTTGAGTTCTTTTGTGATGGCCACTGTAACGGGAATTCTTTAAAAACTTTCTGGTTGATTGTTACCATTGTGATTGAGGTTATTTTAGTACAGCAAACTAGAAATGTTTTAAAAGTGTGTGTTGTGTATGTGTGATGAGGGGTCGGGGGGGGGGGAGCTGAAGACAGTGGGGATGTGATGAATGTTGCCTTGCATTTCTGGTGCATTTGTAGGTCTGCTTATTTAATTCTCATTCAGTTCAACCCAATGGGGTAGGGGAACTAAGGAAAATTTCTTAGAGAAAGCAAATTGAAATAGAAGGAATTGTATTTAGTCACATAGATCCCAAACAGCAATCTTAATATTTTCAAATAGCAATCTTAATATTTATAAAATCAGGTAAGAGGAAAGTGTGGAAGCAGACCTGTATATCTGGGCTGATTTATGACCTGGTGGACCTGGAGTAATCGCTGCTTGCCAATTGCCAGCCTTCTCCCCTCCTGGTGTGCCCTTCGTAAAATAGCATATGCAAGATGGTGGGAGGTCTATAGGGTATAGAGAACTGCTACCAGCATCCAGTGTTTAAAAGTATATATTAAAAAGAAAATGTTTACAAACAAGCAAACGTTTAGCACAGCCCCAGACTGAGCAAGGGATTCAAAAGAAATGAGAAACACAATTCCTCCGTCCCTCTTTCTATACGTACCCTATCAGATGATATCATAGAGTAGGCTCTTAAGATTAGGATGTTACAGCTGATTTACAGATTCTCCATTACCTGGATAATGTCCTTCAGCTCCTTGGGTGAGCACATAGCCAAAATGGCTGACCTCTCCAGACCTCAGCAACAACTCTATTCCCTTTGATGGTTGCAGCCAGAAGAGAGCTTCCTTCTCATCCTTCCAGTTTTATCAATTCCCCGTTCCCATCCCTTTGACCTGGTCAATCTGGGTCAAGGAAGCTTTTCCTGTTTGCTCTAGAAATCCTCTTCCTGAGGTCCTTCCAACCCTTAAGACCTCCAAATCTGTGATGCCGGGGGGGGGGGGGGGGGGTTGGCCCATCTCATTCATTCTTGCTATCCCTACACACATTTCCAAAAAAACTGGCTGAGGTGAGGTAGTTAAGCAATTGAAATGTCTTCCCCACCTTCCTGCCCAGTGGGGGGAAATGTTTAAATGTTCCCTTCAAACCTCAAGGGGGAAAAGCTGTTTCTTCATAGCACTGGCTGAGGCCACCACAGTCATTTTTTAATTAGCTGATAATTTTGCACACCTGCCTCTGAATCCATCCTCAGAAACTACCATTTTCTCCAGCGAAACAGCTGTAATTCTGGGAGATCTCCAGGCTGCACCTGGAAGTTAGTAAAGATATTCAGTCGTTGGCTTCTGGCAAGACAGCTTCAAACATTTCTAGCAACTTATTCACAGCTCCGCTGAACTCTTCTTAATTCATTAACTTTATAATCTCTTCCAGTATTATATACCCCTGCTCTCGTAAAATCTCAAGCCTTTTCAAAAGCAAGGGAATAATGATTTTTAGAGGAAATGAAAATGACAAAAACTTGAATATGTGGCACAGTCTTTTCATTTAAAAGGAATTAGACAAAAGTATTGCTTGGCTAAAAGCAGCTTTGTTTAATGCGGATATGTCTGTATCTATAAATATTAAGTGACTGTTCTTTTGGGGTATGCTAGGCTGCTGCAAGATGGACACCTCTAATAGCATCCACAACTTATTTTATTTTATTTCTACCCCACCCATCCTGACTGAAATATTCTAAAGCTCACTGATCTTTTAAGTTGTTCTGTTGTTACTTTTAGGTACCCTCCAAGAGTGTGGATTGCTTAATTACGTGGTATCAAGCCAACTAGAAACAGCAGAGAATTCTCTGCAACAAGACAATCAGAATTCTGCACAAAGATACAAACTGCCACTTGCCGTGAGAAATCAACAGCTGCCTTCATGGTGCAAGGTCTTCCCTTTCTGCTTTCTCTGTCCCACAGAGGAAGCAAAAGAGCAGAATGTGAACAGTTATCACTTGGAAGAATTGCACTGTTCAGCAGAGGAAACTACAGATCTACTACTGAAGGCTGGGACAGTGGAGCTGGAATTAGACACTAAACAAGAGAATTTGGGGATCCCTAAATGTGCAACATTCTTGGCAAATGAGAGGACCCTTTGCTCAGATACAAGTATTATATGAGCATGGCTATTTTTTCAAATTAGTTCTGTTTCAGACAAATCTGGAATCAGAGTTGGAGAATGCTTAAAAGGCTGCACAAAAACAGCAGAGCACGAAACACAGTGCAAAGACATGTCTACAAAGATGCAATTAGCATGACCTTTGGGGCTCGTTTCTCTGTCTCTCTGATAATTTATGTTAAAACTTCCCAATTAATTTTTTTCTATGTGGGTTGCCAGCTCTGGGTTGGAAATTCCTGGAGGTTTTGAGGGGTGGAGTCTGGGGATGGAAGGATTTGGGAATGGGAGGGACTTCAGTAGTCCACCTTCCAAGCAGCCATTTTCTCCAGGGAAATTTATCTCTGTCACCTGGAGATTAGTTGAAATATCAGGAGATCTCTAGCCACCATTTAGGGGTTGGCAACCCTATGCTAGGCAGCATGCAGGCCCAGTTTACAGGGCAGCTAAAATGTACCTGGAATGTGGCAAGGCAGCTGGAATTATTTATCTTCTGCACATGTCAATCATTCCTCTTAAGCCATTAAGGAAGGGAAGACTTTCTCCAACATGCACTGTAGTTCTAGGCTACATTTTCTGCTAACGGGAGACACTTCTTTTCATGGAATATAACCTTCCTGCCTCTCCTCTTCATGCTGCATCTCACTGATCTTCTTGAAATGGTGCTAATGGAGGGTAGGGAACCCTCAGGAACGACATGAGGAGCAAATTGGGGATCTGCAGCAGAAATTGACAGAAATTACACTCGTTAGCAGAAAATTTTGTCTGGATCCATACCCTGGACTTTCTGCTGCATGCTATATTGTAGATGTGTGTATATGTACTGTAGGGGAAGGCCATCTTATAGTGTTAATATAAAATCCAAACACACTCCATTTGCTAGGTTGATACAAACAAGCCAAAGTTTGCTGCCCTGCCAATATAGCACCTGTGATGACTGCATCAGGAAGGAAGAACACTACATCACAAAAAGAATTGTAGCATGCACAAACTTATGTTTTTTGTAATAATAAAAGATATTGTCACATTTTGTTTTCTTAAATAAAAATTACCACATATATAACTGCTCAGTATAGAGTGTTAAGAAAAATCAGATTTAAAACATAAACATTTCACTAGGGAAAAGGTTAAAAGGGAAAATGGGGGAGGGAGAGAAAGCCAGTATCCCTTATGATTGCACCAGTCGACAGGAGATAGAGAGGGAAGGAACGGTTGGGCATGGCTTCTCTGTCAAATGGGACCTTTGGTTTCTGCAAAAGGAGGGAGCTGTATTTAATCCCTTCCCAAGGAGATCGTTGCTTTTAGTTGACCGTGGCCATCTGTAACTAAAGGAACTCTGCAGAAGGAAGGGATGTATCCATTTGTGCTTGCAATGTTAGACAATATACTGCCACGGATATTTTTAAGAGTATTTATTGTGGGTATCTCTGGCACAATCTAAATCTTTATTAGGAGATTTGTGGCGCGTCCAGTTTCACTACACGAGAGGAGTTTGTTAGCCAATGGGATTAACGTAACGTACCTACTAAGGGACCAAACGACTTCAGCCGGAGCCTCTGGGAATCGTCGGGGGAGGACTGTTTCCGGCGACGGCTGAACCTCCTCCTCAACTTTCCTCTCCCTCGAGGTAGCGCTTATTTCTTTGTTGGGAGCCGGAATTCGCGGTAAGGAGGGGTCGGGTCAGAAGGAGAAAAACTCAGCAACACCCCAAATCCCTCTCCCATCCTTTGAGAAACATGGGAATCCTCTTTGCCCTTAATCTCGCGCCTTTATAGCCCGAGTACTACAACTCCCAGCATGCTGTAGAAGTGCGAATGGTATTCTGGGAGTTGTAGTCTCTCCGGACTAAAAGGTACATTAGGCCGTGGATGCATAATTCCTGCCCACCTAAGGTGGCCAGCTCGGGTTAAGAAATACCAGGAGATTTTGTGGGTAGAGTCTGAGGAAGGCGGGGTGTAGGGGAAGGGAAGGTCTTCGATGGAGTATAGAGGCCACCTTCCAATTTGCCATTTTTTCCAGGCGAGCTGATTTTTGTCGCCTGGAGATCAACTGTATTTTCCGGAGATCTCCAGCCTACCCCTGGAGGTTGGAAACCCTATGGGCCACCCTCAACACTCTCCCCCACCTCCGAAAAGCTGACGCACCCCGCAGCAGCCCTCATTTTCTCGTGACTTCTCCTTGGTTGAACACTTGGGAGGGGGAGGCGGGGGTGGCGGATGGTGTTCAATGGATCCTGTCCCCAAATAACGACGTATTTATTAGAGCCGTTAATTGTTTATCTTGAGGTGAAAGAGAAGTGATTCGAGGGGTATCTTGGCTCCTTCCGCACATGCAGAATAATGCACTTTCAATCCAGTTTCAATGCACTTTGCAGCTGGATTTTACTGTGCGGAATAGTAAAATTCACTTGCAAACAATTGTGAAAGTGGATTGAAAGTGCATTAAGGCTTGTGTTACCAAAGACTGCAATATATCTGCTTGCTTTTCCCATTGTGCCACACTGAGGAGGTGTTTTTATTGAGTTATGTAGTACAAACCCTAAGATTGCTTTTGTGGTTTGGACCCCATCAATGTATGTGTGTTCTAGGGGAGGCTTCTTTAATGGGCATCATTTTAAATTGGATCTCGTCCTTTCGCTCAATACAGAGGGATACTTCTGGAATTCTTCTGATTGCTTTGGTTTTCACCATCTGAAGAATTTGGTATTATGTGCAGACATGAACCCTTCGTCTCTCATTCTAGATCACCTGGGAGTAAATTAAATAGTAGCAGCTCTAATAATAGTTTCCTGTGGGACCACACTGGTTCTACTTTAAACATTGCAACTTCTCCATCAGGGTCCCCCAACATTGTGGCAGTGGATGCCTTAGCATCTGCGGATACCAGTTCTAGTACCCACCAAGTGTTTTGAGAAAGTGGGTGAAACCAGCTGGGTTCTTGGCCAGTTTCTAACAAGCCAATGGAGATCTGATTGGCTATGCAGAGGAAACTATCACTGGTTCAGCAGCAGCCACCGCCACCATTGTTGATTTTAATCTCTCACTCCTCCTTTTCAGTGTATTTTAATAATCACCCCTTTTCTCCCTATCATGTGGACTTCCTCTGGGGATGATTATGGCTCTACCTCCTGTGGCTGCCATTTTGTGCTGCCCATAGGCTGGGACACGTGTTCTACAGCCTGCTTCTTGGTTTGTTTGTTTTTTTACTAATTAATAATCCATGAGAGGATCTGTTGTCTGTTAAATTTACTCAGGAGGCTTCAGCGGAGGAAGTGATGCTTTTAAAAGCTCCAAATACGCAGTGTCTTCCAGATAATTTTTTCTACATTCTGGTTGACGTTTTTAAAATAATTCTAAAGGGGAGGGCTTCCCTTTGCAGAAGTTGTGATTTTTTAAAAATCCAGTAAGGCTTGTCCTTCTGTATGCAGCAACAAGTTCTAAGAAGGAATTATCAGCTTGGCTTCTGCATGGGGCTTCTTGTTCACATTAGGAAAGGCTGCAGGGCAGACTAAGGTGGCGTTAAAGAAGCTGTTTCATAACCCACCCACCCCCAAATTAGAACAAGTTATATATCCCTTTGCTACTGCTTTCGAATAGTTTTGTGAGATTCACAGTATACCTGCTTTAATTGAAAAGAAGCATTAGTTTTGCTAGTACATGCCATGTTTTTCAAATGTGATGCATCTTTGGGACTGAATGTCAAGCTTGCCCCCTTAATGAAAGAGCAAGGATTTTGAGATGGGGTAAAAGTAGCCAGAGCATTTTTATGTTTAGTAAGGGTTTTGCTACCTGGTAACAATGTTGTGATCTCTGAAAAGTATTCTTGATTCAGTGGGAGGACTTAGTAGTGAACCAAGATCGCCAAAAAATAACAGCGCATTTTGAGTGAGACTTTTTAGAATGATAGCTCAGTGCTGCCAACACCAACAATTCAAATAAAGACTGTTGCATAAAAATCCTGATCTCATTTCAAAAGATACTTCCTTCGTTGGCATAGCATGTGCCTTTTGGCTCTGTGTTCGCAGTTCACTGATCTGTAGGAATGAGTTCAGTTGGTTTACTATACAAATACAAACAGCATGTTTACATCAATCATGTGGAAGTGAATTTAATCATTGTTACAGGATGGAAAATGTTGAGGACATGGAAAGCAGACTCCTTCTGCAGCCCTGGGCTTCTGTTTGCTTTGCTGAATCCACTTTGATGGTGAAGGCTTATTTTGGAGATGCTGGCTATGCCTTGCTCCTTTGTGACCTCTGCAATATGTGGTATGAAAAGACAGACACTCAGATCATACAACAGAGATCAAAGGTGAGTAAACAACTGGTTTCAAAATACATGCGCGACTACACCTACCTCAGCAACTGTCCTATTAGTTGACGCTTAAAAGAAAATACTGACAGGATAGTTCTATAGAGAGAAAGAACTCTTGATTGGCAGCTCCCCTATTCTATATGTGTTCCGCAAGTCTGCAACTTAGCTGCTTTCTTTACGTGCTTGAAAAACCCTTTCAACAAAAGCGTACCATTTGAGAACATATGCAATCTGTACATATAGTCTTTTTATAAACTTGTATTTATTCCAGGGAAGTCAATTTAATTACGTCAAGTGGAAACAAATGTTTGTCAAATTAACAAAAATGTGCTGAAGTCTTTCCAGAACATCTTTTGTGTCGTTTCTAGGACTCAATGAATAGTGCACAGACATTGCTTAGTTGGGAAGGGGGGAGGGAATGATTTGTCCCTGCTATTCCTGCCTGATTTGTGCCTTTTCTAGGATCTTAATAAGCGACTGACGGCTCATGTGTCCTCCTTTTTGAACCGCCTGCGCAGTCTGGTGTGTCCCCTTCTGGAAGGGCAACTGAGCAGTTCCACATCCTTCTCCTGCCAGCTCAGCCCAAGCACACTGACTCTCCACGTGAAGAGTGAGCTCTCAGGGCTGCCTTTCTACTGGGATTTCTACTGCTCTGCTGCCCCTGTTGAGATGGTGAGTTGAGCAAAGATGCTGAACAGGGAGAAGGGGAAGTTTGATGTTTCATTGACATGACAGCTTACTTTCTGGATTTCCCAGGCCAGGGATAAGTGTTGTGTTTAGTTGACAGAAGATTTGATGTTTGGTTGTCTACTCAGGACTTACAGTGTCCTAAATACAAGCCAGCCACACACATGAATTAATGAAAGCAGCCGTAGCTATCCGCTCAGATCTGAAAGCTGACCATTCTCTTTGTAGCCATTGTGTGTCATTTGGTTGGCAAATGCACTGGATTTGCTAACTGTGTACCAGTTATGGGTGATCACCTAAACACTTTGATGCTCCCATTCCATTCCAGTTTACAAGTATATGTGTAATATAATTTCAAATTTGGTAGACCTGACCTTCTTTACTAATTGGTTGTGTAAACACTGTAAAAGAAATTCTAGGAGGTTGATCCAACCAAACAAAATATCTTACTGACTTTTCCCAATATAAAAAAATACCAAGAGCTGGATTCAACAGTGTGTTAAGAAATAGGAAATTGCATGTTTGATACCTCTCGATGGCATATGTTCTTTCCCTGTGGCTGATTGCCTTCCTCTTGTTCTACATTAATGTTGCCTGCCTGTTTGCTTAATACCTTTGGCAATGAGGAAGGCAAGCCTTGCTTTATACCTTTATACACAAAGCATTATGACTTCCAGTGTGCTTTTTTAAATGCTAAATTGAAGGAAGCAATTTATCTGAAGCCTGCACCAGGGTATGAAGAAGCAGACCCAAATACTGTTTATCTTTTGCATCGTTCTTTGTATGGTTTAAAACAAGCTGGTGCTAACTGGTATGATGAACTGAACAGTACATTGCTTAAACTGGGGTTTAAGAAGTCTGTTGCTGATGCATGTTTATACATCAGGGGGACTAAAAAGAATCAAGAGGTCATTCTTCTTTATGTTGATGACATATGTGTGTGTGCAAGATCTACACAACAATTTGACAAATTGTATAAACAACTCAGTGACATGTATGTTCTAAAGGACTTAGGTTTTATCAAACATTACTTGGGTATTGATGTCATATCTACACCAAAGCAAGGTTATCTCCTGAGTCAAAAGAACAAAATAAATGAATTGGTGTGCAAGACTAGATTGTCAAAGGCAAGGGTTGCCACAACACCAATGTCCCTAGACTTTCAGAAAGTTAATGAAAGTGAGGAGTTCAACAATCCTGAACTGTACAAATCTGTTGTAGGTAGTCTCCTACATATATCTAACTGGACACGCCCAGATATAGCGTTTGCTGTTAGTGCACTATGCAGAAAAGCTAGCAAGCCCAGCAAACATGATTGGGAGGGTGTTAAACGTGTGGTTAGGTACTTAAAAGGAACTGCTGATCATGGTTTACTGATCCAGTCCACGCAAAGCACAGAGTTGCGTGCTATTGCAGATAGTTCATTTGCAGACTGTGGTGACAGGAAGTCCTGTACTGGTTTTGTCATTCAGTATGGTGATGTAGCTATCACCTGGTGTTCTAGAAAACAGACCACAATCAGCCTGTCCACTTCTGAGGCTGAGTTCTGCGCATTGTCTGAAACATGTTCAGAACTACTTTGGGTTGAGACACTGCTAACTGAGTTAGGTGAATCCATAAAGAAGCCTATAATCGTGTTTGATGATTCACAGACCTGCATCGCATTAGCAGAGACTGCAAACATGAAGACAAGAACTAAGTACATAGGAGTAAAGTACCAGAATGTTAGAGAGCTAGTACAGAATGGAACTATTCAACTCGCCTATGTTGAGACAGAGCGAAATGTTGCTGATGTGTTTACCAAAGCTGTGTCACAGAATAAGCATCAGAGAATGTTAGAACAGCTGAAAGTAATAAAGGTGCTGTCATAGTAGTTTTGGGAAGGGGTGTTAGGACTTGACAGTTAGATCACCAAAATCTACTTGACAGCTTGGCTGATGCAATACTCTACCTTTCACCTAGTTTCAGTGGGTGATGCAACCGTGACTAAGCACATCTAGTGTGATTGCATCACTGCTCCCTGATTGGTTGAATGTCTCTATATGTATGCACAGAACAGTTTGGTCTATGCGTGCTTTGGTTATCCAGTTGCTGCGCTGCACTCTGTCAGACTGTTTTGTGCTTTTAGAAACAAGGAATAAAACCCTTCTGTTCTTTGAAGTGAACAACGCCTGGGTTCCTGTGTTTTCTTTTCCTCAACTGCTTCTGCTGTTACCACGACCGCTGCTGAGTGGATCCTTCTCATAGTGGATGTTTGCCAGAGTCTTGGTGAACTCTCCAGTGTTTGAAACCGGACTTTGTCCAGATAAAACATGGATGTTCAACATGTAGTTTTGATTGATTGGTTACAGTTTTGCCAAGCAGGCAGCAGGGGGCACTGCATACCCAGGTGAAGCATGCCTCTGGTTGTGTGGCTGAGTTCAGTTGCTACTGGCATTTCAGAAATATGCACCCTATTAAAGATGTGCAAAACTTGAAGATCTTTTTGTGATAAGGTAGTGGCCTGGGATTAGTCTCACTTTAAAAAGGTACTAGCATTATTTGGAGCTGATAGGTTAACATCTGGGTTCTTGCATGTGCATCATCCTGCATTTCACCTCAGGTGTCAGGGTCAACACGGACTTGACTAACTCTAGTGAATGGTTATTAAACACTTTTAGCTTATTGAAACCGTTCACGCACACTGAATAATGCACTTTCAAGACTCCTTAGCGATTGTGTGCAAGTGGACTGTGTATGTCACACAGTTACAAAGCAGATTGAAAGTACATTGTTCAGTATGTGTGGAAGTGCCAGATAGGCTGGTCTTTTTGCTATTGCAGAGCAAACTGCGCAGCATCTCCACCTATTGGTTCCATGGTTCATGGTATAAGAAGTTGCCTGGGAAAATGGACTGATATATGCAGAAAGTATATTTCATTGTATAAGTATATCCCATATTCTCTGTCTGATATGCAAGTAGCCCTTTATTATAGCTATGAAATAAGGCAAATCTTCCCACCTAGGTTGGTAAGCAGTTGGTCTTTCTGGGAAAAAAAGTGAGTAGCTCTGAGTGAACCTGCGGCTTAAGTAATATGATTGTTGGCAAATAGGATTCAATCAAATGTCTACCCACCCTAAAGTTTGCCGAAGATGCATCAAGGAAAGCATAGCCTTCTGGGAGACAGGCGATAACAGGATAGGTCGATCAGTGACTACTAGTCAGTGATGATGGAAGGGACCCTTCATGTTTAGAGGCAGTAAATCTCTGAATGTTAGTGCCAGTCAGCAACATCAGAGAACGGCCTCAGCCTCTATGCCCTGTTGGTGGACCTTGAGAAGAATTGGTTGGACAGTGTGTGAGACAGGATTCTGGAGCAGATGGATCACTTATCTGATCCAGCAGGGCTCTTCTGTTCAGATCTGAATCACAGTTAAAAGTGGTAACCTGCAGATCCGTAGTATCCCTTATTTTTGAAATAGCAAGTTGATCATCTTGCTGCCAAGACCCCTGGTGGCAGACAACTGAAAGACAGAGGACCTTAAGCAGAGGACCAGCATAATCTTGACCATGCTTCACACAGGCATGCTACATAACAGACATGCTCCTTCCCACTTGCATTATGCCTTTGCCAGGTTTTCAATCCCTCTCTTCCCTGTGCCTTCAGCTGTGAAAGTGCATGGCTTTACTGGCTCTTCAAACATCCTTGTACCCGGTTTCAGCGGTTGTTACTTGTCCCAGACCCTCCACAGTTACTACTTAACTCTTGCTCTCTCTCCTGTGTCCTGTACCAGATATCCTGCCACCTTGTGCGACCCCTGATGGCGATGAGCCTGACATTGCAGAGTCAGGTTCAGGAGCTGACATCCTTGCTGCTCCAGAAGGACGCAGAGATTGAAGACTATCGGGAGAGTGGGGCTGCTCTTAGTCGAGGTGAGGAGTGGGCTACCTGCGCTTCAGGCTGGTTTGGGATGCTGACTTGCTTTATTCGTTGTTCAACCTGGCATAGCGTGTGCAGCTTTGGCCATTACCCAGCTGGACTTGTGCAGCTGCTGCAGACCAGTTAACAGAAGTTTTGGATCAGTGCCCTAAGGATGGAGAAAGCTGGACACTGATCAGTAGCTGAAGCCCTTGCAGGACAGTCAAAGGCCATCATTTCCTCTGAGTGTGTGGCTGGAATCCAGGAAGCTGCTGCTGATGTCAGCTACTCAAGGAGCCTGAGTGGAGTCAGACTGTTCCTTTTCATGTGGAGAAAGAGCAAATGTGAACTCCTTTGACTTCTCTCTCCCAGACTTGCGGCTGAGCCTGGATGTTTGCTGCTTGTCCATGTTTGATAGCAGTGGTGTTCATCACTCCTAGCTGCTGCAGCCCAGATAATGGAAGGGTTCGGGCCGGTCAAGTAGAAAGTGGATATGCCAATGATCAGGGTTTAGTTCTATAAAAGACAGGACCGCAGCATTTCGGGGGGGTGGGGGGCATAGACATCCTGACTTCACCAACATGATCACAATGAATAGTTATCATATGGTCCTACATGCATACCACCCTTCCCTAACCTGTTAGTGTAGAAGTGTCCCAGGGATGCTCAGTTTGTACAGTCTGTGCCCTGCCCAGTCTCCTTGAGCAGTTACTAGCTGCTGTTCCTGTATATTGTTTGTAAATAGCCGTAAGTAACTGCCGACTATCAAATGTAGTTGTGTGATCACCCCCAGCTTCCAATTGAGGCTATCTAGTATTTTGGGAATATGTATCAATGAACTACTCCGTAAGCATTAGAGCCTATGTCAGGTTCCCTGCAGTTTGACAGAGGGATGCATATCTGAGTAAATGAAATGCATTTTTGAAACTATATAATCACCAGATATAGCCAATCAATGCTTCTTTGATATACATAACCAGCCTGCTATATGTTACCACTGCCATCTGTGCATTCTTTCCTTGACCTATGGCTGTGCATGCTTTGTAGTAAACTAGGCATCCCCAGCATCTCCTGTCCCTTGAGAAAAGAGTTACAACTGTTATCTTTTTAAAATAATATATTTATTAATTTTGTGCAATAAAAATGAAAAAAGGATTTTACAAAGTGTGTATAATACATTTTATACCTTGTATATACATTTAGTATAATAAAAGAAAAAAACCTCATTAGATTAGAGGACAAATACTATATGCTAGTCCCGTGGTGGCGAACCTATGGCAATCCAGATGTTCATGGACTACAATTCCCATCAGCCCGCCAGCATGGCCAATTGGGAATTGTAGTCCATGAACATCTGAAGTGCCATAGGTTTGCCACCACTGTGCTAGTCTAAACAAAGCAGATCTATTTTCTGAATTCCTCTACCATATAGAAAGGACTTGGGAAGACAAAAAGGGAGAAAAAGTGAAACAAACAAATAAACAAAAATGAATATATTAAGAAGAAAGAAAAATATATATAAAAAAGAAAAAAATTAAGAACATATATAAATAGGAGGTGACTTTCCTCCATTCATTCTTAGGTTTCATTATTTACTATACTTTTCCGGCATACAGCTCCTATAAACTCACGTCTATTAAACAATATTTTCTTCAGCCTATGAGATTCTTGTATTCAAAGATGGAAATTTTCATCTTTGAGTTACAACTGTTATCTTGTTGTGGGCAGAAGACCAGGTGGCTCCTTCGCTATCTGTTGCTGACCTTGGGGCAGTCTTGGTTCTGGAGGCTGCCTCTGGGAAGTTGGGGCGGGGGGGGGGGTTGTTAGGGGATACATGGGTCTGCACATGCCAGTTTCTTTAGAACTGGCTTTGCCAAGTATGGTGCTTGAAAACCTCATCAATAAACACTGCTGATTGATATTTCAGAGTCCATTTCAGAGTCCAAGACCTACCATAGTTATATATTGCCAGAGTTGTACCCTCTCAGTTAAGTTGCATCATCAGGGTATCTGTTGTTCTTTGTTTTGGTCAGAGAAAGGCTGGTTAAGAGTGTAGTTCCTTTTCTTCATTATTATTGGGGGCAAAATCTACATCCTCTCTGCCATCAAGAGGTATGACCTGGTTTCTTCAGGCAAATCTATGTACACACATATTGCAGTTTCCTAGCCCATGGTGTTGTAATTGATAGTTGGAAGTATTGAAATAGTGATGTCAGTCTGTGTATTCGTGACTTCTTGATTTAACGTGACAAACCTGAGTGAAGCCCCGTGCCCTGAATTATATCTTCAGGGGATTGATATCCTGCAATGTCTCTAACCGGAGGGAGCTCTGTTTTCTCAGAAGGGAAGTACATGCTGTGGTGATTCAGTTGTCTTCAGTTACCCTGTGTGGGACCCCTGGCTTTTTAGTGCCACTGCCCCAGCAGCTGGGTGCAAAATTCTTTTCTATTCTTGAAAGATTAATACTAGAACAATTAATACTATTACTTGAACGATTAATACTAAATCCATGTAACATGACAAGCTTTTTTAACAGCCTTTATCTCCTCACAGCAGTCCAGTACCATAGGTTTTCCTAAAGATTGGGCTGAGAGTGAGTTTCTCAGATCACTCGGGGAGTCTGTGACTGGAACTTGAGCACTAGTTTCTTGGGAGACAGGTTTAATTCTATATGCATTGGATTTGTTATAGGCAACAGATTGTGGGTTGTGTTGGTGTGGTTTCTGACAGATCCGACGAGAATCCATTTGTTCAGGAATCCAGACCCCATCAGTTTTCTGGCCAGCATGTACTCTATTGGCCATGCCAGTAGGGGCTGATGGGTTCTGTAGTTCCTGGAACATCTGGAGAGCCGCGAGGTTCCCACCCCGATTTATAGGAATCAAGCTTTCCAGATAAATAGGAATACACCCTTATCAGTTTTCTGTCAGCATGGCCTATTGGCCATGCTGGTAGGGGCTGATGGGAATTGTAGTTCCTGAACATCTGGAGAGCCGCAGGTTCCCTACCCCAGATCTATAGCAAGGGGAACCCAAACACTTTATGGGCTTGACCCACTTTGTGTGTGAGTGACTGACTAATCTTTGGGTGCTCATCAAGCATTTCCTTGCTGAGAAGGTTCTTGGATGGGGATAGGCCTGCTTAAGCCATTTTCAATGCAATCCTAAGGATAGTTACTCCAGTCTAAGCCCATTCATTTCATTGGGCTCAGATTGGAGTAACTCTGCATAGAATTGCATTGTTTGTCAAGGAGTCAGCTATCTGTTTGGCATTGGAAAGGTCAAAACAAGAACCTGTGGCCAGGAGCTTGCAGGTCTGAACATATTGAAGCCTCACTCACTTCAGTCATCTTGGTGATTCCTTTGCAGAACGTCTGAAAACAGAACCTTTCAAGGAAGAATTTTTTCTGCAGGCATTTGAGGCCAAGGTAGGAGAACTTATATATGCTCTTATTTAGTATGCATGTGTTGGGTGAGAGATCTGAGGGCCCTTGTTGACTCTAATGGGTTTGTGCTTCCAGTTGTAATGTACTACATATCATGGGGTATTTTATTTCTCCCAGCATTTGCTTTCTCCTTCCAGTGGCTGCCACTTTTTGTAGGCAGTATTTATATCAATAAACACTGAACGGCAGACTGATAAATGTGATTGCAAGTAACTGTAGGCCAGCATGGCTAATTTAGCAGGGAACTGGGCCATATATATTATCCTTCTAATCTATTGTATACCATCATGCTGTGATGAGCAGAGTAAATGAGTTATGGTTACGGTGTGCAAAGTTGAGCCTTTGTTGACATAAGCTATTATGATTGCATCTTAGAGCTTAGATGAGCATACAATCTAAGTGAGAACTCTCTTGGAGAATTTTTTTAGTTAATATACGTACATCTTATTTTCTCTGAGTTTGCAGGCCTGCAAAGCAGCTTTTCCAATAGTCTGTAATCAAAACATTCTAAAATCTAACAAAATTAAAACACCAAAATGACAAATAATCACAGTTGAGCAAAACTGATGGAAAAGGAGCATGAAATTAGACTCAGCCAGTGTTATTTTAACCTATTCCATAAAGTTACCGAAATAAAGCAGTCTTTACCTGTGCAGTGACGATGGGCCTGTTGCACCTCTTTGGGGATAGCTATCCCCCCACCCCACCCTGTGTGTAAAGCTGATTTACAGGTTGTCTTTCTTTCTGATGTAGTTGTAAGGAATCTATGGATCTCTAACAGAATTCTCAACACCTTCATCCAGCCATGGAGAGTAATCATGAAAGTTAAACTAGTACAAGTGGGGAAAGATCAACCCCCCACCCTTTGCAGGTCCTCCTCTCTGCCCTGTCTGTTCTTATTGCTGCAGGTCCTGTTTTTCCTCCTCCCTTGATGGCCCTGCTCCCTTCCCCATCACCCATGATTGCTCTCCACTCTTCTTGTCTCCCCTTGCTTCCCTCCCCCCATTACCTCTTAGTGAGTGTGTTCCCTGCCTCTAGGCCAGGAGGAACTCCTAAGGGCCTAGAATCCATATTCCCATGCCAGCCTCCCGTCAGCATGGCCAATTGGCCACATGTGCTGGCAGGGGCTGATGTAGTTCCCATCCGGAGAGCCGTAGGTTCCCTACCCTGGAAATTGTAGTTCCTGAACATCTGGAGAGCCGCAGGTTCCCTACCCCTGCTCTAGGCTATGATCTCACAAGGCTGTCTCACAAGGTCTTGTCCACTCTTTTGGGTTTCTAGGCACTGCTATACAAAATTGCTGGGGACTCAAACTCAGGGCTTCTGAAAAGGCCCAAGTCCTTCAGCAGGCTGCACAATTTCCCTTCCTTGTGAGATTTCTTATGGAAGCTTCAGAAAGGAAACAGTTTGCAGAAGCTAGAGAGGCATTTCTATTCAACCTACAGTATATTCTGTCACTTCCTCACTTCTGCTAGTGTGAAAACCTATGGATGCCCATGTGAAATCTCGTATGCTACAACTGAGAGTCCGGAATTCTTCTCAGTACTTTTAGTAGAGCATGCCCTTTGCCAGCCTTGTTCCTTCTTTTCTTGCATCATGTTAATCCTGGCAATAGCTTTATCCCATCCTACTTTCTTAGTGTTAATGGATTTGCTGCCTCTTCCCTCTCTTTGTCAAAATAACCATCAAGTGACATTTTAATATCAACTGTTTAACAGAACTGTTGTTAGAAGCCTCTGGCTTTTCAGTGCTGCTGTTCTCAGGCTGTCTTTGTCCATATGGATTGTAAGAACGTCTAGCTGGCTGCTTGTGTCCTGTCACCAGTGTGCAAATGCTACCATCCCACATGCTCATTTGCTTTGGAGTACTTCCCTATAATGGCCCTTTTTTTGCTCCAGTGCTAGAGCAAGAGTCCTGATTTGAATTTGGGGAGTGATTCTGCTTGAGCACTAGGCACATCGAGCTCACAGGGTTGCAGTAATAGAGTCCCAAGAGTTTCACTGCCCTTGATAATGTACAAGTTTGTGGTTTGCAGAATTTCCCCACACTCTTGCCTTTACTGCCTACTCTGCTTCTAGTGCCATATGCTACGAATGAAAGAGTCCCTACAGGCTAAGGAGCAGAAGGTTATAGGCGAGGCCGGTTAACATGCTGAAAGTACTGACAAGTTGAATTTGGTTATATGGTAGTATTGGATTGGCATGTACCAGTGCTAAGGCTCAGACTGGCCCAGTGTGATCTACATGTCAGAAAATCAGTGTATTCATATAAAGCTTACAGTTGGGTTAACATCATCAAAACTATCTTGAGGATCAGTTTACATAATTTTATCCTGGGAAAAAGCCCCTTTTGATTTGTTTACATTTGCAAGTGAGAATCAGAGTTTAAGGTGAATTGGAAGAATATTAGCCCCCATCTGCTTTACGAGATCATGTAAAAGGCAGTAGAGTAGATGTGTGGGAAGGGTGGAATCCCTGGTTCCATGAGGAAACAGTGACTTGTGAGAGACCCATAACTGTTAGCTGGTGGATCAATTGTCCTGAATTTTGAATGAGTTGAGAGGTAGAAGGGGAGACAGTGAAAGCCTACGCAGATCTTTTAATGAGTGATTTTAGAGAGCGCTGTATGATAATATGCAAGATGAAATAAAAGTGGACTTTGACACTTTGCTAGAGTTGCTTCTTGGCAAGCAACAAACAGCCTTTCCATATTTCTTTGTGCTGCTTGTTCTGCCCAAGGCCAATAAAAAGACTAGTATCAGTGCACCTGAGTATTAATTGTTCCCAGAAAACAACATAATATTGCCAGTGCTGCTGCTGGAGCAGACTCCCACAATCTGTGGCCAACAACAGTGAATACAGCGTAGTAGCCAAAAATGGCACCCATCCCATCAGTTTCTCATTGCATCTCCTGCTTTTGTTACATGTGGCTTGGGGGTTAACAAGCTCTGCAGGCCTGTCTGTAAGTGTAGCTGGCATGTGCAGGCTATGGAAAGTACCTATGAAAAAATCATTCTAGAAGGAGCAATTCCTTTGGTGACTGGGTAGCCTTATTTCAGTACAGAGGATAAGCTCTAGTTCTTGACTTGAGGTGTTCTTTCACCACAGTTAGACTTGACTTTTCCAAAAATAGATACAGGCTGAAATGAACTTCTGTATAACGGGATGCAAAACAATCCTGAGATTGCAAGAATGAATGGTTCAGTGCCCGACAGTGCTGGGGTTTATTATGGCTTGGGTATGTATCAAACTGACAAGGGTTCTGAGATTATTGGGTAGACAGGCAAGGAGTGTCTGTGAACTTGGAAGTGTAGCTGTTCGTCAGAAAAAGGATGTGTCCACATGGATGATTTTTCCTCTAGGTGAAAAGTTATCAAAAACAAACAACTGCTTTCATTTGGCCTCTTATCTGGGAATAAAAGAACAATGAGGATATTTAGAGTAAAATTTAGGACCGCCTTTCAGACTTTCAAGGCTTACAGCACAACAGGATAATTTTTATATAAGTTTAAGGGTTTTTTTTAAGGATCAAATATTCAACATTCTTTGGTGTAAGGTGGTGCTTGAAGAGGTCTCTGCTGGTCTAATGGTTCTAAGGGCTGTGATGTATTCATGCAAGGTAATGACTATTCTCCCCTATCTGCTAACCCTGCTCTGTCTTGCTCTGCTGGAGGTTTTCCTGGTCATTGTGTGCTGTTGCTTGCTTATCAGTGGTCACAAATGTGGACTGTGGAGAACTGTGCCTATAACTCCACAGTTCTTTGAGCCTGAGGCCAAGCCTGGACCCTTGGTATGGAGCCAAGTTTAATTTAGCCACTCATTTTGCAAATAACGTAGATACAGTTGAGTCAGATATAGCCTCCCCCCAAGAAATTTTCCCGGAATATTTTTACACACCGTGGTCTGTCTGCTATGCTGCACCTCTTGTCTGCCTCTGCGCAGTTAGCTCCAGCAAACAGGATGCATGGGGCTCATGGGTCAATCTGGGCTGGACCAGAAGGATATGCCATCAAAATAAGCAATGCCAAAGAGGAAGATAAACAAATAGGCGGCTCCCCAGTATGTCCGTCACTGCAGCAGCAGGCTAGGGTAAGCGGACAACAGAGATGGGGAGCATGGACATCTGCAAGGGAACACCCACCTATTGACATTCATAAGCGCTGGGTCAAAACTACCGTGAGCACAGCTGGGAGTGCTGCCTGGGAGAAAGTGTTTTTCTCCCTATTGCTGGGGTTAAGATCAGGTCATGGGCTGCATCTGAGCACAACGTGTGCTTTGGTCTCATACAAATTAGTTAGACATATATAGGGTGTCAATCTAAATCTCTCCAGTTAAAGAGAGGGATTCGACAGTTCTATCATCATCCCCTGCCAGCATGATGCTGACAGGGGATGATGGGAACTGTAGTCCATAACATCTGGAGAGCTGCGAGTTTGACACCTGTGACACAGAAGGTTAGGAGTTGGGAAACCCGAGTCAGGGAGTCGTCTTTCAGAATGGTTTTGTATTACGTAAAGGATGGAAAAGGAGGGTAGAAATGTCATAAATGGTGCAGATTGGACTTCAGTGCACTTCTATGCCAGATTTATATTGCTGAATTTAAACAGATTGAAATCTCATTCCAACACCAGAGGGACTCTGAGAACTGCCATCCTGTGAGGGAAGCTATGGATTTCTACAAGAGTAGTCATAGCAACTTTGAGAGGGTACATTTCTAACCTGTGAGAGTTATACATGTACAAAACCAATACAGGTGGTTCTAATATGTCACTGTGTGACTGGAACTGCAGTACGTAGGTAGTACATATTCCCCTGCAAAAAGGGATTGCTCTGGCAGTTGCCAGTGTTGAGATGAGGAAGTGATGTTTCCTCCTTTTAGTTTGGGGTTGGTGGCACAGACTGGAAACTCTGACTGGAACTGTTCTGGGAAGAACCTGGGCTGCCAGGTTGGATGAGGCACTTGCTGCAGCACAGCCCCACAGAGCACCTGCCTGCTCTTTGCCCAGCTCACCAGCCTTTTTATTAGCACTAAAAATATTCTCCTTGAGAGAAGCAGCTACTCTTTGGCAGGCAGTCGCGATCTTCCTCGTACATGACACACAGCCATGGCAGTGGTGCTCAATCATTTGCCAGCTCCATTCCAGGGGGAGGGAGAGGAAGCTACTATTCCCATTGCCTCCTTCCTTCAGGGAATTTTTTCATTAGCTAGCAAAAGGTGGCTGTGGTTTGCAGCCTGGAGAAGTCTGGAAAACTGACTTTGCTGGGAAGGTAGGGCAATTTCCAGGGTGACAGGCAGTGGTACCACCTGCAGCAGTTGGCAAAACAGAGAACCTCATAATCCCTCTCCATGCTCTCCTGCGTTGCTTGGATGTGAAGAAGTGACTGTTTAGTATTTTTGCAGTCTTGATTCCCCTTCTTTTTACAATGATTAGTGACCATTGCTAGAAAGTTAGCCTTGCGACTGCCTAAGAACCCAAGAGCCCCCATTCTGAGGCATCTCATGCAGTTGATAGTATGGGTGTGGGAGCTTAAGTGTTGTGCTTGGTTTGGGGAAGACCCAGGTTCAGATCTGCCCTTGGCCATGAAACTTGGTGGGTAACTCTGGGCCAGTTTCTACTGTTCAAAAGACTTGCAGGATTGTCAAAGGCTTTCACGGCGGGAATCACTGGGTGCTGTGTGTTTTCCAGGCTGTATGGCTGTGTTCTAGCAGCATTCTCTCCTGACGTTTCTCCTGCATCTGTGGCTGGCATCTTCAGATCCTCTGAAAATGCCAGCCACAGATGCAGGCGAAACATCAGGAGAGAATGCTGCTAGAACACGGCCATAAAGCCCAGAAAGCACACAGCACTTGCAGGATTGTTGTGAGAATAAAAACAGGAAAACTGCATGTATGCTTCTCTTTCTAAACCATGCAAAGATCACTCCCAGAATTGTGTGGTCACTGTAGTGGAGCAGCCATGATGGTTTGTGGGCTGGAGCAAGGAGGCCCGAGGGGATGTAACTGCCTCCTTTCTTTGGTGAAGTGGTTCTTGTGAAAAAGGGAGGCTAAATGATTTCAGCCACTTGTCTTTCCTTACTCCAGTTGCCATGAGGTAGATGACTGTCTCTCTCCATGGGCCAAAAACCCTGAGAATGACCTTACCGTGGGTCAGAAGGAACTGTGGGAAATGGAAAGGTACCTAGGAAAGCTCTTATGTTTTATGCATGCCCCTTAATAAAGACATTTCAGTGCATTGTTAAAGAGCCTGCAATCATATATTGCAATCAGTTGCAGTTAGTTGGTAGTGTGTGGAGGAGAAGCAGAGAGCAGGTCTGTAGTTATCTGACAGGTTCATGCTACAAGCTCAACTTCCCCCCCAAAGATTGCTTGGGACTTTAGAACCAATTTCCCCATGTTTTGACAGATTGCTTCCTAGACTTTGCCACTTTTGCCTGTGGGTGGGTTGGACTGCAAATGTGAACGATCCTCCATGTACAGAGCTGCGCAGCAAACAAAAAACTAGTACAATGCATAGAGAGTTTTTATATAAGGTAGCATGCAGTTCCTCATTTGCAGTCTGGAGTAGTATGGCCCAGGAAGGATGCTTCCATGTGCTATTTCTGCTCAATTGAATTGAAATACTCAGGATTGTGTCCTGAGTCCACACAAGCACAGAATTGACTAATAGGTGCCAAGTTAACCAGGTTGAGGACCCTGGCATTTCTTTTTTAGAGGTCAGTTTCTAGTAGTTCTTAAGGCTATGAAGAGAGGCTGGAAAATGTGTAGGCAATGCTTTTTGAAATCTCATAAATGGAGAGTTCAGTAAGAGTGGTCAGGCCATGCCTGGTATTGTTCCTTTCCCCTTCGCATGGCTACTATAGGAACAGAAATAATTTGCATAGCAGCCAAATTCAGCTTTTCGTGGTGTGGAATTTTGATCATTTTTATTTTAAGCACAGAATATCCACAACCCTGCTATGTTCTTTCCATAGATGGAACAGCCCACAGCTAGTCCTCGCCACTAGAAACAAAACCTTAGTGAAATGTGTGTCAGCATGGAAAGATGCAGGTAAACTCATGAACGTAAAGAGCCCAGCTCCTTGGCTGCTACGGAGAAATCAAGGAGTAACGTAATTCTTGTCACTGCACAATACTGAATATAGTGTGCAAGAACAATCATTATCTGCTTCAGTGACTCAGTGGGGGATTGTCCAAATTAGAGTATTTAGGGAGCTGTGTGTATTTATGCCCTTACTTGGAATGCATTTATGTCCCTCTTACCCCATCTGTTTGCCATTGAGGCGTCTGTCAGAGGATGAGCCGCTGTATTTATTTATTGATTTAGGCATAATCAGGTGAGGAGGGAGTTGGCTTGATGGAGGAACCACAGGACGTTTACCCTGGCTTGTGAGTCAGCTAGGCTGCACGCTGCCGAAACCAGACTGGGCACAGCAACCCCTGAAATAGAGGCCAGACCGCAAGCGGAGAGCAAACCCCAGTGGCAGGAGCAGCAGGGCCCTTATTGGCTGTGCTCCTGGAATATGCGTCTGCCAAACCTTTCTGAGTTCCTTTCTATGGGCTCCATTCTTGCAGCAGAGTGAGTCACAGTGGTGATCATCTGAAGGGATGTTCTGCTTGTGTTCTTTTTGGGTTGAGGATCTAGGGACTGGCAAGTTTCTGACTTGGGTCAGTAGCTATTCCTGTGTAACTGGAGCAGCACCTAGTCACCTTAGTCCTTCCGCTCTTAAGGCACAAATGTTCCCTGTTGGACAAGGACTGGAGGAGATGTATTCTTAGTTCTCCACTTTGCCTTCCTTCTCTAACAGCAGAGCACACTAGTGAAAGCACACTGGCATTATCTGGTGTTTTGCTGGGAGGAAATTATGTACAGATCTGTGCTCCAATCCATTATGCCTTTTTTCAGGCATCAGGTAAATGCTGATATGATTTCTGCTATTAGACCCTTCACAAATTGGCTAATGCAGGTTAAATAGCCAATAGGAACAGGAGAATTCCTGCTCAGCTGAAGCGTCTGGGGGAGTAATTAGGCTGCAAGGGGGCTGGGGGGATTAGTGGGGCAAAATTCTGCAGGCAGTAATCCTGAGGGTCCAGAGCACTGGGAAAATGCTATAATTAGTTTTCATACTGTGTTGGGTTTTGGTGGTGTGAGGGGGAGCCCTGAAAGAATCCCTGTCTGGAGGCCTGTGGTGTCTCTTAGTAGCCCTGCTGCGAGGCCATATGCCCAAGCATCCTAGAAGTGAATATGTATTCCTTGCAGTGTGAATGATTGTTGTAATCCTCAGCCTTGCAGGGAAGAACATGACAATGAAGAGTCTGGGGCCAGCTTCATAATGAGGCGACCTTAGGCAGTTGCCTCAGATGACAGATTTGGAGTTCATGTGTGTAGCATCCTCCTGTTTGCTTGCCACCTGACACCTGGGCAGTTGCCTCTCCGTCTTCCACCCCACCCTCTTGCTGCCTGGCAGCCTGTTGCCACCTTTCATGAGGTTTCAGAAAGCCTTGTAGTGCATGACTGATTTGCTGTTTTCAAAGATTGCTGGGATAGCTAAGAGGTCATGAAGATGATCTCCTTTAGCTCCTGGGTAGCGGCAGTGAGATGGGAAGGCCCAAAACATCTTGAGCCACTACTGGAGGAGTCAGAGTTTTCTGGAAGGCTCAGAAACCAAATAGGGGCCCTGATGTGTAACTTCCAGATCTCAAATTTCTGTGAGTTCTGTGTTCCTCACTATATCTCCTAGCTATTGATAGTCTGCCCCATTTCTTACCCCCCTCTTCCATCTTTTGCAGCTGTGCTAAAATATTTCAGTTTGGTTGAAAACCCAAATATATAAATTATACATAAATTATGTTCAGACGATGGGGAGGGGGCACGCAAAATGGGTTTAGTTCTGCTTTAAGTGGAATACTTTGCAGGGGTCTTAAGTGAGTATGATTGACCAGAACTACAAAATAGCCGGTCATGCAACATTTGGTGCTGATTTGTACTGGTCTGTCTGCTTGTGGCTGTTCGCTGTCCTCACTCCTGTGCAATTATTCTGCTTGTGGTATTTATCTTAATGTAATGCGCAGCTTTTAATCTATGGAACAGGAAAACCAATGGGGGAAGCAGAGGCAGAAATCTGATTGCAAGACTAGTGGGTGTGTGTAGAGGGGAATGTGTGCTAGATAAACTAGTCTGCAAAGGAACAAATTTCTAAAGGGTAAAAAATTAACAAAGAGGACCAGTAACTGTAGGTTTGCTTTACTGATGCCTGTCTTACGCAAAAGCTAATGTGGACCTGAGATACAGTGGAAGATGGGTGGTTTGTTGTTGTTTGTTGCTTTAATTTTGTCATAGTGTATTTAATAAAGATAGTTACTTTGATTTTTAGGACTTTATGTGTTAAATTGCCCACACGTGTAAGCATTGTGCTTAAGCATTAATTTTCCTCCCTCACATGAACCATGAAGACATGATGTTAATCAAGGCTGTGCTGCAAACTTTGCCTGAACCTCTGAATCAGAAGCTTATCAGCATTTTCTTTCTGTTCTACTTTTCCGATGTCCTCTTGCCCCAGCCTTATGGAGTTATACCTGGCCTCTAAGGATATGCAACACAGTGCCTTTTTAATGGATGCCTCAAAAGTCTTTATAAGGAAGATTCTTCTCTTGATGTTTCCCGTGTCCAAGCGGGCTGTCAGGCCTACAAGCTCCGTGCTGTCCGGTGCTCATGTATTCTTCAGTGGCGAGACTCTTGGTCATTTGTGGGTTTCTCTGTTTACAGCTGTCCCTTTCCCCATGTGGCATGTACACCAGCCAAAGCGTTTCTCAGTTATTGGTCTTGCCTGGGCTGCTCTTTTTTTTCCACCCCGCGGAATATCCATCAAACCCACTCAAACAAAACAAGTTGGTCTGTCTGTGTATGTGTATACAATGCTTGATTTATACACAGCTTGTATGTATTTATTTACAAGGAAGTAGACCTACACACATATGTGTCTCTAGCATTTATGTGACTTTACTGCTGTGATCTGCGGGTGTAAATATGGTCAAGGGGCGGGTGCTGCAGTCAGCCTCACACCTCCATATCAAAGGGTGTTGTGGCTGGCCGAGCTGCCACTGGAGACAATTTGGCCTTCCACTCCCTCCAAACTCCTCTGGGGGATGAGAACATGTCTCCTTTCCTAGTTGGCCCAAGGATACTAACTCTCTTGAGCCTGCTTTGGGACAGGGAGGGTATTGTAGGGCATTACTGGTATCCCTGAAATAAGCTCTGTCATTAATACAGCAACTGAATCTTCCAATGTGTTCTATCAACCTGAAATTTCTTAGATTTCTCATTGGTACATTATACCATATCACCTATCTCCTGGCTCTTAAAATGGTGACAGTCTTAAATTCCATTAGGCACCACTTGAAAAGAATTGGGCCACAAATCCTGTTATTAGTTGTTTTGTATTTGTTAAGTCCAGAGAAGCAGTCATGGGAATCTGTAGCAGCAAAACCAAAAAGGGGTGTCTTGAGGCATAAAGACTAACAGATTTTCTGTAATATATGTTTTCATGGACTAGAGCCCACTTCATAACCATCCTATGGGCTTTAACCATAGAATCTTAGGCTACAATAAATGAATTAGTCTTTAAAGATGAGTATTGGTGCTTTAAGGCAGCTATATATTTGTCATGGTCAGTATCTTCTGGATGTTTGTAAAGAGAGAATGGTAACAAAACACTTAATGTCAAAAGAGGTGCCTAGTTTTATCTGTACACTGCCCTGAGCCCTTCGGGGATAGGGCGGTATACTAAATTTAATTATTATTATTATTATTATTATTATTATTATTATTATTATTATTATTATTATTATTATTATTATTATTATTCTTAATAATAATAATAATAATAATAATAATAATAATAGTTGATAGATGATTGTTTTTATTTTGTTTTTATTTTAACTTTGGGCACTCCTGCTCAGGAATATTTCCATTCTCCAGTTAATTAATGCATACCCAGAGACATGTAGAGCAGTTAGTAGAAAATAACTGTATAATGTGATGTGGGGTTTCTTGCATCAATATCCTATTTCCCACTTGTGACATGTTTGCTATTCAGGATTGGCAGTATTTACTATGTCGACAGGTAGGAGAGGGCTTTCACTTATCTATGCGTGGGCACCATATGCGTGGGCACCATGTTGCTTGTTGGTCTTTGATACATGGAATGAATATAACGGAATGTGTAAACCTGGCAAAAAAAATCACTGTTGATGCATCCTTTGGGCTTGAACTGTATCCTTATTATAACTGACAGCTACATCTTTTCTCTTCCTTGCTTCCAAACTGCAGCAGGGGGTTGATGTGGTCTAATTATCCATATTCCAGGCTTCCTTAACCTTGCTATGTTCTTTCTCAATTTGGTTTGGTATTATCCGTCCAGAGGGAACCAGTCCAAGTACTGGAAGTAGGGGTGGGTAGCGTGGTGGCCAAGTTTGCAGATGATACCAAATTATGTAGGGTGGTGAGAACCACAAAGGATTGCGAAGAGCTCCAAGCGGACCTTGATAAATTAGGTGAGTGGGATCAGAAATGGCAAATGCAGTTCAATGTAGCAAAATGTAAAGTGATGCACATAGGGGCAAAAAATCCAAACTTCACATAAACGCTACAGGGGTCAGTGCTATCAGTCACAGACCAGGAAAGGGATTTAGGTGTCTTAGTTGATAGTTCCATGGGAATGTCAACTCAATGCATGGCAGCTGTAAAAAAGGCAAACTCTATGCTGGGGATAATTAGGAAAGGAATTGAGAATAAAACTGCAAAGATTGTCATGCCCTTATATAAAGCCGTGGTGCGACCGCACTTGGAGTACTGTGTCCAGTTCTGGTCGCCGCATCTCAAAAAGGATATTGAGGAGATAGAAAAAGTGCAGAGAAGGGCAACAAGGATGATTGAGGGACTGGAGCACCTTCCCTATGAGGAGAGGCTGCAGCGTTTGGGACTCTTTAGTTTGGAGAGGAGGCGGCTGAGGGGGGATATGATTGAAGTCTACAAAATTATGCATGGGGTAGAAAATGTTGACAGAGAGAAATTTTTCTCTCTTTCTCACAATACTAGAACCAGGGGGCATTCATTGAAAATGCTGGGGAAGAATTAGGACTAATAAAAGGAAACACTTCTTCACGCTAGAACATGTGATTGGTGTTTGGAATATGCTGCCACAGGAGGTGGTGATGGCCACTAACCTGGATAGCTTTAAAAGGGGCTTGGACAGATTTATGGAGGAGAAGTCGATTTATGGCTACCAATCTTGATCCTCCTTGATCTGAGATTGCAAATGCCTTAACAGACCAGGTGATCGGGAGCAACAGCCGCAGAAGGTCATTGCGTTCACATCCTGCATGTGAGCTCCCAAAGGCACCTGGTGGGCCACTGCGAGTAGCAGAGAGCTGGACTAGATGGACTTTGGTCTGATCCAGCTGGCTTGTTCTTATGTTCTTATGTTCTTATGTCAGCCAGTCATTTGGGCACACAGCAATGAGAAGGAGACCTATCTTGCTTGGGTTGGGGCTCATTGGTTGTTTAGTAATATCACCAGCAATGTTCTGACAATGCACTCTGTAGTTTAACTCATGTATTCTATGGTTTAACCATGGAGTTTTGCCCAAATGCCAAAACTTCCACAGAAACATGCTGAAATCACTTCTGGGCATGGAGGCCAACTGAGTGGCAGCAGGGGGTCCTGGTAAGCCTATCTAGGCAGGAAGGTGCACATTTTTAAAGGTCCTGCCCATACTATTTGCTTTTCATCAGCCCCTCACAACCTTTATTTCCCCATCATCAGAAGATTTTAAAAATTGCCTTCAGTTGTTTATCTTTAAAAAAAGAAAAACAAATGAAATTTTGGAATTCAGAGCTGTCATGTCTATCATGTATTCTCCGCAATTACAATGAGCAGTCAGTCTGCTGGGAGGTTATGATGTGGATATATAAATTTTCCAACAGGTATTTTTCATAATGTCATATTTTATGGCTGGTTCCTCTGAACAGCCTTTTTTGTACAAAAATACTGGACAAATTTTTCTTGTTCTAAAAGACTATAAGGGAAAAACATAGACTAGAAGGATAGCTCACATTTAAGTCCCTCTTGCTATAGTGGTGGGGTGGATGTAGCATGCAAGTTTGGGACAAGACAAGTGCCAAAGCACTTTGGAACATCCACCATCTTCAAAATGGTTGCTTTGAACATAAGGACAGCAGATTTAGGCAAGCAATGAAAATGTAACATTTCATGGAAACCAAGCTTGTCAAAAACCCATGTGTTCAGGGTACAGTGGTTCAGAGCGTAGGGCTAATATCCGGGAAAGTCAGGTTCAAGTCCCCAGTTGTGCCATGGGAGCTCTTAGAGGTGACCCTTTTTTGGCCAGTTAGCAGTTCTCTCTACTCCAACCCGACTTCACTTAAGAGATTGATGTGAGAATAAAATGGAGGAGAGGAGGATGGTGTAAGCCACTTTGGGTCCCCATTGAGAAGATAAGGTGGGATATAAATGAATAAAATAAATAAATAATAGTGTGCAGTTCTTCAAGCTTTGTGATATCTGGGGCAAGTTATTTCCTGATTTTTGCAGGACTATTCAGAGAGAACTACTTCATTCGTTCCAGTGTTCTTTAAAGATGCTGGAAAACCTCCCAGATTCACCTTTTGGGGCTGCTCAAGTTGCAAAACTAACTGTTCAGGATTCTCCAATGGCTCATGTTAAAACTGGGTGTGTAAGGCAGTTGAGGAACTGCCTGGGGATTTCAAGCCATTCATAAGGTGCCAGCCTGAATTGTTATGGGGAAACTGTGTTGTCATTCCTGAAGGGGACTGGCAAACAATTTTGTCTACATTGCATGCTGCCCACCCAGGAATTGTTCATATGAAAGTACTAGCTGAAGCTATGTCTGGTGGCCTGGAATTGACTCATATACTGTTAATGAGTACTGCGCATGCCAGACTACTAGGCATAACCCACCAAGGCACTTTCCTTTCCCTGGGAAGTGACCAAGAAGTTGTGGTTCATAATGATTTTGCAGATCTCTTTCAAGAAAAGAACTTAATTATCATAGACTCCTAAATAGCTCAAAGTGGTCTTCATGCTGTCACAACCATCAGCAGCAACAATCTCAGCACTGTGCACAAGCCATGGATTGCCTATGTTCTGAATTCCAGGAGTTTGTGGACAGAAACTTGATTAGAGCTGCTACCATTGTTCTACACAACCCATAAGGAAATGGCCAGGCTAAACAGATGGTGCAGACTTCAAAGGGTGTTTGAAGCAGATTGTTGGGGGTGATTGGGTAACACATCTTGCTAGATTTCTCATTGCTCAACTTGTTAATTCTTGTTCAGTGACAAAAGTCAATCCTATTGAATTACTTACATGTGATATCTCAAAACGTATCTTGATGTCTACATCCAGATTCATCCCTCCACCTGGGTAAGTGCCCCAAGAGAGGATTAATCCACTGCCCCGCTGCCCTGCCAGTGGATTTGTGCCCCCCCCCCTTTGAATGGGGCTCTTGGTTTACTCAAAATTAAACTACGAGATGGCAAGATACATACTGGTACTTTGGTAACCATATACCAAATAATGCCAGAGAGAATTTTTCCAGTCAGTTTTGAACTCCCAAGAAGGTGATGTAATAATATTTTGTAATGTGATAGATCCTAATAAAGAGAGATCCAGAAAAGTTAAAGGAGGTAAACTTTCAAAAAATGTGTCCTTGCATATGGGAATATTAAATTTAGTAGATCCCTGGGGAGTCAAAATTCCAAATACAAGAGACTATACTTTTTTTTCAGATATACCCCAAACATATTCAAGAATAGATGTGTGCTGGATTTCTAAACTTTTGTTTACAAATTTAGGGAAAATTGATATATTTCCAAAGACCTTGGGGACCACAATCCAATAGAAGTGTCGTGGCAATTGAATAAGATAGGAGGAAGGAGATGGAGATTCAATGACAATCTATTGTTGCAAGAGGAAATGGTGGAGAAATGTGAGAAAGATTTAGATGAATTTTTAAAAATTAACAGGACTGAAGGCATGTCTGTTACAGTGATTTGGGAAATAAAGCTTTATGAGAGGGAAACTATTAGCAATAGCTGCAAAACAGAAGAAAGAATGGAACAAATAAACAGTGTTTTAGAAAGAATGAAAATACTGGAAGAACAACAACATTGATAAGAAAATTTTGAAGGAAATCAAGTAACAAAAACACAATTAGATTTATTGGAAACTGAAGAAATGCAAAAGAAAATGAAATTTTTGAAACAAAGACATGTTGATCATGCAAATAAACCCAAACATTTTTTAGCCCACTGTTTAAGAAAGGAAACTGAAAAAAGACAATTACTGGAGTGAAGAAAGGAAACAAAACTACTTTTGTGGAAAAGAAATACAAGACAATTACTGGAGTGAAGAAAGGAAACAAAACTACTTTTGTGGAAAAGAAATACAAGAACAATTTGTCCAGTTTTTTTAATTAAAAAGGCTGTTCAGATAACTTTTGTTTTTAATTTGATGCTTACTTGATCCATTAGGGACACCTCGGCAGCCTTTGCCCCTCTTTACATGTGATCATAAATACCAGTGCACATTATTTTTGCAGGCCAGTTATAAACTGACTGTAATGCTTGCATGGTAGTAGACCACATAATCCATCTATTTATAAACTTCAGTCAGTTCTAAGGTTTTCTATTTAAAAATGTTCTGTGCTAAATTATTACATAGCAACCTACATGCATTGGCAGAGAGTTACAATAAATTTCTCATGAGCTTACCTGTACGATAAACATATTACCAAACACTCACTTGTTGTATTAACATTTTAAAATATAATGAAAATATTTGGTTGGAGAGCTGTAAAAAGTTAAGTAGTGTGGTTGAGTAGGTGTAACTTGTATGGGCCAGCAAGTAGTATAGCTGCTGGGACTTTGCTAGCATCTTGAAATTCATTTGCAATGGTTATCAAAACCTCAATTACTGAATATCATCTTAGCATTTAAAAACAAACATAAGAATTTGTAAAGAACACCGGAGCTGGTTTAAAGAAGTAGTTCTCTCTGAATAGTCCCGCAAAAATCAGGAAATAACTTGCCCCAGATATCACAAAGCTTGCACACTATTATTTATTTATTTTATTCATCTATATCCCACCTTATCTTCTCAATGGGGACCCAAAGTGGCTTACACCATCCTCCTCTCCTCCATTTTATTCTCACATCAATCTTGTGAAGTCGGTTGGAGTGAGAAACTGTAACTGGCCCAGGGTCACCTAAGAGCTCCCATGGCACAACTGGGGACTCGAACCTGACTTTCCCGGATATTAGCCCTATGCTCTTAACAACTGTACCCTGTACCCTGAACACATGGGTTTTGGACAAGGTTGGTTTCCATGAAATGTTACATTTTCATTGCTTGCCTAAATCTGCTGTCCTTATGTTCGAAGACAGCCATTTTGAAGATGGTGGATGTTCCAAAGTGCTTTGGCACTTGTCTTATGTCCCAAACTTGCATGCTACATCCACCCCACCACTATAGCAAGAGGGACTTAAATGTGAGCTATCCTTCTAGTCAATGTTTTTCTCCTATAGTCTTTCAGAGTTGCGGTCACAGAATTGTGCTTTGGGGTCCCCTGAGCTGATTCTTAGGAAGGAGGTACAGCAATTCAGAATTCACTGAATCACAATCTCGGAGTCTCCTCTATGCTTGCTGGGACAAGGGTAGGCTTTTTGAGATGAGTGTTCATCCAAATTCTTACTTCAGAAAGGAAGATAGAGAGGAAACACTAGGCATAGATCTTGTTCCTCAGGTACCTTCCTCTCAGCCCCTTTGGCTGGATGAAATAGCCGTTATTCTGCCAATGTGCGTGTACCCAGACTGTCCCAGTCTGTGACTGTACAGCACACATGGCTAAATATATATCCACATGTGGAGAGTTCAGAGGGTCTATAAGATACTTCATTTCTATGGCCCCTTTTCATGGCTGGTGCTAATGAGATTCGTGTCATTCCCAAGCTTCTGCTTTGTGGGCCGAGGGGCCTTTTCAACTGGATGGGCTCTGGCGTAGTCATGGCAAATATTTACCAAAAAAGGGGGACATACCATATAAATTTAGATTCCTCAAAATAGAGATTGAGTGAAAGAGCGGGAGAGAGAGACCAAACCAGAAAATACAGCCTAGTCTGTTCAAGAGCAAAGGAGTAAAAATGGAGAGATAAAATGAACAAAACCTCGGCAGTAAAAACAGCATCTTGGTAAATAGACTATTAAAAACCCCACTGACCTGCTTTATAGCTTTCTTGGCTGCCATTCAGCAGGCACCAGGGGAAGGTAGCAGGAGCCGGCGGGCGGGTGTTGCACTCCCCCCCTTGGAGTGGGGCGTTAAATTTAGCCACATAATGACGGCCCTGAGGAAGCAGCCTCTTGTTGGCCATGCAGTAATTACTGCCTGGCTTATGCATTTTATTTTTCTTATTACGTTGCCTTCTCTCCCCAAATGGTGCAACAGTTGCTGAAAAGCTGCTGTGCGGGTTTCTAATCGCGGCTCGCTTCGGGAAGAACTTGGACAGAATCTAGGGCAGACAGTGCAGGGATGCAGGGAGAATATATTTGGGAGCAGGCCACAGGTCCATGGCATTACTGCTCTGAAGGATAAGAGGTGTCAGTGCAGAATTTCCTGGCATGCTGCTTTGGCCCGCCACCCCATTTTTTAGAACAAGGAGTTTCGAATTCAGCAGGGTGGATTGATTTAAATACCCCTAGAAAAGATTGATTTGAAATAATTGAGTTAAATTATCCCCTTTTAAAAAAGTTCACATATTTCTCGAGCAAACGTACATGTTGTTTGACTGTTGCAGTAATTAAAACAGATTTGGACTGTACTGTAGAGTTGTCAAGTACTGTAGAACTCTCCCTGCTATTTGCTTAGAGGTCAAGAGACAGTTGTGAAAGTAATGGATTTCTCTGGGTCCGTGCAGTAAAAATCTCTTTTTTTGTCTTCCAGTCACAACTGACTTATGCTACCCAGTAAAGTTTTCAAGGCAAGAGATTTTCAGAGTCAGTTTCCTATTGCTTGCCTACATGTTGTGCCCCTGGTATTCCTTGGAGGGCTCCCATCCAAATACTAGCCAGGTATGACCCTGCTTAGCTTCTGAGATCTGATAAGATCAGCCTTTCCTGGACTTTCCAGATCACTCACCTGAAAGTTAAGCCCCACTGAATAATAGTTGAGCTTATTTCTGAGTAAAAGGCTGGGTGAAAAGGTTGAATCTGATGGTGTCCTTCTGCATATGGAAGGGCTGTTTTATACTTTGCAGTAGAGCTCTGAGTTATGAAAGTGAAACTAAGTGTTACAGTTGTGCATAAGCAGAAATACAAGAATGGCCAGGGTCTAAGCATCTTTTCTTTGGCACCAGTATCCCATAATGCCTCCCATCCTGAGACATAAGAGAAATATGTCAGTATCTGAAATGACACTGATAGATAATATTAACTTCTGGGTTCCTAAGAACCTCATACTTGGGACTTGCAGAATCTACATATTGTAGGCTGCACAAATATACAAGCTCTTTCATAAGCAGCACTAGTAACTGTATTGGTTTTGCTCATGATTTTTTAAAAAAATGGATCCAACCTATTTTGATCAGAATGTCAGAAACAAGGACGTATGATAAATGAGAAGAAGTTTTATGGTGAAAGGAGTAGAATATCATTTATTTGGGCTCATCGGTTGTTCCTGGTGAGAAGCTGGGTTACATCTTCTGAATTATAACACCTGTGATAATATACTATCCCCTTGGTGCAGTAATAATGTCACAATGCATACAGTATGTGTTCTGTTGAATGAGTCATACTTGTGACACTTTACCTCAAAAGACCAGTATGAGTTCTCATTGTTTTTTATTTTACAAAAAAAAGCAGTGTTGAAGTCAGTAGCTCAGTTTGGACATTGTAAACAAAGTTTGTTTGTGTCAGATATGGACCTGGTTAATTGCCAGGTTTGTGTAGATCTCCCCTTGTGTCGTGTGCCCAGATAGCTCGCTCCCATCAGTCATGACATCTAAACATGGGCACATCAATTAACTGCAGAATTTCCTTTCAGTTGAAAAGGAAGTTAGCCAAAGGGTTAGGATGCTAACCTGAAGCTAACTCTCACATATGTGTTGACTACTGTGTAGAAACTGGGATCTATAATAAATAACATCTAGTGTGACCTTCTTGGCATTTCTACCTCCTCCCCCCATTAAGTGAACTTATTAACAAAGAATTTCACATTACAAAATGGTTACAGTTAGGAAAGAGTCTCCACTTTCAACTTCTAGCCAAGGTAGCCTACATTTATATTGATCCTCAGTGCACGTTGGCTAATTCAGATCTAAGTGACTACCAGAAGCAGCCAGCCTGGGTTTACATACTCATCATAACTGCTCAAAGCCCAGGGTAATGGGACTTACTGTATGTCATAAAAACAGATAAGACACATCAACCTTATGCAGCAAAACTGTCCTCATGGGGTAGCCATGAGGAGTCAGCTCTGAGACTGCAGGTGATAATTCAAAGCTGTGAGATTATAAAATGATGGAACAGGCCAGTCTGAGGTGGCTGGCCAGTTATTCTATCATCTCTGCTCCTCTGAAAACATACATGTGGAAGGAAACCCAAAGGTTATCAAGTTCTGTCTATTTCTCTGTCAAAATTCCTTAGACTGAATTAATCCTTGGTTAATCCCCCTTTGCTGATCTCTTCTATAAAACCTACCATGAAGGAGAGTTTACAAATACATTTCACAATCCAGTTTATTAATGGTCTGTATCCATAACCACTTTGGATGGTCGTAAATGTGGGTTCTTCTGACGTACCAGAGTTGAGCTGATTGGTGTTTTAGTAGCTCCAGTAAACCATTCTTCCTGTTCTTTAGAATATCATCATGGGCTTTTGAAAACTGCTGTACTATGCCTCCTTCATATTTTCTTCTTATATCAGTTATTTCACATATTTTATTTGTTCTTTTCCTCTGAACTGCTAGTATCTAGATTGCCATAAATTCAGTATGTGAGCTGCCATAAAACCAGATGGGAGTCAGGTAGCAAGGTAATACTCCCTTCCTGGTTTTTTGGTATGCTACCCTGTTTCCCCTAATTTAAGTTTCCCCTAATTCCCCTGTTTCCCCGAAAAATAAGACATAGTAGAGGTTTTGCTGAAGTGCGAAATATAAGGCATCCCCCGAAAGTAAGACATAGCAAAGTTTTTGTTTGGAAGCATGCCTGACGAACAGAACACAGAAAAATAAGACACCCCCTGAAAATAAGACATAGCACATCTTTGGGAGAAAAAAATTCAATATATAAGACACTGGTTATCTTATATTTGGGAAAACTTTCGTTGTTGATTATTAAGCTTGCCAAGAAGTTACCAAGGGAGCGTATTCAAGTTAACTGGAGTAATCACGCATTTTGAGGTACTTTGTGGCCTAAGTTGGACACACTAGTGAGCACTGAATAAAGTCAGATCTGCACACAAAGCTCCTGTTATTTCAACGTATGACTTTTTTCGCATCACATCACATTACTGACATTTAGTCTTGTGTGTGTTTGCCCAGTGTATTCTCTTTATTAACTGCACCATTTTAGCAGCTTTAGATCAGTGTTCCAATATGTCAACCTTACTGAGTTTTAAAAACTTATCCTTGTAGTCTTTGCAGATTCTGGCCTTGTAGTCTTCGCAGTTTCTCAGGAGCAAGAGTTCTGGCTAGTGGCTGGCTATGCAGCAGGGTGGCGTTCAGCTCCTTTCAGCTGCAGCGCCCCCTTGCTACTTAGGAATTCAGAAAGAAAAAATAGGTGTTATGCTTTCTATCCTTCCTCCTAGCAATTGTGGCGAGCTTCCTTAATTTTTGAGGGTGGGGGGACGGGGCTTCAGAGGAGAATGACTTGCGCTTACACTGGTGTAGTTGGGGGATACTTTTAGGCAAGGCAACAACATTCTAGGGAAGGTCTTGTTCTTATGGTTGTTTTCCCAAAACAAAGGAAATAGTCTTGCATTGCTGGAAGTCGCGTGCTTGGGTTGTGCTGCCTTGTTATCATCCGATAACCTGGTGACCCCAGTACTGCCCTGGTCTTCACCGGGCAGCCTCAGGCTAGGGGATGTGAACAGCTTCCTTGCACTTGCCCTTGTGCAAAGATTTACCTTCCGTTCAGTCAAGCTTGTATGTGTGTGAGTGTGCACGCATGCCAGAATAACAGTGAGGAGGGGCCCTTGAACCTTCTCTCCCTCCTTGTACTGCACACCCCCTGCCAGTGCGGCGTAGTGGTTAAAGTGTCAGGCTAGGATCTGGGAAACCCAGGTTTAAATCCCCTCTCTGCCATAGAAGCTCACTAGGTGACCTTATGCCAGTCACAGGCTTGGCATAAACTACCTTACAGGGTTGTTGTGAGGATAAAACAAAGGAGAGGACGATGATGTAAGCCACTTCGGGTCTCCATTATGGCGAAAGACAAGCTATAAATAAAGTAAACAAAAATGTTCAGTGTGTTTCTGCAAGCAGGTTTCCATAGAAAGATGGATGTCCCACCAACTTCCAGATCAAATCTGGATATGCTTTTGCTCATAAGTGATTACAGCTGAAAGGAAGTTTCTATCACTCTTGCTGCTGCTCAGGTCTCCCTGCTGTCTATAAAGGATGAAACACTTCAGCAGGGGATAAAAATGGTAAAGGTTACATTGAACAGAATTACTCCAGGTTCCTATTTCACACAAAAGGGTGGTCCTAAAAATGTGGTCACGTTGTACTGAATTGTGGCTTTTCTAGCACTGAATCATCCATGGATACTTTAGTGTGCATAGGATGAAGGGGATGATATTTGGCTAAGGGATGTTAACAGAGTGGCACTGTGGTGCATGAAAATCTGGGATTTGCTCTCATTTTCCCTTTTACAAAGTTCAATTACTGGTACTACAATGTGAAGATGGAGACTTGTGTGTCTGTGTTGGGGGGATGCTGTTTAACCCTTTCCTAGTTTTTCATATTGAAAACTGATTTTTCCTTCATGCCACAGAATATTTACAGGTACTGTTTTGTTTTCTATCACAGGGTTTAAAAACAGATTGAAGGTGGTGATTTCAGTGAGGAAAAGGCATAGACCAGAGAGGGCTGAAAAGCCCTGCTCCCTACGTGCTACTCTCCCCTTGAACTTGCAGCAGCCCTAGTTTCTGCATTTAGTAAGACAAAACAAGTTTGTTAAAAGAATGACAGTGCTGCATATAATTGTAGTTCATCTCTGACACAGTTCAGATATTATTGATGGGAGGGGAAGTTTGACATTATGATGCTCAGGACAATGCCACTTTAACATTCTAAATTCTATCAAGAAAGGGTGAACGGTGGTGTGCATAAAATAGACATGATATGCCAGTTTGCCTCTGCTTATTTCATAGTGTGGAGAGAAGAGCTATAAAGGATATTATAATATCACAAGATAGTAACCATATTTTTAAGCAGGGCTGCTTCTAGGTTTTGAGGGTCCCTCTCTTCTACCTCCCACTAGCCCACACACATGCCCTCCTTCCCACTGACATGACTCCCAACTGTCTCTGTGTCCTTCTCCTGACCTCTTGTGAGCTCTCCCACTGCCCATGCTCATCACTGCCTGCAGCTCTTTTTCCAGTAGCACTGGGCAGTGCATATAGCTAATAAGTGTGTGTTTATGTGTGTGTATGGGGAGGGGGGGCAATAGCAGTGGGCCCTGCCAGAAGCCCTGGACCCTGTACATCAGAAAAAAAAGAAAAAGAAAGATTTGCCCCTCATTATATTAAGTACATATTACATAATGGATTTCAATATAACATTTTCTAATTGTCAGAGAGACTTTATAAAGTTTTAAAATCTTTATCATTTATATACTTCTAAACATTTTTTCTAATCCATTGATTCAGAGGCGTAGCTGGGCCAGACTGCACCCGGTGGAGCATCTCCCACATCTCCCAGTAGAAGCCCCCCATCCCATCTATCTTCCCCTTCCCATACACTTACCCCTTTTAGTTCCTTTTTCAGGAGACTCTTTTCTAGGGCTTCAAAAAAGGCTTCCCAGGAGACCTTGTGAGCCCCTAAAGGTCCCTCCCTAGGAACTGTAGTTCCTCAGGCAGTTTTTACCTGAGAACAAAGGCCTTTTGAAGCTCCTAGAAAAAAGTTCTAACAGAACAAAGGAAATAAGCTAATGGAAGAAATGGGGATGCGTGGGAGAGGAGCCTGGGGGCGATTTTATACAGCCCCAGGCGTCTGCTTTCAATTACCGCAGCACGCACCTCCCCTGTCCCCTTGTGGCTTCACCACTGCATTGATTATATCTTAAACATTGTTAAATTCCAAACTTTTAAGATATTTTGTTTTTACATGGTCAGGTCAGGTTGATATGAAAAATAAAGACTAAATTTCTCCTCAGATTCATCTTTTATACATCGATTCACATGATTAGTTAGTTTGGCCATGATATCATATTCTCTGATTTTATCCTCCCAGCATTCTATTGTGAGGCCTTTATTAGATTTCCAGTTTGTTGTAGTTATAACTCTTGCAGCAGTTGTTAAGTGCCAGCACAGTTCATTCAGTTTCTTAGAAAGCTTTTCTGGTAGTGTACCCAATAGCATTGTTTTTGCGGTAAGAGGAAATTTATTGATTGTTTAAAATTTGCTAGTATTTCTAGAATGATTATAAATTTATGTATTTGTCGGAATCTGGAATGGTTGCTTTGGGCTGTACTGGTCAGCCATCATGCATGGAGTTCTCCAGTTCATTGCATGGGTCAATAAATGTAAATTCCAACAAATGCTATTGTTGGTTCATACCTAAAACCCAGAATAAATGGAAATTTGCAGTATTGGTAACCACAAAACTGATGAGTAGGACTATAGATTGCTTCCTACTGTGCTTATAGAATGAGAATTGGAGTCCCCAGGCCCAAGAATCTCTCCTTTTTAAAAAAGAGTTCTTCTTCTCTGCATCACTTCAAAGAAAAGACTGTAAATTTGCAACAATCCAAAAAGATGTTGAAATTATATGGTGATTTTATAAACAATTTATATTATATTTTTGTGTGTAGACTATATATAGAATATAGATATTTCTTTGACTCAGAAGAGAACAGAGCACTCCCTTCCCTCCCCTCCAGCCAAAGGTGAGAAAGTTTCCCACTGAAGTGGTCACGAGGGCAGAGGAGGAAAGGTCGATCCCCCCAGTTCTCTTTTCTCGGCTGCATTGAGAGGATGTGTGTTCTTGTGTTCCTGCCTTTGATGGCCTAGTTCTGTGGTGGCGAACCTATGGCACTCCAGATGTTCATGAACTACAATTCCCATCAGCCTCTGCCAGCATGGCCAATTGGCCATGGTTATTCATCAGCCCTCAGCTCCAAGGGTGAGGATTGCCTAGTGCCTCTTTGACAGCGTCACCAGTCCCTCCCACCCCTCAACTTTTAAGACTCCTCCCATGCAGCTAGGGACAGTCAGTGGGACTTTTGCTTTGTAGCAACTTCCAGGTTTCACCAGTGTGGAGGCCCTTCAGTGGCCTCCCCTTTCTCTTGGGGATCCTCATATGAGAACTTCGACAGAGCTTCGAATCTGTCCTCCAAGGACAAATTTGAACAGGCTACAGAGATTTCACCTTCTGATGATCTGACGAGGTACTCTGAACAGATTATATGAATGGCTAACACTTTTAACTTGTCCCTGGTCACTCCTGCAGATGGGATGGCTCACGCAGTGGTGGGATGCCTTTACTTGCCGAGTAAAAATTCAGCTGTCCTTCCCATGCGAAAGGCATTCTTGGATACGGACAACAATGACTGGACTAAACCTCCACTGCCTGGAGCTCCACAAAAAAGTTGGAGAATATGTACAAAATCCAGGAACCATGTTGTGGTTTTCTGTTCAGACACCCTTCCCCTGAATCCATTGTGAACAGGGCCCTCTCTTCATGTTACAAGTCTTGTCTCACACTTCTACTCAGTATAAAGAGGGCAAGAAGCTGGGCATTCTGGGGAGAAAATTCTACTCCCATAGGGTGTTGACCATGAGGACCAATTGCAAAGCGTGATGGGGAGGTATCAGGCTCATCTCTGGGATAAAGTGGCCAGTGTGGTGTTGTGGTCAAAAAGAAGAAGAAGAAGAAGAGTTTGGATTTATATCCCCACTTTCTCTCCTGTAGGAGACTCAAAGGGGCTTACCACCTCCTTGCCCTTCCCCCCTCACAACAAACACCCTGTGAGGTGGGTGGAGCTGAGAGAACTCAGAAAAGCTGTGACTAACCCAAGGTCACCCAGCTGGCGTGTGTGGGAGTGTACAGGCTAATCTGAACTCCTCAGATAAGCCTCCACAGCTCAGGCGGCAGAGTGGAGAATCAAACCCAGTTCCTCCAGATTAGAATGCACCTGCTCTTAACCATTACGCCACTGCTGCCGGGTTAATCTGGAGAACCAGGCTTGATTCCCCATTTATCCACCTGAATGGTGGATTCTTATCTGGTGAACTAGGTTTGTTTCCATATTCCACATGCGGAGAAAGCCTTGTGTTACTTAATTGTGTTTTAATTGGAAAAAACAAGAGACTTTAGGCTAAACCAAAATTTATTTGTTTGTTTTGCTGGGCCATGCTAAAGCCATGGCATGTCTGCTCAAATACTGATTAAATGGGTGACCAAGGCTATCCACAAGGCTTATGCTGTGGCCCAAATAGTGTCCCATCATTGTGTATACTCACTCCACAAAGGGCCAGGCTTCATCAGCTGCTTTTGCTGCTTGTCAGATGTGGATGTGGATATCAGCGGGCCTTTCCCCACTTACCTTAAGCCCTGTGCTACTTGAGGAGAGTAGTGCGGGGTCCCCCGACACTCCCCACGAGAGGGGCAGCGACAGTGCAGCCGCCCCGACGCTGCCGCTGTCGCACCCCCTCAGTGCGCGGCATCCCTGGCGCTCTTGCAAAGGGCGCCTTTTGATGACCCCGCACAGAGCGCGGGGTTGTGGGGACGCCCGGGCGCGCGCCAGGGATGCCGTGTGCTGAGAGCAGTGCGCGGCATAGGGGGTATCATGCTGAGTGGGGAAACGCCCAGAGACATCTGACGAGCAGTGATGTGGTCCAGTTCATCGACATTTATCCAGTACCATGTCACTGATGTGATCTCCAGAGGTGATCCTGCAGTTGGGAAAGCAGTATTACAGAACCTGTTTAAGTAGACATCGTAATAAAGCAGTGTTGTCTGTTTCTACCTGTGCAGGGTCTGTTTCTTATTGGCTTCATTCACAGTCTCACCCCGCCTCCATGGTGGCTAGCTTGCTACTCTCCTATATGAATTGTATGTAAGACCACGAGATGAAAAACAATGCTGCACTTACCTTCTACTGTTGTTCATCAAGTGGTCTTCTGTGCAGGTATGCCCCCCCCCCCTCCTTCCCCACTATAAACTGCTGCTTCACTACTCTGGCACTTTCCTGTATGGCTTCACTTACCTTTCTGAGTAGCTTGTCCTCAACTACTGAGTAACTTGTCTGCGATTGCTCTCTCCCCTTCTGCCCTTGTGACCATTTTGGCAGGAAACTTTCCTGCCTTTGGGAGAGGGAAGATGCGCTCTGAAAATGCAGGAATGCACAGAAAACTTGTCACTCTTCTCTGTGGCAGGCCTGTGCCTGTGGAACTGCACAGAAGACCACTCCGTGAACAACACTTACAGGTAAGCGTAATGTTGTTTTTCTGGATTTGTTTTGAAATAGCTTTCCACCACATTATGGTCCAGGGAATTGATACAGAGGAAAAATAACCAAGGAAGTGGTGGTAGAACAGCTCTGGGAGTTTATGGATGACACTTTTTTGTCAGACTTCAGGCTGGTTTTGGGACAGAGATAGCTTTGGTATTCCTGGTGGACAGTCTGCATTTATAGCCTGAAAAGGAAAATGCTTCCCAACTAGAATTACTAGACTTCACAGCCACTTTCAGCACAGTAGATCATTCAGTTCTGCAACATCTGGGGAGACAGATTAGGGACAATCCTAATCAGTTTTAGAACTTCTGCTGCAAATGTGCTGGCCCAACAGTATGGTGGTGGTGGTTGGTTAATTAAGAATCACCTGTATGGGATCTGACTTTTGGGGTGCCTCTGGATTTGGTGTTATCTGCCATGCTGCTTCATATCTATGTGAAATTGTTAAATGAAATTGTCTGAAACTTTGGAATAGGGTTTCGGCAGTACGTTAATGACACCTAGCTACCACATCTCTTTGACCAAGCTCCCAGATGCTGCCTTTACTGTTCTAGATCAGTGTCTGCCAGCTGTCATTAAATGTCTGAAAACAAGCTGAATCCAGATAGGTTAGTCAGAAGGGGTGGGTTTTTGCCCGATATGGCACTTTGGACAGGGAGTGTCTGACATTTGAGGCAATTAAGAGCCTGGGCTTCATGATGGACCAAGTTCTGTTGTCTGATAAGCAGGCAGCTCTGGTGGCAAGAATACTTTTTATCATCCTTACCTGGCCAGAAGTTGGTCTCATTAGAGTCAGCTGATCTAAACTTGTAATATGCTCTAAATGGGGTTGTACATGAAAAGGACTTGGAGATTACCATCAGATACAAATTGCTGGTGATTAGATGCTATTTACAGCAAGCTGCTACATAATCATGTCTGAATTGAATGAATTGCCCTGGTTACCTGCTGGTTTCTGCATCTAATTCAAGATGCTGCCAATTACTTTTAAAGCATTTTGTGTTCTGAGACCTATGCGCCTCCGTCAATACAAACTCATGTGATCTTCAGACTGGTCTGTTTTTGCTGTCTCCTCTATTAAGCCAGTGACATTGGCTGCTGATTGTGCCTTTTCTGTAATAGTACTTTTATTACAGAATTGCCTTTCTGAGCTTGTCAGCGAAGCCCCCTGCCCTTTGTTGAATTTTAGAATACTGTGAAGGGTAAGCGATCTAGTGGGGTGTTTGGTTATTTTGACTTAGTTAAAATAGTAATATTGGACTGGCTTTCAATGTATCTGTATCTGGATATTATTTTCAAGTATTTAGTGTTTTACGGAAAATACTGTTAGCAGCCTCAAGTCCTAATTTTTGGAGAAAACAAGCTCATAAATACCACAAATAAACAAATACACTTTTGGGGGGCAGTTTACCTGGATATCCTTGAACCATGCCATGGTTTATGGTGTTCAAATGAAATCCTTGTAAGATTTCAACAGTTGTTGGAAAAGAGCAGCATAAAGGAAGGAGGATTACCTAATACAGCCACACCCAGGAAGTGGAAAGGGAAACCAGAATGTTCTCTCAACCGCAGCCGGCACTTGTACCAGAATGAGGGAAACTTGCGTTTGTCTATATATTTGCTCATCATTACCTCCTACTCGTTGTGTGTGTTTTTCTTTCCTTTCTCTTGGGTCTTCCCTCCCCACCCCCACACTGTTCTAGATCTATAATTTGTTTTATGGCTTCCTTCCCCTCCCCCCAAATCTCTAGTTTTAGAAGCTGGAAATAAGCTATTTTTTTTTAGCCAGTCCTTACTGAAAATAATGTTTGGTGCATTTGTTGCTATTACCTTAAGCCTTTCCTTTCTCCTCCCTCTGTCCCCACACATGCGCTTGAAGGACATACACTGGAGTAGTAAATGAGCAGAAGGCATCTCCAATCTGGCCTTTATTGAGGTCTGGTCTGGTGTGGCACAAGAGGGATGTGCCCTGGAATCAGTAAGCCACCAGCGTGGGCCAGCCTTGTAATAAAGCAACTCTATATTTATTCTCTCTGTTTATCCTTTGCCTTGTTATAGTGCAGGGAGCCTCTCTAAAGGCCTTTCCCTGTTTGGGGCTGGAAGGCTTGGAAGGCAGCAAGGAATCTGCTGAGGTTCCAAGGACCATGTGTGCTTGCTCCTCTAACATATCTGTAGCCGAAAGGAAAAGAGTGGAGAGCTCCTCCTACTATAAACCTCTCTTTGGGAGAGATCCAGAGCTAAAGACTCTGTGGGAAACCTTTTATTTTCTTCTAATTTATAAATATGGATTGAGATATTTGGAGTCTCTTTAACCTTCTGTTTTTCTTTTTCTCTGAAACACTGTATTAAAACTGTGGTTCACAAACTTTTAAGAGCTGTACTGTTGAACAGAGGGAGATTCTTTTCTGACAGATGTTCCCTCCATTTTGGTTTTACCCTTGAGGTATCCATCTCCCTCCCCAACACATGGGCATTCAGCAGTAACTTCACAAACCCTCTTTCACAAAACTGAACCAAGGATTTAAATAGACATGCATGTTTATTCTAATGTGCATTTTTAATCACTGGGAGATTCCATAAGCTGTTTGAAAAGACTTTGTGGGAAAAGAGATGCTTTAGTTTGTGTGTCGGTTGCATCTCTGGCCCAGGGAGCTCCCTTTGAACTCTGTAATATCTTGACATATGTATTAGCTGCTGTGGCATAGCTACATCGATTTTTCCCCCTGGGAAGCTGATCTGCTGACTCAAGGCATCTTTGACAACAGCCAGCATCAAACTTGTCCATGAGGTACAATGGGAAAACTGCAAAGTCAGATCAAATGGCACAGCCTGCATGCAACTGTGTAGTACACTCCTGTGGGCAGGGGGTACAACTTTATGCATTTCCAGATGAACATTAAAACACTGAATGGAGGGACTGGGCACCTTGTGAATGAACCTGCTGTTACAGTCACCGTATATGTGACAAGACTTGGCTGCCACTTAGTGTGAAGGGGAGGTGCTCATTTCTAAACTTGGGTGTATATGTGCAAGGCAGCCACATCAATCACAGGTTCCTGGCACATGTTCACAGAGAGTTTAGAACTGTTCATCTCCCTTTTTCATGGCAGTTCTGCGTTGTCATTCAGACATGTAAAGTATAATTTTGTTCTTAGTTAAATGGCAGCGTAAGCAAGGATGAGCAAGTCACAAGAGTCCAAAGAAGAGCCTGACAGTGCAAGCAGAGCTCCCACCCCACTATTGTTATTAAGGTTTTTTGCCAACTCCCGTTGAAGCTTAGAGATTTTATCCACACACAAAAAGTTGAAAATAAAGCACAGGTGAGGGCCAAATCAGTTTCAGGACACAGTAAAGGGGTGGTCAGCTGTTGAACCAATCTGAGCTGGGTGCAAACTACCAAACATAATGGAGGTGGCGAAATAATCTCTTTCCTGTGCTTCCACTTCCACCTCATTGGCCTTCAGTTGAGCTCTATAGTATATTCTCACAGCTTTGTCCTGAATTCATCACTAATTCCACACTAGCTATCTGAGCAACCTCTTAGGATCTCTTTGATTCTCATTGTACCAAGGAGCCACAGACACAGGAAGATGCAGAGGGCAATCCATTCAATATCTTGTTGAAAACCTCTATTTCATATTTCAGTCAGCTCCTCAAGAGAGCTGCAGGTCCTGATAAATTCTGCAAAGCATTTTGGAAACCCTCAGGATCTATTAATCTCTGTAGACAAGCATAAATATAATAATAATAATAATAATAATAATAATAATAATAATAATAATAATAAGCCTTTATTTGGCATTACAATAATCATAACACAATAAAAAACAAACATAAATATGATAATCGCCCCTGCAACGAGAATGGCCACCCCCAAACTAACTCTTGCGAAGAAGAGGTCTGACTATGGCACCTGTTCACAAAGAACTGCACTATTCAGATTAAACCGCATGCAAAATATTAAATCTAGGGTGTGGCCTGCTTTGTGTGCGAGGATCAGTACCACCTGAAAAAGTCCTAGTGTTACCATGGCAGCCATGAAGTCTGAGGTTGCACCAAGTAAGCAAGTCTTCATTGATGTTGAAGTCCCCTAAGACTAAATCTAGGAAAATGGAGCATCCACTTAGCCACTGCCTCTGACATCCTCAGCAGGAAGCCTGCTACTGAGCTGGGCAAATGGAACACCAGCTGGCCTCTCACCATCTTTCAACATTTCAAGCCAGGCCAACACACTCAAAAACAGTCTTGAATGAAGATTGCCACTCCATCTCCCTTCCCCATCTCACAGTCTGTTGTTGATGGAGGATCAATTACCCCAGGGGAGTAAGATGGATGAGGGGAACTACCTCATCTTCACCTACCCCGGTTTCAGTCAAGCTTACCAAGTCCAAGCATCCCTCCAGGATAGTTTGCTGGAGAAATGTTTTATTTCTTACTTTCCTGGCATTATACAGCATCAAGGTCAAAGAAAAAGGTCTGGGCCTTTGTACCACCATTCCTCAGGATACAGTGGACATTTGAAGAGGTTCAAGTATTTAGATATCTTGCCACCATACCTCCCTCCCTCCATCTTACAAAAATAGCTCAACCAGTAGGACACAACAAAGACAGTAAGGGAGCACTCCTGGAAACCTGTTTGTTCCCCCACTCAAGGTTACAAAAATGGTATTGTTGTCAATTGTGCCTCCCTATTCTATACAACCCCCTAACCGAGTCTACAAAAATACATCTGTTTTTGAGTGAAGGTACTTGATATGGGTTAGGGGACTTGTTTATTACATCCTGTGCCAAAGGCCCTGTTGTTCCTCCAAATTCAGATTCCTCAAAACAACAAGTGAGTATTGCCTCATTTCCCTTACCTCTACTAGTGGGATGAGTATAAGTATTTTCATTGGGCGGGGAAAACACACTGTGTGCAAGGGTTGAGTGTATAAGTATATACATTAGGTGGGGAAAACCCACCATCTTCAAGGGTTGAGTGGATCAGAGGAACTTTGGCTAGAGGTGACTTCACCAAAACCACTTCAGCATTCACCTTTCTGGGCAGGCAGATCTGAGGCATTAGTGCTGGGGCACCATTCTTCATTGCAAGAAGTCTGGACCTGAGTTGTTCCAAACTATCAGTGATTGCTGTCAACACTGAAACAGAGAGAGCAAGTGGAAGAACGTATTAAGTCATCCTCCAGAACATTACAAAGAGGAATGCTCTCTACATTGTTTCCAGCACTGGTCTCCAAGCAGGCAGGAGGGTCATCTTGACCCATTAAGTCATGGTGTGAAGAGCCAACTGGTCCTTTCTTCAGGTACTTATCTTTGGCTGCAAAACTGGAGAGGCCTGGAGGTTTTTTAGCTAAAAAGTGGAGAATGTGTTCATAAAAACCCATTGGGAAAATTCCTTTAATTTAGGAAGTCTTTCCATCGAATTTCCATCAAATCAACAGGGAGGAAGCTATTCTTGCAATTTTTTAAAATGTTCTTTTAATTATAGGTTAGGTGTTGTTATATTGGTTTTATCTTGTACACCACCAGCCCTGAAGGGTTCTACCAAATTTAATAAATAATAATAATAAATATCAATACTTTAGAAGCTTGGTAAGAGTGATTAAGGAGCTTGACTAATTTCAACTTTGAAGACTTCATTCTGCTGCCAAACAATGTTCTCAGGTGCTGCTCAGTATGAAATTTAGAATTTCCGAAACGGTTATGTCTACTAAATTGGTGGGCGTTCAGACATCTTGCTGTGCACATGCTTGCTTCCTAGCACTTGCATTTCACAAATATGCAAATACATTCTGTTGAATTAGCATACACAATGATCTATACACAGGTTTCACTTTATTGTTTATGTGGACCTGCATTCCATATAAAAACATGTGAAGACACCCTAATATTTGGATTGTGATGTTAGTGCTTTGTAATTCATAAAATTTCTGTTGCATTTGAGGGATATTCTGTAATAAAAGAACCTGCACTTAGATAACAAATATCCCATAGTACTATTTTTCACATGCTTTCTAGTTTCCAGGTTGGTACTGTACGTACCTGGCTGTGAATGAGTCTGCAATCCTCTGTTCCTGTGTTGTTTCTTAGCCTCCCGCTTTTCTTGATCTCTCCTCCCCTGCTTGACATTTCTTCCACTATCTTTAAATCCTGGCCCAATCCTGGTTTCAATCTTGATTTTTAGTCCCATAACTCTATTATTGCCATTTAATAATAATAAAAAAATGAACTGAGCAAGAATGTAATTAACCTGCACAGGGCTGCCCTTTCCTCTGCAAGACTGGAACACTGCTGGCCTGTTTGCCTGGGTGCCTGCAGGTCGAGTGCAATCTCTCAGTGAAAAGCAACAATGTGGAAAGACCAAATAATTCTTGAAGATACTGACGCCGAGGAGGAGTATGACTCTGAGCAGCCCATTCACGCCTGGAATTCTATAAATACTTTTACTGTGTGGCACTAGGAAAACTTCAAGCCTTTTTATTAGCGCTGCATATAGTGTAGCAATTGTGTGTGGTGTAAGTGATTCCCGAGACTGGTCTGGGGTTCATGTTCTTGGGTGTGACCCCATGCCCTGATGACTGAGAGTGAGAGGAGATATATGAGAGAAGGAGACACCAGAGAGTTGGAGACTGAATCTCCAGGCATTTAGACAAGTGCTCTCAAATTTAAGACTCAGGCTCCCTAATATTGGCACTCAAAGCCATCTGTATGGTTCCTGAAGCTCATTTGCAACTTCCTTTATGTCCTGAAATTTCATGAATATTCTCCTAATCCTGTATTTTCTTGCACAATCCAGTTATGGATCCGGAGCCAGGTGTAGTGCTTAAGAGCAGTGGACTCTAATCTGGACAACCAGGTTTGATTCCACACTCCTTCAGATAAAGTTTGCTGAGTGACCTTGGGTTAGTCACAGTTCTCTCAGAACTCTCTCAACCCCACCTACCTCTGTTGTTGGGAGAGGAAGGGAAGGAATTTGTAAGCCGCTTTGAGATAAGTGGAGTATAAATCCAAATACTTGCCCAGATTTGTTCTATATCTTGTTCTATATCTATATATTGTTCTTTCTGCATCTACCTTGCACTGACTTTGATTTGCATTTATCTTGCCCATTTATGTGCATAGGATGCAAGTCTTCACTGGTGATGTCTTTGATATAGCTGGCAGAGATTCAGCAGTAGAAATGGCACTGGGTTTTGACCTCAACAACAAAACCAATGTAATGATGCAAGCGGCTTCTTCATCCTCTGATTATTTTACGTGTTATTTGTTAGGGGATGAGGAGAACATATGGTCCACTGAAAACTAACTGGTGATCTGCCCAAGAGTGTCTCAAGGGAATTAACTGGTTTTAAGGTCTGTATGTCATACTGAGATTATGGCGTTGAATACAGCACCTGGAGAAAATGTTTCTTCTTAATGTCAGTTTGCTGGACTATGGACTCACTGTAGATCAGCACTGCCACTTATAAAACCTTTTACTTCCAAGTAGCTTTGCTACAAGCCCAAGCTGAATTAGCTTTTCAGTGCATTCTTCAGGCCTGGCACATGGTTCTAGCATCCCATCTATTCAACAGACAAGTTGGCAGTTGTGATGGTGCGTAATGGAAAGATAAGCAGTGGTCTTGTTCATACTTCAGATTAGTTTTTTTTTCTGATTCTGTGCAGGAACAGGAAGGCAAAGTCAAGGGAGCTGGGACTTCCCTGTTCTCCCTTACTTGTGTTGTTATGGCGCTTTCTTGGCTTCCCTGGAATTGATATTGGTATCCAGGCTAGCCAAGAGTAATATTAGGTCTTCTTACTAGTTCTGTTGATGTTCCTGCTGCCTACAGCATCTCATTCATATTCATGAGTCCACAGTGCCTCATCCATATGTATGAGCTTTACATATATCTGTGGGTACGTACACAAGTGTGTGTGTTTTATGTGTGTGCGCGCATGTGTCCTTCCCACCTGTGAGACACATAACAGCCCACAAAGTGACTCTGTCAAAGTGAGGCCAGGGTAGGAGCAGAACTTGTTACATGTACAGTGAGAAGAAAAGCAAATGCTTCCCTATTCATTCTGCTTTCATTTGAGAGGGGAAAACCTATCCTTGGCACCAGTCATAGCTCTTGCTTTCCAAAGCCCATGAAGAATTTTGGTGAAGAGGCTAGAATGGGATAGCACTTTCTATGATAGAAAAGCATGCATTCTATCTCTGTCTGAGCATGAGTTTTCAGTTTCTCCCGGCCTTTCATTCTCTTCTCCACACAGGTTCCACACAGTTTCTTCCCTGCAGATTTCCCTTGCCATCATGCAAAAATCCCCTGACAACCCAGATGCATGACAAAACAATATTTTCTATCCAGAAAATCCTCATGTCAGAAAGAACATCATGGATAACACAGAAATAATGAGACAGCGCTACACTGAGACACTGTGGTTTTAGAGAACAGAAAAATTAGAGCTTCCTCTGTCATTCGTTCTGGATGAATTGAATGGGTGAAGTGCAGGTGTTTAAGGAGAACATGACCACTGCCTCTGAAGTAGCACACCACCAATAATTCATACTGCTTCTCTATGGTCCCCGCTCTTACCACAGAATTTAATCTTCCTTGACTAGGTTTTCTGGTTTACTGAGGTTTAAGACCTGCTCTGAGCTGTCTCATTAGATGCTGTGGAATCATTACAATATAGTTTTTAGAATTATTTTTACACTGGAAATTTAGTTGTTATGGGGTGGACTCTTTGTTCAAAAGCAGCCATGGTTTCTCCATGAGTGGTTCTCAAGTGGGCAAGAGATCACAGCACTGAAGATTGTCACAAAAGCAAGCCTGAAGTTTGATAGTAAAACTTCTCTGTGTCTTAGCTCTCAATAGGAAGGAGTAGGGATTTTAGATGAACAGGGTAGACATGTGGAAAAGATTTCTAGAATTCAAAAACTGATGAGAAATAGCTCCAAGTAACTCAGTTAGTGGAATACTCATAGCCATTCCTGGGACAGTACTTAGGAAGGTACAAGCTGGCACTTTTATCTGGTAATATGCATCCGTAATATTATGCATTGTCAAATTTAATATCTTAAGTTTTCTTTAGATAACAGCTTTGTGTCAAATTTCAGTAACACTTGTCCTATCACATTGTTTATTAGTTGTATCATCCTATTGATTGACTTGAGTTACTCTGTGTAATCTGCCTTGACTCTCAGTGAGAAAGGTGGACTCTAAGTAAGATATATATACATATATATATATATGTTATATATATATATATATATTTAAAATGAACATGGGTAGAGTGGAGGCAGAGCAGAATTCATTTGTACATCAAACAACTGCCTGAAATCCCTTAGAGAACCTTATCCTGGATTTCAGCAACCTGTGCATTTTAAGTCACACGGAAGGTTCTGTATTCTTTCAATAGCAAGTTATACTAGATTTTCCACAGAATAACCCATCAGACCCTTGTAGTATTTATTTGTTTTGATAATTTTGATTTGTTTTCTTAGGAAAGTCTTCAGGGGTACTTAATGGGTTCTCTGACCTTTTCCTCCCTTTCAGTAGGCTGGCACCCTTTGGGGGCACCCATGATACTTTTTTCTTCTCTCTCACTCCTTTAAATGTTAAGAACTGTCAAGCTAGGATGGACCTGTGGTCACTTTTATGCAGTCCATAAATTCTTTGAAAACATCTCTGGCATTTCATGCCACAAAGAGAAAGCTGGATTACCCACATCATACCCTTATTTCACTCTTGGAAATCTGATTTTAGCCTCGTAGGGCTTCTATCTCTTTCTTAGGATAGACAATATAAAAAGACTTGTTATACATTCTTTGTGTGCAATGAGGTCAACCAATCCCTCAACAAGTGGCATCCTATTGTGTCTGTGGATTTGCTCTGCTTGCTTTACTCTTTTGTTTTTTTCTTGATGTTGGGGCAAGAGATGGGCACTGAAAGCTTAGAAGAGTCTGCTTGGAGCAGGATGATGAGTAGATAGGGCATTGGATTTTATTCCCCCTTCCTTATTTACTTCTGTACTTAAGGCTTATGCTGCCCACCAAAGTGCTGAATATTGGTCTTTTCCCCCCTTCCTCCTCCCTAAACCTTTTGGGAGTCATGGCTGTCCGGGCTGCCTATTCTAGCTACTGGACTCGGTGTATTTGCTATTTGGCTCTTCTTGTCTAGGTGGCTTACTGCTCTGAGGGAAGTGGCCTTGCTGAATTCCCTGTGTACTCTTAATTTCATAGTTACATATATATATATATATATCCATCCATATCCATATAGTTTTTGATACAGGTTTTATTGGCATTTCCATATGTTTTACAGACGCAGCCGTTACAGAGACACATTTCACCCAAGGAACCCCAGGGGAGATGGAGCCTGAATCGGCTCAGTCTTGGCCTAAGAACAAGGCTCTCTTCTCTTTCTCCCCCTCTATCAGTGTCAAAACGCACTTGGGGACGACACATTGGCTGGCTAGGCCAGGCCTCAGGGGAGCTGTCTTGCTGCCACGTGGCCATATGAACTGGGAACTGGGGCCCTACAGTAATGAGATGCTTTTCTTTTCTTCTGTCTTGAATATTTACCATTTCCTTGGCAGTGCTGAGAGGTTCCTGCTGGGCTGTGCACTGACAGAATGCAAGTCCCAGCTTCAGTGCACTAATGCTAGTCAAGAATGGAATTTGCCACATTTCAGGCTTCTTGGGGCTGTTTTTTATGCAAGATGTGAGAAAGTTTTTGAGACACCGTGTTCTCTTTTTTCCTCCAGGACTTTGTTCCCAGCTTGTTGGTACCACTATTCTATTTGTATTTTGTGTCTGGAGAATAATCTGTCAGGAATGACATATAATAGCCCACCCATGTCTCTGTCCAGGGAATATGAATTGATGGCTGTTTATAGGATCCCGTCAAAGTTCTGAAACTCATAGTAACAATTCAAACTCTTAGATATATATCCAATCCCTTCCCCATCTCTCCCTTCTCTTCTATCTTCATCTCACTCTTCTACCTTAATCTCATGTAGGGACATTCTCATTGTCTCCCAGGTTCTCAAGTATCTCCTGACTCAGGTGCAATCAAATGCTTTGGTAAACGTTACTGCCATGACTCTTTCCCCGTATATACATGAGTATATCTATTCTCATGGGAATATGCTCAGACAAATGTAAGGTAGTAATTTTTTTAAAATAGAACTCTGCTGGCATGTATCTTTTTGATAATATCAATTTTCAGTTTATAAATAGGAAGTTTCCAGTTTTACTGGTGCTGGAAATTTTTTTTGACAATACACAAAAGACATTTGCTCAGGATTTAGAAACTAGCACAGGCCTCAGACAGAGTCAGTGATCAGAGTGAAACTTCTTTTCACTGTAACAGCTATTGTATGTACCATTTCATGGCAAATACACCTTGATCCTCTTTCTTACTGTCCCTTCCTCACATTGATTTTATTTTATTTATAGGGCACCCTTCCCCTTATGGGCTCAGGCAGTTTATAGTAGTTAATTAGATAAAATATAAAATGATCCATAAAACCACAGGATAATCCATAACAGTAAAACAGATCAGTATCTTATTTGCATCAACAGTATCTCATTTGCATCAATCAAGAAGAAGAAGAGGAGTTTGGATTTATATCCTCCCTTTCTCTCCTGTAGGAGTCTCAAAGGGGCTGACAATCTCCTTGCCCTTCTCCCCTCATAACAAACACCCTGTGAGATGGGTGGAGCTGAGAGAGCTCCAAGAAGCTGTGACTAGCCCAAGGTCACCCAGCTGGCGTGTGTGGGAGTGCACAGGCTAATCTGAATTCCCCAGATAAGCCTCCACAGGTCAAGCAGCAGAGCAGGGAATCAAACGCGGTTCCTCCAGATTAGAGTGCACCTGCTCTTAACCACTATCAAAAATAACTATAGTCCCCCATAGCATACCACTCATACAATCCTTAATAGGAAAAGGAAAAAGAAGAATGGGAATAGGAATGGGAGGCCAACTAGGTAGACCCCGTTTCTTATTCTCAACCATAGACCCTGGCAGAACAGCTCTGTGTTACAAACCATGTGAAACTGTACCAAATCTTGCAGGACCCAGGTCTCACTTGACAGAGTGTTTCAGCAGCTGGAGCCAGGGTGGAAAAGGCCCTGGTCTTGGTCAAGGACAGCCTGACAGCTTTCAGGCCAGCGACCACCAGCAAGTTGTTATTTGCTGAACGTAAGACTCTTTGGGGAACATACTGGGAGATGTGGTCCCACAGATATGAAGCCCCAGATCAATTTAGGGCTTTGAAGGTTAGCCTTGAACCTTATTAAGGTGTGAAAGTGGCAATTTCGCCTTACTGCAGAGCATGGAAAAATAAGATGTTTTTGTTGCCTTGGGCTGATGAAAGCCAGAAGCCCAGGGGCCTCTTATGTAGTCATGAATTGCAATCACGTTTTTGGAGAATATGTTTGAGAACTTTCCCCCTGCTGAATAGTGTGTGCAGCGGTGTATTGGGGGGCATGAGGGGGCTTGAGAACCAGGTGCCACTTGCCTGGGTTACGTAGATGCATATTTGGCAGCCTGCTGCTGCTCGCCCGCCCTCCCATGCTTGCTTGCCCACCACCTGCCCTGCTCACCTGCTGACCCTGCTCACCCATCCATCCCACTCTCCACTCACTCACTGGCCCGCCTCAGTTTTGGAGGGGACCACAATTTGGGGAGGAGGGGGGTAGGGAAGAGTGCCCATCATCTGGTCATGGCCGACCCACCCTGGGGAAAAGAGGAGGGAAGGGGAGTGGACCCATCATCTGCTTGTGGTTCACCCACCATGAGGGGTGGGAGAGGGAAAGGGGCTTTGAGGGCAGCTTGTTTTTGACTAGAGTTGGAACACTGGGATCAGACTTGGGGTTCACAGCTCTTGAAGTTCATAATTAGCAGTACCAGACCAGGAGCTTTATTATCTCTTGACCACTGTGGAGACCTTATGATGATTTGAAACTCTACTCTCTTCTGAGGAGAAAATGGGAATTAAGGTCCCACCAAGCAATGGTGTAGTGCCCACGGAGTGGGGTGGGGAGCGCAAAGCCCCAGGCATGCCTCAGGATGGGGGTGTTCCCGGGGGGGGGGGCAGCACCACAGTCGGGTGCGTGCGTGCCCGGGGCGCAGTTACCCCTTACTCTGCCCCTCTCACCAAGTCTCAATGTTTGGCTCATTCCCAGGGACCATATCAAGTGATAGCTCCCTGTGCAATTTCCTGCAGAAACCCACCTTTTCCCTGGCAACTCTGCTGTGCTGAGGCCCCTGTAAACTCAGGACTAGTACCTACTGAAACATTCCCATTCCCTTACTTTTGTTCCACACTGTTTGCCTAAAGCTCAGTAGCCTGTGGCTTCCCAAGACAGTGTGCCCAGCCTGTCATATCCCATCTCATGTTATTCCCAGGGCTGTTTACTGTTCTTTTGTGGGCTGAGGGTTTCCATGAAGGGTACCATGGGAGCAAGGGGTGTGTGTGGCCACATGGGGGCCCAGAGATCAAGCAGTACAAGCCTAGTCTTTATAGAAGCCCATAGGCTGCACAGCTCATAAGAAACCCCCAGTCAGAGAGGAGGATAAATCACTCGGGTGCTGGCGTTGGTGGTTACCCACGGTAAGATGCTGGCTTTGCATTGGACAAGCCCCAGACCATGAACTGCGAGAGAGCGGAAAGACTGTGCAACCTCAGACAGCCTTTTCCCTTCACTCTCCGTTCTCCCTGCCTTGTCCATTGTCTCTCCACTAAAGCCAATTTTGCCTCAGAAAGTTTTGCCCCCTGATTCTGATTATTTGGATTGGCCTTTTGATTCAGAAAGCACAAACCTTGAGTAACCAAAGGGACGTTAACATTTCACCTCAGTTTCAGATTGCTATGACTGAGAGGGGATGCCCCTACCGGTAATAGGAAGCATTTCCAGATGGATTTTTTATTCAGGCCAACAAGCTGGGTTTGTGGAAATGGTAGAGTGGATTGTGAAGTAAATTCTGTAAAGGCAGGACTTCAAAAAGGCAGCTTGGGCATGGATGGAACACAGTAATTCTTCTGTGGTACTTTGTTGCTCGGGGTTCCATAAAACACACATGTAAATGACTAGACAAAGCACAGGACTTGAGAAATGGATAATGTTCCTCTGACTCTGTCTGCTTTGTCTTGTACATGTGGCTTTTGCTTTCCTTTTCAATAGCAAGCAAATAGCTTCTCTTGTGGAAGTGGCTAAAATGCATGGTAGTTTGCTCTTCTGTGAATTGGTCTTGTCTGTCCTTGATCTATCAGAAGGATCAGCTTGTGTGTGTGGGGAGGGGGAATATCTTTTCCTCTAAAATCTATATATCTAATTTCCACACTAAACCAGAGGAGAAAGGGAGTTGAAGTAAGGATGCTGCAGTGGACCTGGAATCTGCAGCAGCAGTGAGAGGAGAGGCTGCGTAAGAGGGGGCAGGTGGTGAATCAATGATCACCAAAATGTCCTATCATTAACCACCTTGTTCATCTCTTCCAAACCGAGTGCCATGACTTCCTTTATTGAGCTTCTAATCGGATTGCTATAATAGCATCAGTCTCCTTTTTCTCTGTTGTAAGTAAACTTGTCCAAGCATTTTTGTCTTTTTAGTGGCTCTTGTCTTCTCATAATGTGATCAAAGTACTATAGCTTCAGTTTAGTCATTTTAGCTTCTGGCGAAAGTTCAGACTTGATTTGATCTAGAACCTACTTATTTGTGTTTTGGCAGTCCACAGTATCGGTAAAACTCTCCTCCAACACCACATTTCAAATTCTGTCATCTTTCTTCATTGTTCAATTTTCATCCCTATACATTGCAATGGGAAATACTATGGCATGAATTATCTTGATCACCAGAGACACATTCTTACACTTAAGAATCTTTTCTAGTTCCTTCATGCCCTTTCTGATTTCACTTTCCTTTTGATTTCTTGATTCCAGTCTCCCTTTTGGTTAATGATGGAACCAAGAAACACAACATCTTGAACAAGATGGTCTCAATGTCCATTTCTTCACCATCAACCTCAAAGTTATATAATTCCCCATCAGTCATCACTTTTGTCTTCTTGTTGCTCAGTTCTAATCCTGCTTTGGCACTTTATACTTCAGCCTTCATCAATAGTCATTTCAAGTATTCTGTTTTCTGCCAGTAATGTGAGGTCATCTTCTAATTTCAGATTGTTAATGTTGCTTTTTACTCCACCTTCATTTAAATCTAACCAGGTTTCCTTATAATATGTTCTGCATATAGATTGAAGAGACAGAGAGGTAAAATACATTCTTGTCCAACTCCTTTGCCAAATGGAAATAATTCCGTTTCTCCATATTCTGTTGCCTAGAGTATAGGTTAAGCATCAGAACACTTTGATGTTGTGGCACACCCATTTCTTTTTTATGATCAAAGGATTTGCTGTAATCTATGGAACACAAACTGATTTTCTTCTGAAATTCTCTCATATGCTCCAGTAACCACTGCAAATTTGCAATAGTGCTTCTTTTTTTAATCAAGATTTAATATCTGGCATTTCTCATTCCAGATATGGTAAAACAGTCTTTGTTGTAAGATTTTGAGCAGCACTGTGTGAGAAATTAATGTGATGATCTCATAGTTGCTGAGGTCTTTGACATCTCATTTTTTCAGAATTGAAATGTAAATTGAGCATTTTCAGTCTGTGGGCCATTGTTTGTTTTCCATTATTTGTTGCCATATTCTTGTTAACATTTTAATGGACTCTGTTTCTGTGGCTTGGGATAGCTTCATTGATATTCCATTTTCTTCTGGTAATTTGTTTCTTCCAATTGCTCTCTGTGCAACATTTACTTAACTTTCTAAAACAGTACGCTCTTCTTCAAAAGTTTCTTCTTTGAAAGTATCTGTCATCCCTTAACCTCTTTTGTATAGTTCTTCAGTGTATGTTCCAATCTTGTCTTTATTTTGCCTGTTCAGTTGATATATTTCCATGTTGATCTTTCAGCATGCATAACTGTACTTTAAATTTCCTTTTGATTTCTTGAATCTTGTGGAACAGATCTCTTGTTCTTCCCTTTTTATCATTCTGTTCTACTTTGTACTATTACACTTTACACTACTTCTATTATTATAATAGTTCTCTTTATCGCTACATGCCAGTCACTGGAACACCGCATTTAGACTTCTGATTCTATGTCTGTCACCTTTTGCTTTTGGTTCTTGTCTGTCTTAAGAGTTTTGTCAGGTAGTCATCAAAGTTTTTCATTTCTTTTGGTTACAGGAATAGTCTTTGCATATTCTTCCTTGATAATATTTCTGGTTTCAACCCATAGTTCTTCTGGTTCACATTCACTTGAACTCAGTAATACAAATCTGGACTGCCCTTTGGAACAATATTATTATTAATATTACTTATTCTGGCGTACTATTGAGGTGTTCTGGGTGGCATACATAGCCCCCCCTTTTATTTTCATAACAGTTATGTGAGGTAGGTTGTATATGGCCTGACAATACTTTGTGACCTTCATGGCTAAACAGAGATCTGAGCCCAGTGTCTTCATTCCATATTTGACTCTCTGTTCATCACACTGTCTTTTGCCTTTCTGCTATAGCTTTGGTGCATCATTGGGGAGTGACCTTTCTCCTATCCTTGGCCCAGGATTCCATCTCAAGAGGACTTTCCCATATTGCTTTGCTGAACTAGTACCTGATTGCCTTGCGGCCTGTAGCAAAGATAATACTCTATACATGATGTTCTTACCGAGTAATCAGATGCTGGCATTCCTCAGTTTTCTCTAAAGTATGTCTTTACAAAGTGATGTGTGGTTCTTGGACTGATTCACCTTCAGCCCAGATTCTATCCCACAATAGTTCCACAACAGACCAGGAGAATTGGAGAAACTGTGCAAGTGATCTGCTTCACATGGTTGGAATCCTTCTCAAAACAGTAGTGCTTTGGGCCTGCTCCCCTCATTTCTGGCATTGATTAGAGAGTTTTAGAGATTTCTCTGTGGATTTAGCCTGGGACAGCTGGGTCTGCTGGCTATCTTATCTTATGGGTAGCAACGTGTTCCTAGGTCCAGCTTCTGGAACAGAGGCAGGGTGAGATCTGGGTAAGGCCCCCTTCTCTGCAGCCCTGTGAACAGAATTGTAAAGTACAAGCCAGCATGTTCCCCGCCCGTGCTGCTTTATGCCTGCCTTTTGGCTCTGTAGTAGCTCCTGGGCTTTACTTTGGGATTAGACTCTAATTGGAAGCCGATTTTGTTTCGCTTCTCCCCTTCACAAGGCTTGCCAGTCCCAGCGGGACAAAGCGATTAAGTTGAGGTTTTGGAGAGTTTTTTTTAATATGGCAGAATTATTTTGGAATGGCTGGGATCCTTACATGATGGACTCCTTGGAAAAAAAATCCCCAGGCTTTGCCTTTCCTGCAGGGCCCCTTTTCAAGTGGTTTGCACAGTACATGGCTCTGGGCAGAGTACGTCTCAAACAGTTGCTGGTAATTATAGAAGCGTCTTTCCCAAACGCCCATTACTCAAAGGATTCTTGTGTGTTTTACAGAGTTTTGCTTCAGCCTGAATAAGACTCTATTCAGGATTTCCGAGGTTTGGAATAGCAAAGCCCCCCCCCCCCCCCCCGCTTTGTTGGATGGTTCAGAGCCTGGGACACATGTTGTGGCAGGAATTCCTCTTAGTTGCAAACTGCGTTCAGTAAGTCATATGTGCACGCATGTGTGTGCAGCTTTGGAGGTCACATTACTACAATGAGAAAACCCAGTAAGTTGTGGGGGGAGGGGTAGTGGCAGAGATTGGTTCTTCCTACCCCGCACAGGAATCTTGCATAAAGGGATAAGAGAGAGAAGCAGAATATTCTCTGTCTGATTACAGACATTCTTTACATAGGAAGACCCTGAATGGAATTTGAGAGTAAAATGTGGGAGCTTGGGCTGCCATATAAAGTGAGCTTCCTCCAAAGTCGTATCAGTCACAGAAAAACTTTGCAGAATCCTGTTGTTTGTTATTGTTGTTTTATCTAGTTCTGAAAATGTATGCTTCAATCTCACATGTACTTATGTCAGAATTGTGTTTAAATCAGTTTCACATTTTGGATTAGGGTGTTAAAAGATAATAAAAGCAACAATTCAGGGCCGAAGAGAGGGTGAACTGCACCCGGGACACCCGCCACGTCCCCACCTGCCACGCCCCACTTCAGAACGCCCCGACTATGCCCCCTGCATCGACGTGTGCCCGAGGCATCACGTCCCCCTTCCATTCCGTTGGCGCTACTCCACTGCAACATTTTTTAATATGTAGATTATATACCTTATATATTCGCGTATAAGTCTACTTTTTCAGCACATTTTTTGTGCTAAAAAGCCCCCCTCGACTTATACGCGAGTGAGGGTCCCACTTAATTCTTGTGTGGCATTCCCCCCTCCCATCTTCGCTCTCTCCTGCCTTCTCTGCCTCCCCCCTTTCAGCCACTTTCTCAGCCTCCTTCTGTGCTTCACTCTGCCTTCTTTTCTGCCTCTCCTCAGCCTCGCTTCTCTCCAGCCTCGCTTCCTTCTTGTTTTGTTTCCTCTCTCCATTCCTCTCTTTCTCTCTGCCTTCCCCCTTTCGGCCGCTTTCATTTGCACTCCTTCTCTGCTTGGCTCACCTCTGCCTCTCTCTCTCTCTCTCCTCTCTTGCCTTCCCCCCTTTCTCTAGCTGCTTTCTCTGTTCCTCAGCTTCTACTCTCCTCTGGCTTCTTCTCTTGCCTCCTCCCTCCTTTCTAGTTGCTTTCTCTGCTCTTTCCTTCTCTGCTTCATTGTCCCTCCTGCACTTCTTCTCTGCCTCCCCCTTTTCAGCTTGCTTTTCTCAGTCAGCTTTCTGCTGCTTCCTTTTCATTTGCCTTCTCCTCTGTCTCCACCCCTTTCAGCCCACTTTCTCTCTGCTCTGGCCTCTTTCGGTGGTGGCTGGGCCCTGGCTCTTGGCGGGTGACGGCCAGTCCACCTGGGTGAGCTTTGAACCGAAGCTTGTAATCAGGATATGGAGAGGTCCGGAGTGCGCAGAGACCTCTCAAATTATTGACCAGGAGATGGGGGGTCAGTGGCAGAGACCCCTAAATAGCACCTGACCGTATCTATTTTTATTTTTGAAATTTACCAGTAGCTGCTGCATTTCCCAACATAGACTTATACGCGAGTCAATAAGTTTTCCCAGTTTTTTGTGGTAAAATTAGGTACCTTGGCTTATATTCAGGTCGACTTATACACGAGTATATACGTTAGATAGGGTATTGTAAAGAGGAAGCTCTTTCTATTTGGATTGATGGTATGTATGCTAAACCTCTCAGTATTCTAGCCTAGGAAGTGTTAATCCATGAAGTTGCAGAGGTGCACGTGGTATATCTTTGTCTCTTTAAATGTGCATTGCATAAAGGAGAATAGACTCCTGCTGTGTGCACCCATGCTTTCTTGCGTAGCCCAGAGATACTGTATTGCTGCTGTACATTTACTTTCTGATCTATAATGTTGCCTGTGAATTGACATGGTGTCTCTTGCATATTTTGGGCCCAGTCCAGTTAACGTTAGTCATGCTGGCCACTACATTTCTGTGGTTCAGCTAAGATAACTGCCACATTCTAGGTTTTATACCAGTGTAAGTATAGCTGAGATTTTATCCTCTTCTAACCGCAAAATTAAAAGTCCATTCAAAATGTGAAATGAGGAGCGAAAATGGCTGCAACAGCCGTAGTCCCTCACTTACGTTGCCACCCATCAATCATGATGATGTTCACTAATGCCCCACATTAGCCCTGCATGGAGGGCTCCAACATCAGGAGCAATGTCAGGAGGTGTTATCTGGAAACTTACCCTATACCCAAAGAACAAGCAGGTTGCTAAGAAGATTCCCTAGTGCAGGGGTCCCCAACCTTGTTGAGACTGCAGCCATCTTTGGAATTCTGACACAATGTGGTGAGTGCCGTCACAAAATGGTTGTCTCAAAAGTGGCTTCTGCTACTTTTTTTGTTGCAAAAGAGCCTGCCAGAAAATGGCTGACACAGCTTACCTTCAGTTATGGCATGAGAATCCTTTATTGTGGTGGTAGTTGCAGTACACAGCCAATCACATAGCCAGTGGGTTGATCACAAATCTTACTGGACAAAAGTTCCACTTGGCCCCACCAACTTTCTAAACACTTGGTGGGCACCAGGAAAGTTGTGAGCTGACACTATAGCTCTCATGGGGACCCCTGCCGTAGTGCCATCCTTGTCAAATGGTTCCAGAGTATATTGGTGACAAGGCTTGTGTGTCAAACACATAGGCTACATTCTGGACAGAGAAGAGAATAGTTTGAGTCCTGCTGTGGTACCAGTACTGCCCCACAGCTAATGTTAAACATTGGTTATGCAACACATCAGTATCAGTATCTGTGTAATAGATATTAACAAGGGAAAGGAATGTAGACCATATTGATAAGGAAGATGGAGGCTACAATTGCAAGGACAGAGGAATTAGTGCAGTGATCCCATTGGGAGCTCAACAGAAAAGATCAGTGCAAGGGGAACAGAAGAAATTGTTGGTAAATTCAGTGTATATAAGAAAGAACTATTCCTTAAACTATATCATCTATTGAATTGAGTAGAACAAGTTAATTGTGACTGACTTAAAAGCCCCGTTGCTTCTGATGGAACTCTGACATACCTCCAGACTAGCTAGACTGAAGATTTTATTTTATTTCTAGATGAAACCCTTTCTGATAAAACAAGTCCAGTTATTTATGATAGAAATTACTTTTCGTCATAAAAACAAATTGCTACCTCTTCATGTTTCTAGGCAAATCTTCACAGAAGCAGTGATTAAATTTGTGTGCTCCACTGTCCGTTGCTAAATAGAGTGGTCCATAGTGCTTCCTGCCTACTTTTCCCAGATATATCGTTTCTAGTCCCCACCCACGTTTTATGACAGTCAAGATCTCTTTATGCACTATGAAGTACACAGGTTGAATCCCTCACCTTCTGTCCTGAACACCAGAAAGTGTGGGCTTTCCTCAGTTCCCATGTGCATGGTGCCTAAGTCAGGTCACAACTGCGCTGTGTTATAGAGAGTGGACTTCTTCCTTTCTCCTGTGCTAGTTTCCCATCAGTTTCCTGAACTGGTTTTCTGGAGAATCAGCTTAGACATCTTCTAGAGGAATTAATGAATGGAGGAAATCCCGTAATTGTGTACCTTTGAGCGAATTTTCCTCCTGATGGGTCGAGATCATCTCACACTTTCCATACAGCCGGTAACCATTTCAGATTGGGTAAATGGTTTGTGGGGAAGAGACTAAAAGCCCTTCTCCATACATAGCACAGTTAAAGGCATCATGAGAGTGGGAATAGATAACTTCCACCTCAGATCTTGCTGTCCTACAGCCCACAGGGTGGTTATTCTGTACCCATTCTGTAGACTTGGTAATATATAGAAGCCTGACACATATAGCGGATGCAGAGCCTCTTCTGACACATAAATAAATGGAGTCGTTTTTTTCAAACACAAGGCAAGCAGTCATTAATGGTACCCTATTTTTGGTCTTGTCTTAACGACTCCAAGTCACAGCGACTTGGTTGCAGCATGTAGCTACCGGTCGTTACCTGATAATTTGGTTTCAAGCCAACTCACATCAATTAGGGGCTTCTAAAGGGCAGATTTCCTGGAGATTGGTTTGGAAACGTCACAGGGCAAATGGTCTGGAAAGGCAGATTTCACCAGGGAAAAGTGAACAATAATTGGGAGGATTTACTAGACAACCAGAAAGCCACAATTGCAAAAGATGGTCGCTTTGGTTAAAATCCCATCCTGATTCAGAAGGGAAGTGGGTAGCTACAATTAGAAATAAAAAAGCCAGGCATGAAGTAAATGTCTTAAGAAGAGGATTGTCAGAGAATTAAGTCCAGCTAGAGATCTACGGTTTCTTTTGAATCAACGGGTGAAATTCAGCCCTCACCATCTTGCTTCTTCCACAAATAGCACACATTGCTGCCTGAGGAGAGAGGGAGGTCGAGGGTGCAGAACAATAAGATGCAGACAGCCAATTTGCGGAATAAAATTTGGCCACAGCCTGTTTATTGGTATGCTGGCTAAGGAAGCAGAGGCGCAGCACAGGGGAAGGATCTGAACACTCCCCTAGTGATAACCTTCCCTCAAGCCTGAATGCTGAGGGAAAAACCCAGAGCAGCAAGATAGAGGGCACCATCTGGGTGCTGGCCCCTGAATGAACTTCCCTGGCTGCCAGGGGGCACGAGCCACCAGCAGTCTCTGCACATGGGTGATAAGGCCCACAGGCTCAGCTTCCACCCCCCAAGGCACTCTTATGGAGGCCCCTATCAAATGGGAGAGGGCTCTGCATGCAGGCTCCTCTGATCTCCTGTTTGGATCTTCTAATCCTTAATGCACAACCGATCAAACGAGCTTAGGGCCCCACCTCACCCTTCTAACCAAAGCTTCCTAAGCCAACAGCTTGTGAAGTCTACAGTTACCCAGATCGCACTTCGCCTCTAAAGCTTTCTAAAGAATCCATGCCCCAATCTCTCTGGTAGGTGGACAAGTCAGCTTATCCGTTGCAGAGTGCTCACCCTTCCTTCTTCTCTCTTCTCTCCTTCTTCTTCTTCTCTTAATGCTTCTTCTTCTTCTTCTTCTTCTTCTTCTTTATTATTTCTTCTTCTTCTATTTCTTCTTCTTCTTCTTCCTTCTTCTTCTTCTTCTTCTCTCTTCTTCTCTTCTCTTCTTCCTTCCTTCTTCTTCTCTTCTCTTTCTCTCTCTCTCTCTCTTCTCTTTCTCTCTCTCTCTTCTCTTCTCTTTCTCTCTCTCTCTCACTCTCTCTTCTCTTTCTCTCTCTCTCTCTCTTCTTCTTCTTCTTCTTCTTCTTCTTCTTCTTCTTCTTCTTCTTCTTCTTCTTCTTCTTCTTCTTCTTCTTCTTCTTCTTCTTCTTCTTCTTCTTCTAATAGCACATGTTCCTTCCCACCCATATGCATTTTTTCTTTGTCTGGCTTCCTTGGGTTCCCAACTCCTTACACTGTAATACTCCTTTTTCTAGGCCCTGACTTGGTTCATATATCATGTGAATCCATGGCTTAATTACGCTAATTGTGGTAAGTATAATTGTCTACATGCAGGCCCCTCCATTAACTTTAAATAATTAGAGATGTCAGCAGAAGACAAACTAGTTTGATGTTGCTTTATTAACTACAACTTGTCTTAACTATGGCTTCATAGATGTGGACATCCTAGTTCAATCCTCATCTGTTTCTTGATATAGTTCTTGACTACAGAGATGCCTGGTCAGACCGAAGGTGATGAAACCAGAATCATCTACCAAGACAAACCAGGATCAGTCTGATCATCTATAAGTCATATCCTGACTTCACAAACTAACCATAGTTCAAATAAATTGTGGGTTCATCTTGTAGTGGTAGCTATGATATCACTAATCTTTTCTTGCTGAGTTTACAAGATGAGGGTCTAAATACTTTTCAATTGACAGTAAACTTTGCTTCGACTTCCTTTCATCTTGGACAGTTAATTGAAGCAGTTACTGAAAAATTAGATTGATTGCTTTTAATAGAGGTTAAGAGTTGAGATAGTAGGCCTTCTTATCTTACTATATCAACGTCATAACTCCATGTATGATGCTGTTTGGGTAAAATCTCTGCATTTGTGCTGATAATGTCGCCATTGTAGCTATAAACCAACTTTCTTCTGTTACCCTAAGATAATAATGGCACGGTTATGATGGAACAGATTTACAAAAGGATGGTGGATATTTTTCTATCAAGATGCACTGCCGTGAAAAGCTTCTCCAGATGGAAGTCTCAGAAGAAGACAATGTGAGATATCTGGGTGTGTAACTTGGGCTTTTTGATAATCCGAACGGGATGTGGGAAAAGATCTCTCGGTATGATGTTGTGTCTGAACCGAGCCCTTTTATAAGGCTTTTACTCCACCACCTTCCTTGTACCTTGGTAGGTTCCATATCACCTTGAGCTCAGGTGGAACTCAGGGTCGCTCTCACAAATTCTTCTTAAGGAGATGAAATGTTGGGCTGATCTATCTCTATTATGTTTTTATCCCTTCCTTCCCATTGTGAAGCAGGTTGGGCTGGGAGTGAATAGCTGGCCCAAGATCACCTACCATGTTTCCCCGAAAATAAGACAGTGTCTTATATTAATTTTTGCTCCCAAAGATGCGCTATAACTTATTTTCAGGGGGTGTCTTATTTTTCCGCTCCACAGCTGCATGCTCTGGTGTTCTGTTCGACGGGCATGCTTCCAATCAAAAACTTAGCGATGTCTTACTTTCAGGGGATGCTTTATATTTAGCACTTCAGCAAAACCTCTACTACATCTTATTCTCAGGGGATGTCTTATTTTCGGGGAAACAGGGTAGCAAGCTTAATGACAGACATTTGAACCGAGTTTCCCTAAGCCTTGTCTGCAGCCTAACCACACCCTACCTAATTGGCACTTGTTACTACCATTAGGAGTGTATTTAATCCCCGATACAAATCTGTGGTAAAGGTCCTCACTCCATTAAAAGTCGCGTGGCTAGATTGATAGATGCCACTTTGTCTTTCTTCCAGGATCCATATTTTAGTTGGTACAATATACTAGTATTTTAGTTGATATTTTAGTTGATACAATATACAACAAGTGGAAGTGATTTTCATACAGGGTTGATGTTGTTCAGAAGTTGAGTATGGCTTGCTTGTTTAACTTTATTCAACCCAGAGTGTCTCTTCTTACTGAAGTTTTGGTATGACTGCTTTTGTGGTATTGCCAACATAGGAATGCAATTTACTTTTTATATGTATTAATTTGTTGTATTTATGTTTGGCAATGTATTCAGTTCCAAAGGATTCTATAACTGAACAGCAGTTCTTAGAGTTAGTCTTGCTTTTGCTAGGGCTGGACTCAATGCTTAACGATGGCGATTTCGTGTTTGACCTACTCTAGGGGCCGTTGGGAATCAGAGATATTAACGAAATAGCTCAGCTACTCTGCAAAGGAAAGAGAGTCTTGTAAATACCCAGGTAGCCTTGTCAGGTGTGGGATGGAGTGACAATGAGAGGCAATTCTAAAGCACTGATTTGTATACATACCAGTGCAACAGTGCATTGTACATAAGGATGTGCATATCCTTTCTTTGCTGGCTCAGACCTTCAGTTTCTGCAGATATTGTGCAAAGCAGTAGGGCCTTCTCTCATTCTTCTCAGCAAGCTCTTGGATGGCTCTTCCTCCTCCTCTTCTTCAGAGTATCTCTTTCACAACATGTCCTCATGACTCTGCAACTTTAGCCCATCCAGTTGGCCAAGCGCATAGCAGATGTGGTCATCCCCATTTATAAAGCCAGTAAATATATTGCAACTCATTTGTATCCCCTCCAAAAGTCAATATTTGTATAGAGTTTAATTTTAACTTAACAAGCAGCTTGCTGAACTGCTTTCTTGCATTAGTCTGTTTTAGTTTCTTACACAATCTGATGTGCATACAAATTAATTGATGGGTGCTGTAGATCATGTGAGCATAGATATATCTTAGGATGCATGCAATACATTTTATTTTGATGTATGTATAACAGAAAACAGTTGACCGCTGCTGCATCTTCAATCCTTCCCACAGAGTCCACTGGTCCTCTGTCCGAAGATACTTTGTACTGATAGGCTGTTAGCTGTTAAAATGTTTGTGAACGTTCTGTAACCAGAGACAGGGATAGATCACACGAGCATTCACATTTATATTCATGAGCAGATTGACTGGGTTTGCTTTGCTTTTTGCATGTTATAGAAATTTGCATGGCTCTCTGGCAAGTAAATTTGTTCCTGGGAAAGGTTCATGTTTTGCCACCGTCATCAGTCTAAAAGACATTCCTGTGATCCACGTATGAAGAAGCCATCCAGAAACCTGCGAATCTCCTTTTCATCCAGAGGCAGCTCTGTGTGTGTCTTTTTCTCTTTACCAGTCATTCCGTCTCTCTCTCTCTAACTTTGGCTGTGACTGTACTGCTTCTCAAGTGTTAAAATGTTGTTTTCAGCAAAGCTGAGCGTGCTCATTTGGGTGAAAAAAACCCATATATGATAACTGGCAAGTTGCCAGTTAAGATGCCTTTTCTTTTAAAGGGGGAGCAACCTTTGTTCATTTTTTTTGTCTATAAATAGCCATATATGAAATTGGTTGGAACTTCTGGAAGCAAGTTGGTTAAAGTGTTACAGTACAAGTGATACTTTGCAGATAGGATTTATGGCTTCTTCCCCCCACAAATAGAGCATACACCCTGTACAGCAAACACACTCCACCCCAGGCTCTAAATACACGCATCATTCATGCCACACCCATGTAGCAGTTGCACGCAAGGCCCTAGCCTGACACAAGGAACATTGCAGTTGTCATGCTCTGATGTATGCAGTGGAATAGATCTGCCTTGGGAGGAAGTTTCCAGCCTGATACTGGCTGCAGTTGCATGGTTGACTTTCCAGCGAGCCGAACTTCTTATTGCTTGGAATCAGGCTAAACAGTTAGCTCTGCTGGGAGCAAGCAAGGAAGTCTTCCTTGGCTCTCCCATGTCTTACCTTCCAAACGTAAATTTTGAAGGGGTTCTGTAAATGCTTCCGTAGACTGACACCTTCATTTGTAGAGAACAAACTGTGAATGTAAGCTTAATAAAATGTACAGCTTGTCCAGGGCATCGTTTGGGGAAGGGTCTGTTGGGCCTCGTTCCCTTGGTATTTCCATGACTGCTGTGCCCTCATCCACCGCTTGAAATTTTCCAGAGTGCACAGTGGTAGTCAGCTGAGCCACACTAAGCTCTGCATATTCAGCCAGTAGCTGTGAGGCGTTCGCAAGCATTTTTTGCAAATAAAATCTTGTAGCTCCCCCAGGACCTCCCTTCCACTGATGATACAGTAAGTGAACTAGAGATCACTTGGCCATCTTCTGGTCCCAAGATGGACCAGTTTAGCCAGTTTTCCCAGACTGGTGTTTAGAGGATCTTGGTGGCTATGAGGCCTACCACTTGCCCTTTGGACTTGTGCCTGTTGTGGCTGGTGAAGGGCAGTGGGGATGGGATATGCCACACACACACCCCTCCCTGCCGGTGGACATTATCTTTTTAAAGATTTTTTAAAATTTTCTCATATTAAAAAAACACAAAAACATACAAAAAGAAGAAAAACACAACCCATTACACATCATATGGTGACTTTTAGCTATTCCATCTTTGACTTAACTCTAACTTCAGCTTAACTCTAACTTCACTGCATACAATTAACATGTTTTTTCAGTAATTCTGTCTTAAATTTATTCTAGTAATTACAACCTATTGTTTTCTTTAGATTTCAGATCCTGACACTTTTTGAATAGTTCTTCAAAAGGTATTCTGTAAAGAGTTTCCAGTTTTGTGACAAATTGTCCAGACTGTTTTCACCTAATAATGCTGTCAGTTTTACCCTTTCTGCAAATTCTGTAACTTTCAGAATCCACTCCTTTTTTGTTGATAACTTACTATCTCTCCATCTTTGTATAAATAAAATCCTTGCTGCAGTTGTAATGTACGTAAACAGAGTTCCATATTGCTTAGGAAAGTCTTCACCCGTTATTCCCAACAGAAAGGCATCAGGTTTTTTCAAAATTGGTATTTTCAGGGTTGTTTTTTTTTTTTTTGCAGTTCCTTGAGTATCATATTCCAAAAAGTCTTAGCCTCTTTATATGCCCACCACATATGAAAAAAGATCCCTCTTGCAGTTGACTCTTCCAGCACTTATTTGACACACCTTTTAGCATTAAATTTTCTTTCGAATTGTTACATGCTGTAAATTTTAAACCCTTCTTCCACAGTCATTTCCATTGTTGGCCATGATCAAAGTATCATGGCCAACATTTCTAGATCATTTAATCATTACAGATTTAACATTATCACTCTGTCCCTAAGTTGGGAACCATCCCATTGATCCATCCAACTACCGCCTGGTGTCGAGTCTTCTGTTCATGAGTAAGGTGGTAGAGAAAGCAGCAGTGGACTAGCTCCAGGCCTTCCTGGAGGACACTGGTTCTGGATCCTTTTCAGTTCAACTTCTGACCTGGTCAAGGGATGGAGATGGAATTGGTTGCCCTCACAGACAATTGCGGTACACAGCTGGAGCAAGACAGGTCAGCACTGATGTTATTACTCAATCCGATGGCAGCATTTGGCACAGTCAGTCACAAATTATTGGCTCACTGCTTTGACCATGTTGATATATATGGTTTACAGGCTTGCAATGGCTAGTCTCATTTCTTCAAGATCAGGGACACAGGATAGCGCAAGGGGAGAGGATGTTACCATGGCACCCTTTATTGTGAAAGGTCCCTCAGGGGGCAGTCCTTTCCCCAATATTATTTAACAACTACATGTGCCCAGTGGTGGGATCCAAAAATTTTAGTAACAGGTTCCCATGGTGGTGGGATTCAAACTGTGGCGTAGTGCCAGTGGGGCAGGGCAGGGCAGGGCACGACAGGGGCATGGCCAGGCATTCCGGGGACGGGGCATTCCTAGGCAGGGCTGTGGCAAGGACGCAGCTGCTGCGCCGGTCTTTGGGCAGGAAACGAATGCACGCAGGCACAGGCTGCCACGCACACCGGTGCACCTCCTGCTAGACTGCTTCAAGTTCTGCGCACTACTGCTGAGAGGAGGGGCGTAACTAAGGCAAAAATCATGTGGCAAAATCACCAATTAGTAACCCCCTCTCGGCACACACAAATAATTAGTAACCTACTCTTGGGAACCTGTGAGAACCTGCTGGATCCCACCTCTGCATGTGCCCCCTCACCGAACTAGTCTGGAGTTTCAGGCTGGGTTGTCATCAGTATGCAGACGACATACAGTTGTATTTGTTGATAGATCACCAGCTAGATGCCTTTCCAGCTATACTGGCCAGATGTTTGGAGGCTGTGGTGAAATGGCTGAGAGAGAGTCGACTGAAATTGAATCGAGCAAAGATGGAGGTTCTGATACTGGCTGACAAGACTTGGGGTTGGTGTTCCAGCTGCCCACTCTTGATGGTGTGCAGTTAACACCAGTGTTGTTCATTAAGATTTTCGAAATGAAGCCTGATACCTCCTTATCAATGGAAGCACAAGTCGCCAGTGTAGCCAGAGTGGTGTTTTTCTATCTTCACCAGATCTGGCAACTGCTCACCTACCTACCTATTTTGCCCTAACCTTGCATCTGTGATCCATGCAGATCACCTCTAGGTTAGACTACTGTAATGTGTACCATGCAGAGCTACCTTTTAGATTGCTCTGGAAACTCCAGCTGGTCCAGAATGTGGTGGTGTGTCTTCTTACAGGGGCTCTGTGGAGAGCACATATTCAGCCACTGTTCCACCTGCTGTAGTCATTTCAGGTGGAGCACTGAATCAATTTCAAGGTGTTGGTTTTAATCTTTAAAACCCTAAACAGTCTGGGACCTTTGTTTCTGCGAGATTGTCTCACTCAATATACCCCCCGCCCCAAAGAGCACTTTGCTTAGCTGGAAACAACCTACTGGTGATCCCTGACCCAAAGATTATCCAGCTGTGGCTCTGGCCTGGTGAAACTCTCTGTCAAGTGAGACCTAGGCTCTGAGAGACCTGATGCCATTTTGTAGGGCCTGCAAAACAGATTTGTCACCAGGGCCATCATTGAGAACAACGACAGTTTTCATTTAGCTGGCCACCCTTCCCTTCCCATTCCTGCCCTCTTTCCTTTCCCTGTTCCATTCCCCTTTTTATTTGTCTGCTGAATTCTTGCCTATTCCCATTACTACTTGTTAGTGTTTTAGCTGTCCCCCTCCTTTTCTTCTTGACTAGCCTTCCCATTGTATGTTAGGGTGCCATTGGGTTTTTGTAATGAGTGTTTTAATTGTTTATATATATATAATTCTAAATTGCTGAACCCTGCTGTGAGCTGCCATGAGCCCAACTCTACCAAGGAAGGACAGGCTAAAAATCAAATAAATAAATATCACAATAGGGTTGCCAACCTCCAGGTGATGGCTGGAGATCTCCCACAATGGCAGCTGATCTCCAGGTGACAGACTTTGGTTCCCCTGGAGAAAATGGCTGCTTTGGAAGGTGAACTTTGTGCCATTATAGCCTGTTGAGGTCCTTCCCCACCCCAGATTTCACACCAAAATCTCCAGGTATTTCCCAACCCAGCGCTAGCAACCCTGTTTCACAGTGAAAACACCAGTAATTCCATAGAATCAGATTGCTGATAAATTTTTATATGGTAACTTCACACTGGAATCTCCCTTTGAAGGTTTTTTTTTGGTGGGGGGAAAGGCATTACTGATTATGTGGTCAGATTTGTGCCCATTTATTCTTTTGTACAGCCTGTCTTATATACACTCACATAGTCCCATCAGCCCCAGCTATAGACTTTAAGGGGCGTTCAGACAAGATGCCCTTGGTGGGATCCCTCTTGTGGGAACTTGTTCTTCCAATTGCTGCTGCCTGTGGGCTGTGGGAGCTGGTGGGCAAGCAAATCACAGTAAGAGAGTCAGCGGGGGGGGGGGGGGGGGGGTTGAATTTTTGCCAGCTGCTCGAGGATGCTGGACCCCAGAGTCAAAATGAGTAGAACAGAGTTCTGTCATTGCAACTCCTGACATGACATTAGGCCCCAGGAGGCATTCATGGGTGGGGCTCAGATCTGGGAAGGGATAATTAACTCTTTCCACTCTTCCCCTGACAATACACTGTACCCTGTTTAATTGTACAGTGTTAAATTGAAAATTAGGCCCAGTGCTTAAACTGTAACAGGGAAAATAAGTAGGCACTCTAGCAGGCTTAAACCAGCCCAGGAGAGACTTTTTCTATCAGTGAAATGATGCAGGGTGAGTAACCACCTCCTCTCCAAACACATGCACTCTGTCTCTCTGTCTCTCTGTCTCTCTCTATCCCTCTCCCCGTGCCAGAGTCCTAACCCATACCCCACATACCCCAGGACTGTTTTCAAGGGCCAAATTACATGCATGGAATTGCAGTTTAGCCCTCAGGGGCCAGACCTTGCAATACTTCTAGATGCTGGTTCAGTTTGCATATCCCTTGAGGCAGCACTGTTACAGACCATAGGTTTGCTCATCCTCCTGCATTGTTTGTGCTGTCTTCTACCCACAACCCCTGCCGTCTTTGTAGGAGGAAACAGTCAAATTGTATGCAAAAGAATAAACTGGCCCAAATCCTGACCCAGCAGTGTCATTCAAAAGGCACTGGGTTGGAGAACATTTCTGCTTTGCAGGGCCTGCTGCTACTACTGCTCTTAAAACACTTTGGCCACAGTGAAATTCAAAGGGAAGTTCTGTGGAGAAATTGCTGGACTACAGTTTATCAGGAAATTTGCTTCTATTAATGTAGGCCTTTATTGTAACGGTGGGGTTTTCCTCTATTGGAGGGAGAAGCTACTGCTCCACTGACTGGTTGTTGTACTTTTTGGTTATGTGTTTGAGTTCTGCATGCAGACCTACTGGACCTCTTGCATTTTATGGCCTTTTGGTTTACAGTATTTTTCTCTTCATGGCTGGGCCTTCTTAAGGCCAGTTCGCTGTTACAGACCCCCTCTCCTTCCCCAATGCTCTGAGGCTGTCCTGTGGGTGCTGTGGTTTGTGGATTTGTGTTCAGTCCTAGTATTCTTTATTGTTTGTTTCTGTCTCGTTTGCCAAGTGCTGCCCGGTCAGCCCCAGTGAAACTGCTTTGGTCAGTGACAGCATGCGAGGGGGGGGGGGCAGCTAGGGTGAGTAAACAGTGGCTTCTTGATGGCCAGTGAACTCATCTCGTGACAGCCAGCCTGCGGCTGCTCCAGGGGAAAGCAGTGGTTAGCCAGTCCCAGAGGAGCGGCTCTGTTTTCCTGCAGTTGATGGTCTGCTCTCGGTGCCCGTCTAACATATAAACTTTAATGGCCGGTTTAAATGGTTTCTGCTCTGAGCACTTTGGTGCCAGATTTAGTGCTTTAATTTGGAAACTTTCTCCCTTTGTGGTCATGAGGAGGAAAAGGTCTTGGGCCGCTTGGGGCCAGCCGTGAGGATTTGTGGGTGCTGAGGAGACAGTGCTTCCGGCTGCTGATGACATTGGATGGGGCGTGGCTCTGCTAGAGTGAGAGCCTGGTCAGTTAATTATTGGCCATTGTTATCTTCCTCCCCTTCTGCGCCCCCCCCCCCCCAGATGACCAGCCCTTTGCAACAGCATTCATTTGGGGCGGAGTTGTCATCAGAACACAGAAGCTGTCACACCTGGATTTTCAGGGCTGCGTCCAGGAATTCGTGGTAATATACATATATACATACCTAGAAACACAATCACCTGTTTTGATGGGGTAGCTTTTCATATACATTGTAAGGTACATGCTCTCTTATGACGACAGGAAATCCAGCGAAAGAGCATTGGACACCCCCGTCTTTACATTGGAGGTATAAGATTATAGAACTGTAATTCAAACCTTTGCACAGAAACAGGATGTTCCGTAAGCAAAAATACCCCTATTAGACTGGGCCCGGATCATTCAAATTATAGTGTACGGCAGACTGGTGGTAGGAGTGAGCAAGGTAGGCCATGCCAAAGGCTTTTATATGGCAAGGCCCAACTTAGCAAAACAGACCCAGATGTCTTCAGCAGCACATATTTGTCCACTGGCAAACACACATCCTCAAGTAATTTCTTTGGTGGAAGGGCTATAGGGACAGCCACCTGTAAGCAGATTTCACAATCAATTTGTATATTCATCTTTATTTTAACCTAATGTAGGTATCTCTTGCAGCACAAGTATTAAACACACTATTTGCATCCTGCAACAGTCTTGGCTTTGAGGCTCTGCAGCATATGGGAAATTAACAACTATTCCTGCCCTCGTTCCTATGCACTGAACTGAAATTTGCTGTTTTCTGTTCCAAAAATCAGTTTGCTTTCTTCAGTGTAAAGTAGTTTCTTCACAAGTAATGTGCTGTCCCAAAACCTGTTGATTTGTGTTGCAGTGCTCTACATTGTGCCCTTTTGGCTGCTGTAGGACTCATTAACCCATTCCTGTCCCTTGAGCCAAGGTTTGGGGAAAGTTTTCTTCTCTGTGATTCCATAACATTTTATCCATCTCTAAATTAGCTCAGTAATGAGCTCTGTGGCATAGAATGGTAAGTTGCAGTCAGTCCCAACAGATGTCAGTTGAGGTCAATCCCAACAGATGTCAGTTTCAGGAAGCTGGATCAAGATTGACTCAACCTTCCATCCTTTAGGGGTTGGTGATGAGTATCTAACTTGCTTGGGATAAAGTATAAATGACTGGGGAAGGCAATGGCAAACAATCCATAAACATAGTCTGTGACATCATTCCTTGGGTCAGTAATGACCCTATTCTTGCCCAGGGTCCTATACCTTTAGAGTAGCTCAAGTTCTTCATTTCAGTTCTTCAAGTCTTAATGTGTGTCTGGCAGGTGTCACACTGGTTTGTAGATTCCTGAGTATATGGAGAGCAGAAAATATGAATTTCTGCAAGGTTTCGATGGGGTTGGAGCACTTCACCAAAGAATCTGTGCAGAGCTTCCTGAAGCAGATCCACATCAAAGTGTCAGAGAAGGTCAGTGCAGAGGCAGAACCAGTGGAAGGCCAGGATCTAAGCTAAAGAGTTTAATTGAAGGGAGTTACAATGACAATGTATGGGAGCAGCAGACCGGGCAACTCGTGAACGGATGACAGAAATGGTAGCTTGCAGAGATACCTAGAAAACCACGAGGCCAGAGGCTGTTGTCAAGCCAAAGACCCATCTCTGACCTGGAAGCACTGATAGATGAGGAGGAACAAATGAGCTGCTTGGATGGTAGAAGTCGTACTGGGATCTCAAAAGTCAATACTGTCACCGTTCTCTGCTCCACTCTGTAGCCTTTTGTGGGCACACAGAGGACACCATTGGATAAAACGGAAGAGTCCTAGTCTTGACAATGTGGAGATTAAAACTATTGCCTTCAGGTGTGCATTCAGGTGTAGGAATTTACACTCTTTCAACTCTTCATAAAGCTCACTTCCCAGAACTGTTCTGACCCAGCTGCATATGTCTGTGTGATTTATTCCCTTTTAGTGCCCTGAGCTTGTTCAACAACAGCTGGCTATGGTGGGGTAGACTGCCAAGGGGTGGGGGAGATACTCTGGCAGAAAGCTGTGCCGCAATGGTAGAAGGAAAACCCAGGGTGGGCACCAAGTTCTCTATTTATAGAGTTCCCATCTTGAGAAGCGGAGGAGTGACCATACTTTTATACCATGCTCCTTTCAAGTGGTTGGCATATTCCTTCCACATCAACCATTTATACAGCTGCTGCCCTTGGGGAAAGGGGGAAGATGGAGTGGGTGTGGCTCGATGGGAAAATGGTTCTGTTCTTAGCCAGTGTATGAGAGATGGAGAGGCTGGGTTGCTGCCTCTGAGCCTTCTCCTTCTCTCATTCATACACACAGTTTTGTAAAATCTTTAGAAAAACTGGAGGTGTTTTACATGTTGTTCATGGAAAACAACAACTGCATTTGTAACCAAATAGTGACTGATTCTAAGAAATTCTAAGACAGAATGAAGTATACTGGTGGGATACTAGTTATAACAGTCAAAAATGCAACTAGTACAAACCTTCATACACTTATGGGTTCTACTTGACCTCACTGTTTGTTTGAACGAATATTCACAAGCTCACTTGGATTCCAACTCTGATCCTAACAGTTTCAAGAGACTAGCAAGTCCCTCTCAGCGTTTTACAGCAGTTCCATTCTTCCCCAAGACTTTTGTCCTTAGCCCACATGGTCTTCCAGGTGTTTAGGAGTTAAAATGATTGCCTATGTAAGGCATTAGCCCATAGTTAATTATCTTATCCCAAGTATACTGGCAATCAATTTGAAAGATGAGTCCATAGAAACTGTTGGACAGTGGAATTCACTGCCTCGGAGAGTGGTGGAGTCTCATTCTTTGGAGGTTTTTAAACAAAGGCTGGATCAGCATATGTCGGGAGTGCTTTGATTATGTGTTCCTGCATTGCAGGGGGTTGGACTTGATGGCCCTTGTGGCCTCTTCCAACTCTGTGATTCTATGAAACACATAATTTGTTAGAAGCCAGGGTCCAAAATATTTTTGTGCAATTTCTGTGCAAATGGATGCTTTTTACAGTGATGAATTTTCTCAAGTTTTCTATAATGCACTTGTTTGTCAGTGCAGTGAAGGGAGCCTGTTTCTTTCACTCCTTTTCATTGACTTGATAGTCCTTTTAGTACATCCTAAGGTCCAGCATTACGTTTCTGATTAGGAGACTGTCTTCAGAACTTTCTTCAGAGTCTCTGTCAGTACAGACTAGGGAGAAACCAGGTGCTGCTGTGCCTTAGTGGTGATTTTCAATAAGTGGAAGAGGTAAATAAATGTGGCACTCACAATTTATTGAGAATTATGATTCACTAGCAAGACAACATGGTCTTGTGACTAAAATGCTCGTCCACATTTCTGAGGATAGTGTAGTTAACCCTTATGTTTTGTCTGTCAACATTCATGACACAATCTGCCTCTTGACACATCTGTTTTTTAAAAAGCCCAGATTGTTTCTTTGTTGAAGTCCAGTTGCTAGGACCTTCCACGTGGGCAGCCCAATCCAGAGTCCTGGGGCGGCCAGGGGCAGCACTGACTTACCACCTCAAGATGGCTTTTTGGCAGCATGCCAGGGAAAGGGAGGGAAAAATGTTAAAAAACCCCTCCCTGCCACTGAAAAGACATCCATTGGGCTAAATGGACTGAGGGTCACATAAATCCATGTCCTGGGCCACCATGTAACTGAAGACAAAAGCCAGAGTAGAAGCTGACTAAGGTTGCCCCCCTCCTCCCGTTCATGACTCTGAACATCCTTGCTATGGCAGTGGAACCAGCAGTGCAGGGGCACTGACATGGTGGTCTGTGCTGCGTCGTGGCATCTTGGTGGGCCATAACAGCCACTCGCCAATGGATTTGCCCCTCCGCCAGGTAAGTCCCCCAGGGAGGGCATTTCTGCCAGTTTATGGCTGCACCACCTCTTGACAGCGATTCTCCTTTCCTCCCCAGATTGGATTAGCCAGCCTCAGTGGGTTCTTGGGGTAAAAAAAAAGTAGGTTTCTGGGAGAGGATTAGAAACTTCTGGTGTTGATCTTTGCTGGAGGTTGAACTGCTAGTGCAGTGGTGGCGAACCTTTGGCACTCCAGATGTTATGGACTACAATTCCCATCAGCCCCTGCCAGCATGGCCAATTGGCAGGGGATGATGGGAATTGTAGTCCATAACATCTGGAGTGCCAAAGGTTCGCCACCACGGAGCTAGTGCCAGTGTGGGGCATTTGTTTGCCTTGTCTCTACCCTGTGAACTTGAAGTTTACTCCTTATAGTTCTGCTGGAAAGATAATCTCTAGAAAGCATCCAACACCTTCAATGGATCCACTTTTGTATCTATTTTGTTTGATTATAGGTTGTCCATCACTGTGTCATGTTCTTGGAACCTAGGATTGAGCCATGTATCCTGTCTGCCCTTGTTTCCCACCTTAAAACCTAACTATGGCTGTTTCCTTTTCATGCCTTGCCTACTTTCTGTTCCGTTTCTATTCTTATCTTGTGAAATCCCAGTATGTCTGTCTGCCCTAAGTTCAAAGTGCCATCGACTAGCTGCTAGTCAACCCTGTTTGAGCCCCATTGCAGTGCCCAGGTGACATTTTGTCTGGTTCTCTAAAAAGTTTTCTTTGGTATATTTAGTTAAGTCAATCTCCAGAACTAGACCCTGCCTGCAGTCCCTTGATGGTATTGCATTGGATGGTTGCCTCCCTTATTCCTGGCCTCAGATGGTTGGGTTGGGTTGACAAATAAAGTTGTTTTCCCCAGCCACATGGTGCTTAACTCTCTCTTAAGAAGGGGAGCAGAAATAATTTCTTCCTTGTTCAATGTTTAGTGGAAGGTATGGTTTTTTCACTTTTTGAGAAAACTATGTAATATCATCTTCATGGAACTCCAGAGCTTGAAGCCGTCACAAGGGTCATAAAAACCAGTCATTGGTTCCAAGGTAACATAGCGCATGTAAAGCCTGATAGATGCTTGTCCAGACATTTCTTGGAAACTTCCCCTAAGGGAAGCAAATTCCATTTTTTTAGCAGCTTGTTTCATTGCTGGTACTATTATAATATTCCTGGTGCTTATTTTGGATGTACCTCTTTGCCAATGTACCTGTGTCTGAATATTTATTCTGCTGCTGCTTTTCAAAAGCAACATGCTTCTGCTTTTCAACCTCAAAATTCCAACTTCTTCTCCCTGTCCTCCTCCAATTCTTTTTCCCCCCCATCATAATTTTTCCTCCTGTGATACCCTCTTGGGTATCTTAATAACCTTTCTCAGAACCATTCCCAGAAGGAAAGGTTTTGTCAACCTTCTTGAATTCTGGTTCTGAGAACTGAATGCAGCACCTGTGACTAGAGGAGCGATGCTGTTACTCCCCTAATCTTGGATGCACGTTAGTTAATAAAATGGCACTGGCTGTTGGAGCCGCAGCAGCTTGCTGTTGACTCATGTCTAGCTGATAATCCCTCATAATTCTGAAATCCTTCCTGGCAATGCTGCTTTTACAGCCCAGCCACTTATTCACTCATTTTAAATTGGTGCGTTCGATTCATTATGAAAGTTTGACAGTCATTGGGCTGTTGTATTTGTCTGTGGGTAAATGGCAGAAGTGAGGACAGGCTTTATGTTGAGAAGCTTATCGGAGTTTTGGAAGTATCATTGTTGGGAAAGAATAACTTGGAAAATGGTAAAACTCAGACCTGTTGCCCAAGGCTGCTTTTGCTGACTGTAAAAGCAGCCACCATCCCTCTTACTGAGTCCTTTCCTCAGAAATGACCAAAAGAATGGTGATGATGTCACCAAGGGAAAGTGACAGGTAGAGAAGGTGGTTGAAGACCATTGTTGGACTGAAGATTGGTTTAAAAACAAGGTGGGCACAGTTGAATATGGAAGGGAATTCTGTGGCAACAGAGTTCATTCTACGATCAGACGGCATATGCTAGTAAAAAGCTCATCTCAAAAATTGGAGCAAGAAGAATAAAGTAAGCATACGCATTTTTGGTTTTACATTTATTTTGTGTTTCACTATTTCTGCCTGATACCAACATTTCAGACTTTACATTTTCAAACAACACTAGAAATGTGGCTTTTAGGTGATATGGTATTGAAATGAATCCTTTGATTTGTCCTAGCTGTTTGAGATTCATATTATTTCTAGCAGATCCCTTGGGATCTCATGCTCTTCATATACTCTTAACTATATCAGAAACAGAAACAAGACCAGTGACAGCCCAGGAAAACTTCCTTGCTGCTCAAAAATAAATTGACAAATCCTTAAGCACTGTACTATACAGAAGCTTTTTAGGAATATATGTATTTCTTTGGAACCATCTGACCTAAACCCTCTTAACTTTCTATGGAAAATTAAATTTTAACATTTTAGTTGTGTACATAATGACTCATTGTGATCATCAGGATTCTAGCATTCCCATTCTCTGCTCTGTGCCTTCAGGAATGGGGTGGGAGATTTATTTCTATAAAGAAGACATGATCCAAAATGATGTGCAGGTAGCTTCACATGGCCAAAGTGAGATTTTTGGCTTTTTAACCTTCATGCTCCATGGACTGCATGGCAAGCCACTTTGGAACAGGAAGAAATTTACAAAGATATTTTGAAGAAGCAGAAAGTGCTACTGATTGAAGAAAAGAAATTAGGAGGTTTGTACATATGAAGATGCTTCCTGGACTGTAACCGTAGCCACTGGTTGTTTTTAGAAGTAAATGGGTGTTTAGTCTGTTACAGAGCATATAGAAGTATAGGCTCACTCAGCTCCATGCCTGAGCAGGAGGTTGAACCCAGATCTCCCCAGGGGAGGCTGATATTCTGTTACACACCATGTTGACAGCTTTTGTCTTGTTTTCAGCAGATGGTTAAAGTGGTGTGCCAGTAGCACCAGTGCTACACAGAGTTTGATCATATTGGATAGCGAATTTAATTTTGTGATGTGCAGTAACACCTCCCCAAATGGCAAAGCACAGCTTCTTCTCCGTGTTTCCATCTTCTCAAGCATGGAAGAAAAGATCTCATTCTCACCCATGTCATTTTCCCACTCGGTAATGTCAGGATTTGTGATCGAATGGGGGTAAGGCGACACCAAAATGGTAACAAATAAGGCACAGAACCAACACCAGGGTTGTTTAACTGCAGCATTGTGTGCACATATATTTGTAATCATGCCAGTTTCTGATAATTCTGTGTTTTGTTTGTGTATGTATGTGCTTTATTAATTCCTAAGAGCACCATTTCTTTGAAGGAGGATTCTTTTATGCCTACCTGTCATAAGAACATAAGAAAGAGCCTGCTGGATCAGACCAGAGTCCATCTAGTCCAGCACTCTGCTACTCACAGTGGCCCACCAGGTGCCTTTGGGAGCTCACATGCAAGATGTGAAAGCAATGGCCTTCTGCTGCTGCTGCTCCCGAGCACCTGGTCTGCTAAGGCATTTGCAATCTCAGATCAAAGAGGATCAAGATTGGTAGCCATACATTGACTTCTCCTCCATAAATCTGTCCAAGCCCCTTTTAAAGCTATCCAGGTTAGTTGCCATCACCACCTCCTGTGGCAGTGTGAAGAAGTGTTTCCTTTTATTAGTCCTTATCCTTCCCCCCAGCATTTTCAATGTATGCCCCCTAGTTCTAGTATTGTGAGAAAGAGAGAAAAATTTCTCTCTGTCAACATTTTCTACCCCATGCATAATTTTATAGACTTCAATCATATCCCCCTCAGACATCTCCTCTCCAAACTAAAAGAATCCCAAGCGCTGCAGCCTCTCCTCATAAAGGAAGGTGCTCCAATCCTTCAATCATCCTTGTTGCCCTTCTCTGCACTTTTTCTATCTCCTCAATATCCTTTTTGAGATGTGGCGACCAGAACTGAGGCGGGCTTTACAGTTACTCCAAAGTGCAGTGTTCAGCATCTTCACTGCTTGCTTTATATAAGGACAATCTTTGCAGTTTTATTCTCAATTCCTTTCCTAATTATCCCTAGCATAGAGTTTGCCTTTTTCACAGCTGCCATGCATTGAGTTGACATTCCCATGGAACTATCAACTAAGACGCCCAAATCCCTTTCCTGGTCTGTGACTGATAGCACTGACCCCTGTAGCGTGTATGTGAAGTTTGGCTCAGCTGCGTGTTTGCATATTTTTACATGCATTCTGAATATAATCTCATAAAGGTGATGCTGTCCATCCTTACCCTTTGCCCTTTGGGTCTTGGATGGGCAGACAGATGCTCAGGGGGCTGACTGTGTCCCAAACAGCCTCAGTTATTGAATCCTAGGTTATTATTACACTACAAGCCATTTCTGATGAATGCGTACAGCCAGAGAAAATGATTTGGCAACAGCATATATCGCCTATCTGTCATAAGAACATAAGAACATACACTTACACAGATCTGACATTTCATTGGAAATTTTACCGGATGGCAGGACAGAAGAGAAAAAAAAACCCCTAGGAGAATGCACTGAGTTCCAGGAACAGCTCTTTGCCACTCTTGGTACTTCAGCTGAATGGATTTCATTTAATGGAAACATTGTTTGAATGGTTTGAATTTATTCATTTGAGATCTAGGTCACTTATATATGCAGTACTGAAGGTAGTGTTCATCCTTCCCCTGGTCTTTGATGTTAGAAGTGAAATGTAAGGGCTGTTGACAGTGCAAACAAGCCTCTGTACGCAAGTGCATTTTTATGACTGTCTGCTTCCTTTGAAGCGGGAATGCTCGGTCTGTGTCGTGCTTCCACTGAACCCACCAGTAAACAACAGCAAATAATGCTAATGATCTTTAAGGGTAGCAGAACTGGGCAGTAGGAGCACATAAGGGGGATCTCCTGCACAAATGCAAGATTGTTATCTTTGTTCCAGGAGGGGAATTTTCCCCTGGTGGAGTGGCTTGTGGGGCCTGCCGTGGCGGCAGAGATGGGTTGCAAACAAGGTGTTTGGTGTTCTTTTCCAATCTTGATTACTAAGCAAACTCCATTGAGGCTGGGAGTGGAATGCCAAGCAGCCTTCAGAGTGTTCAGTTGGAGCCAGTCAGGGAATGTCTTGGAGCAGGTGAGAGCAAGCAGGCCTAGGGAGCCTGACAGTGGAGGGCACTTTCATGCTGCTGCTGGGGCTAAGCTAAGCCGAGGGATGGAGGACTTCCCATAGCTACGTAGCTCTTCCTCTCACATATTTATGATGAGCAATGCCAGGCATACAATATGCCTACTAGGATGTGATGTCTGTGTGGAAAACTGTTGCGTGGAAAAGTGATCCTAACTGCACTGGTCAATATTCATTCAAAAGGAACCCATATGAGCCATTGTTGAATTTGACAATGGGAAGCTTGGGTTCAAGTGTCAACTTAGTAGATAGCCTTTGGTAAATTGCCATCTTTCCACCTCACTTGCTCCATCTATAAATTTAGCATAATAATGCTAAACTACCTCACAGTGTTTGCTGTGGAAATAATTACGATAAAGACTGTGAAGTGCTTAATACTTAATAAATGATGATGCATTTAAGACATACCTCTTGTGTGGCTGTTCCTCTGCCGCTTAGCCTATTTATTTACATTATTTATAGTCTGCCTTTCTCACTGAGACTCCAGGTAGGTTACACAGCATACATCAAATGCAGTCAACAGGATGTGCCATCTAGTAAATAAAGCAATATGGTTTGGATCACAGAAATCTGAAAATGAAGCTGAAACAAAGCTCAAGCGTGAACACGACACATTAAAAGATGCAGAAGTCATACTTACAGCTCCCATTTTACAGCTCTTTCTGAAACATTTCCTCACAGTATAGTCCTGGTTACTTGTGTAAAAAAAAAGCCCTCAGTGGGCCTTTCCCCACTCTCGTCGTTCCTCTCTATGCCGCGCGCTGCTCTCAGCCCGCAGCATCCCAGGCACGCGCCTGGCCGTCCCCACTCTAATCTCCGCCAGGCTTCTGCCGGGAAGGGGGCCTTATCCAAGAAGCTGTTACGCCACAAGAAGAGCGCCTGGGATGCTGCGCGCTGAGGGGCGCGACAGCAGCAGCTTCGGGGCGGCTGTGCTGTCGCCGCCCCTCTCAGTGGGGAGTGCTGAGGGACCCCACGCTACTCTCCTGGAGTAGCGCAGGGCTTAAGGTAAGTGGGGAAAGGCCCAGTATTTCAGTTTTGCATAGCTTGAGGAAAACCAGGAGGGTGGGAGCCTTCCTTACCTCATTGGGCAGGCCGTTCCATAAGATGGGGCCACAAAAGAGAAAGCCTTTGTATTGACAGTTGATCCCCCCACCCCCATTTGCAGGGTAGCATCTGCAGGAGACCCTGGTGTGATGAGCAAGACTGGCATGGTGGAGCATAGTGGGAGAGGCAGTCCAATAGATATGAGGGTCCAAGGTCATGAAGGGCTTGGAACGAGATAGTCAGTACCTTGAATTGAGCCTGGTGAATGATGGGCAGCCAGTACAGTGACTGCCAAATCGGAGTAACACGCGTGCCTCACCAGCTCCTGATAGTAACCCATCTACGGCATTCTGCACCAGCTGAAGTCTCTGAGTTGACTTTGAGGGGAGACTTGTGCAGAGTCTAATACTGCAGTTCAGTCTTGCTGTTACTGTGCCATGGATCCAGGTGGCATAATGAGTTGAAAGAAAGCATCTTTGTGCATCTGCAAAAATCTCTGGGCTCTTAACTAAGTCAGCAAGTGTCAGCTGAATGCCACTGAAACTGGGAAACACCGTGTCCTTCAAGAACTCTGCCCTTCCAACCAGGATCACTTCCATCTTGTCTGGGTTCAGTCCAGGTCAGTGCTGTGGCTGCTGATGTCTTCCTGAAGCCTGGGACCAGGGTGAGTGTGTGATGCCATGCTGCTTGTGACAGAAAGTTGTGCCATGATGATAACTCAGGGGTCCTTTAAAATCTCTCTCAGGTCATCAGCATATCACTTTTGCTCCTTGTTGCCCTTTGAGAAACCACTCGGCTTCTCTTGCCATGAGCTTGCAAGGATGAGCCTAAGACAGTGAGTGTTTTATTAGCAGCAGGTGTCTGAGTATCTCTTGTAATCTGAGCACAGCCTGTTCCTTCACCTGACAATGAACCCAGGGCCAAGGTACTCCTGCCCAGTGCCAGAGATTACTGCTGCCCATAGCCTGACAAGATCATCCCACTGCTGGGGACAGGCATGTAATGTGTGATTTCACAGAGGCATGGTTCTCTGTTTGCTTGGCGCAGTGATCTGCTGTGGCCTTTCCCTTCCCTCAGGTATGGGTGCTGTCAGTTTGGGATTAGGGCCACAATTTAGTGGCAGCCACTAATACCTCTTCAGGGACTGGATCACTGTTTGGAAGGAAGCAAAAGGGACAACCACTCCAGGAGTGAAATTACCAGTGGGGACCAGGAGGCCCCTCCACTGTGAAAAGAGGGGTACCCTTCCTTCGATCCGCAATGAATTTTGACTGAACAGGGCCAGTCTTGTGCCAGTTCACTCCCAGCTATGAACGTTTAACATTGGTTCATTATTCACATGGGAAGGAGCTGAAGTTGTACACTGGCCCTTGGAAGTCCCACCCATCATTAGTGAGGTGAGAGGGACTGTTGCGGGGGGGCGGGGGGGGGGCAGAGGGAGACTGTTGAAACTGGCTGACAACTTTCAGAGGAGAATGCCGGAGAAGGCAAATGTGACCCTCCACTACCAGCCTTCCCCCACAAATAACACTCTCGGTTCCTACCCCTTGCTGAAGGGGAGAAGAAGCACTCTCCCCACTTCTCCAGATTCAAAATGTCACCATAAAATATTCCCACATAATGTTTGAATGAGGTGCAGGGTCAGACGGCAGGATCTCCTTAGGGGTATTCTCTGTTTCTTGCTCTTTGTGGAGGTGAGAAATAAAAAAAAGAGATGTCTAGGAATTTTGAATGCTGAAAACTGTTGATAACAAGATTTGGCTATGCCTGATGGAGCATTCTCTGAAGTATTATGCTATGTAAGATATGCTAAGAAATTGCATGCTTATCCCTCAATATGTGTGTGTGTGTGTGTGTGTGTGTGTGTGTGTGTGTGTGTGTGTGTGTGTGAGAGAGAGAGAGAGAGAGAGAGAGAGAGAGAGAGAGAGGCACACTACAATGTTGCTCCCCCAAAGCAAGTATGACTGTGTATGCACTGTTTTATATTAGCGGGGTTGGGGGTGGGGGTTGGGGATTGGGAGTGTATTACAGGGAGAGAAAGGCAATAATTCCCTGGATATCTTTTTTATTTCAAAGCGTCCCTGTGCAGGACCTGGTTTACTATCCAAGCTGCCCACGCATATCTTGAAGCACTCTGTCTCTGTCTCTGTCTCTGTCTCTGTCTCTGTCTCTGTCTCTCTCTCTCTCTCTCTCTCACACACACACACACACACACACACACACACACACACACACACACACACACACGGCTCCACAAAAGATTGCTATATTGATGCTCCCTGCCACATCCTCTATCTGCATTTGCGTGTTCTGAGACCTGTATGTATGTGTAGATGACATTATCCTCGTGCCTACTGTTTCAGGCACTGTTCAGCCTAGAACTTGCCCTCCCTCTTCCGCTTCTCTTGAAGTGTCACTTCCTCACTATTTCCCCAGTCCCAGCAGTGCTGGCTTTGTTGGCTGAGACCATTTAGCTTTGGCTGCTTGTGCAGTGCCCTGGAATGCAGGGCCACGTTGGCCTCCTGCCAGCCCAAACATCCCCACCCTAAAGCACGACACAAGGTGATAAGAATGAGTGCTCTGAGAGGGCTGGGATCCTGCATGGAGGGGCAGGTATCTGGTGCCCAGCCCATGACCTTCCTGCCACATGACCTTAGAGGCCATCGTTAATCGTGTGTGTGTGTGTGTGTGTGTGTGTGTGTGTTTCTTTTCCTTCAGTATCCTTCTAAAATGTTCTCAGCGTCTCTGTGGGCCAAACCCACAGTGCCTGCTGCCCGAGACCGACTCCAAGCAGACTGCTTTGATGGGTAGGGGCTTGACTATATATTTGGCATTCCAGCTGCAGCACAGGGAGGCTGTGAAAGCCTTTGCTTGACAAATCCAGAGGGCTGTCGCCTCTCTGCCAGCCAGCCAGGCCACGGATATTTTTAGGCTCCAAATGTCAAGGAATTTTTCACCTTCTGTTTTTTGTTTTTTGTGTTTTCAGTTTGTTTTGTTTCTTTTCCTTCTTATAGGGAATTTTTAGCGCAGGCGGTGAAAGGTGCCTCTGACTGACAGGCTCAGAGACTGAATCCTCTATTTATTGCCAAGCAGGTAACAGTTTCCACATGCCACCCACCCTGTCTCCATGGCCCATTCAGGCCTCGGTAGCTACAATAACCCTTTGCCTGCCTGCTGTACCCACATCCCTCCGAGGGATGTGTCTTGCTGGCAGAGGCAGTCAGGGAGTCAAGCAACTGTATTCCGACTGTGATTATTCTTCCTTCTGATTTAATTAAATCTGGACCTGAAGTTGTACTGAGAGCACACATGCAGATATCCATTTAGATTGTTTCTCTTCCAAATCCCACCTTAAATTTGAGGTGTTCCAGTGCTCTTTGCATAATCTGTGACACTCTTGACTTCTGTATAGAGGGTGACAGGGGGCTACATTTTGCCATCTTGTCATAGGAACTCAAGAGAGATTTCTTAACAAGGGTGGCTCCTTGAGCCTTTGCAGTCTGGTGGCTTCCACCAGGGGGAGCCAGCAACCTTCTCTTTGGTCACAAGGAGCTGGTATTTGATGGAGGCCAGGCCTAACTACCGTGTTTCCCCGAATATAAGACAGTGTCTTATATTAATTTTTGCTCCCAAAGATGCGCTATGTCTTATTTTCAGGGGATGTCTTATATTTCTGTATTCTGTTCGTCAGGCATGCTTCCAAACAAAAACGTTGCTACGTCTTACTTTTGGGGGATGCCTTATATTTCACACTTCAACAAAACCTCTACTACGTCTTATTTTCCGGGGATGTCTTATATTCAGGGAAACAGGGTAGTTCCTTTCACGTTTGTATAGGAGGTAGCATGGAGTGCAGTTCTGTAGACATCATAGCAATCATACTTTTTGTCTTCACGTGATTACCTCCGCCTCTTGTGTAGGAAACAAGATCTTAGGGGTCTTAGAATCCACCATGCCTCCCCTGCGGTTGGCCACCTGAATTATTAGATAGGATGTACTAAGTCTCAGTAATTAGAGTTTAAAGACAACAGGAAAGGGTGAAGCTAAAACAACTAGCCCTCACGCTTCTGTCTCAGTCACAGTCGATAGTCAGGCTGCACAGCCTGAATGGCATCTGTTTGTTGAGGAACTCTTTACCATTGCTTCTACAGCATAGCTTGAGCCTTTCTGCTAGCTCCTTTCCCTTGTGGTAGTTTCCCTAGCATTGCCTGGTGTCTTATATCGCCATATTGATGGGAAGTTCATGAGCATTCAAAAGTCAGAGATCATGGAAATTCGATGGACTGCCTGGAAGAAATGCTTCACAGCATGGAGATTTCCAGTTCATCCGGCTGACATCTGCATCTGGGCATGGGCAGTAATGGCAGCATCTAAGAATGTTGCTTCTAAATTCCGGATTTGCATTTCCCCCCCAGAGGCATCTTTGGAGGGTTTTCTTGTCCTGCTAGCAGTGTGGTTAAGAGCAGGTGAATTCTGATCTGGAAAACTGGGTTTGATTCCCCACTCCTCCACCTGAGTGGCAGAGGCTTATCTGGTGAACCAGATGTGTTTCCACACTCCTACATTCCTGATGGGTGACCTTGAGCTAGTCATAGTTCTTCAGAACTCTCTCAGCCCCACCTCCCTCACAAGGTTTCTGTTGTGGGGAGAGGAAGGGAAAGGGTTTTGTAAGCTACCTTGAGTCTCCTCACAGGAGAGAAAGGTGGGATATAAATCCAAACTCCTCCTCCTCCTCCTTTAAAACAACAACCTCTTCTGATTCTGAACAATGTCTTGAGACACAGCGGGAAGATTTGTGCATGGGAAACAGGAGGAACCTCACTGCTGGAGAAATCCCCTTTGGAAACCATCTGAGAGGTTTGTGCTTGTGCCAGATGTTTGGCCAGAATCAGAAGAGAGTGCTGTTTTAAGGCAGGGGGAGCAGCCACCTTTTCATGTGGCTGCTTGCAAGCTTTTGTTGGCAACACTAAGATCTGCCCAATGCACGGGCCATTCAGAATTTTTACATCACCTCTCCCGCCCTGTGTTATGTGTGTTTTGGCCAAGGGGCAAATCTCACTGCAACCTACTCAACAGAAAAGGCCATTCTGCCTGAGAGAATCCAGGCTAGAGGAGGTGTGGGGGCAGGTGTCCCAAATCCTGAATAAATGGGGGAAGGGGGCAGAGCCAGGGCAAAGAGTGTTGGTTCTATGGGCTATGAATGAGTCAGCTGTGCACTCATAGTCCTGCTTTCCTTCTCTGAATTGAAAACACTGAACTGCAATTCAGTGCAAGGGACTAGGCAGGTGGCCAGGTATGCCAGGATGCAGCCCTCCTCCTTTGCATCTGGGAGCCTAATGCCTGAGCAGGTTCCACTTTAAAGGCAGACTTCCAGATAACTGCACAGTGCACCCTCTCCCAAATCCTGGTTGCCAGGTGCTTTGGATAGCGTTCCAGCTCTGAGGAATGAAGGCTGGTTGACCAAACTGTGCTGTCTTCTCACCAGCCGTTCCAAGGGCAGCCAGCTGGGTGGGTAACGTTCCTTCACTTCTGCCCCAACGTGCAAATAGTGCAGCTCTCCCGCTTCTCAGGCTGAGCTGCCATTTTGAACAGTGATGAACCCTTTGAAAACACCACTGGGAAATCAGAAGGACAGATTAAGAAAGGCAAATGTGTGTTCCACATGGGAGTTTTCACGAACGTCTGTCTCTGTATTTCTTCTTCTCCTCTCTTCCAACTTATCCTGTATGATTTTGCAAGTGAAAATGCTGTGTGCCCATTCATAAAAATCTGTTATTTTCATAGTAGTCTTTTTGTTTATGTGTGTTTATCGATGGGTATGCAAATATATTCTAGTATTGGTCATTGGTTGTTGTTCTAGAAGTACTTGCCTGTGGTACTGAAGGAAGCAGACATGGTCTCCTTGCGCAGCAGATATTCTGCATGGCATATGGCTCTTGTATGAGCAATACCTTATATTTACAGAAATATGGAGAAACCTATCAGTATGTACACCATCTCTTATATTCAGTCGTTTGCATTTTTAACGTATAGGGGTAGGTGTACACTCATAATTGCTCATGAGATTTTCTGTATGATTCACGGATCTTGTGGAGCGTCATGCAAGAGTCTGTATGGAAAATGCTGCCTTTTTGTAGCCCCACTGCATATTCCCTTTGAGAAAATGGTGCCCAAGTTTCTCTATGCTTCCCCCTCCAAATGCTAGGCCAGGATCCCAGTTAGCCAGGATCCCAGTTCCACTCCGAAGGCTAAAGTCCAGATTACCATTGCCTTGGATCCCCTGGGAAAGAGATGATGCCTAGAAAGGTGTGTGCTAGGACTGTTTTAAGGAAGTTGCAGGCAGGTCTTTGTGATTAAGCTTTCCCTCCCTGTTTTTGTGGTGGCGGCTGAGACTTTTGACTCAATGGCAGACTTGCCAGTTCAGCTTGAGCATCCACCACATCCTGCTGAAGTTTCAGATCAGGATGGGGCATTCTTCCCACGTGCTGTTGACTTCCTGAGCTGCTTCTAAGTTTATGGGATGCTGGTCTAGGGGTAGTGGGTGCTTTTGGCTTGACCCAAGAACTGCAAACGCCAGACTTGTTTGCCTGACAGTCAGCTGTGCCCACCTCATTCTCAAAACGCACCCAGATTCCCTCCCTAAACCCATAATCTGGGTGGATTCTGCTGCAAGCCTCTGCATTTGCTGTCTCTGTTGTCTTGCCTAATCCTGGTGGGAGATGAGCTAGCTGTTAGATATGGCTCATCCCCGTGGCCTCTGGTTGCTCTCGGCATCTCAGCTCCTTGTCTCGCCAAACTTGGCTTTTGCAGCATTCGGTGTTTTGGGGGAAATTCCAAGGTCAGTGTAAGTTTACCATTTTATCCCTTTGTTCAGGAGGGATCAATGCCATGATGTCATCTCTGGTCTACCTTTGTGGAGTCCAGTGAGCACCTTTCATGGGTTGTGCCCAGTGGTGGTACTCAAATAATTTAACAACTGGTTGTTTACAAGCACCATTTTGACAACCGGTTCTGCCAAAGTGGTGCGAACCTGCTGAATCCCACCACTGGTTGTGGCCTATCAGGTACCTCCTGGCTATGGAGAGAGCCCCTCCCCTGTGTGACAAAGATATGATTTCAGAAAAGTCCTGGACTTGGAAAGTGAATGGGAAATGGCAGCAATCAAAGCAAGCAGTGCATAAGCTGCTACTCATCTCCTTCTACAGAACTCTTAGAGTTGAATGTTGATCTTCATTTGCAGCTTCTCTGCTCACAACCATGTTGCTACAGGCTCTATAGGAAGGATAGGACAGGGCGCATTGGGGGTGGAGTTGCCCTTTACATAAAAGAGAGCATAGTGTCACATAAAATAGACAATGAAAGGGGAGCTGGTTCCCCCACAGAATCACTGTGGATATCAATACCAGGTGTGAAGGACAGTTTAATATTAGGAATATATTATCGTCCCCCTGACCAAAGTGCACAAGAGGATTCTGAGATGGAAAAAGAAATTAGAGAGGCCAACAAAAACAAAAATGTAGTGGTAATGGGTGATTTTAACTATCCCCATATAAACTGGAAAAATGCATGTTCAGGTCATGGTAAGGAGAGAGCATTCCTGGATATGCTAAATGATACTGTGGTAACTAGAACAGATGGTTGTGTGGAACCAACCAGAGGAGAGGTGATCCTAGATCTAATTCTATGTGGGACCCAGGACCTGAAGATTGCAGGAAGTCAGTGTTGTTGGAGCCAATAGGGAACAGCGACCACAATGCTGTCAGATTCGAGTATCCTCTGCATCGCAGAACAAGTGACAACTACTAGCGTAGTTACATTTGCCTTCAGAAAGGGGAAATTTCTCAAAGAAAGATACGAGGGGATTGATGCACAGGGAGCTGAAAGGTAAAATCTAGAGAGTCAAACCTTTCCTAGATTCTTGGATGTTATTTAAAAACACAGTAATAAAAGCTCAGCTGAAATGTGTTCCGCAGGTTAGGAAAGGCAGCACCCAGTCCAAAAGAAAGCCACCATGGTTAACTAGAGAGGTTGAGGAAATTATCAAAAAAAAAAAAGAAAATGTCTTTTAGAAAATGGAAGTCCAGTTTGACTGATGGAGAATATGAGAGGGAACACAAATGGTGGCAAAAGAGAAGCAAGTTAGCAACTGTAGAGGGGGGAGGCAAGGATTATGAGCAACGCATGGCTCGCGAACATCAAGACCAGCAACAAACAGTTCCTTTCTCAAGTACACATCAAAAGAGTAGGAAGCCAGCTAGGAAGCAGTAGGCCCGTTAGAATTGACAAAGGAACAAAGGGTGTGCTAGGAAGATGACAGGGAGATTGCAGAGAAGCTGAGATGAATTCTTTGCATCTGTCTTCACTCCAAGAGGAGGTGAGGAAAATTCCTGCACCTGAGACCATGCTTCTTGGGAGGCGGCGAATCTGAGGAACTAGCTTGAAGATGAGTGGTAGACAAGGAAAAGAAGTTCTTGGCAGCCATTGATAGAAAACTAAATGCTACCAAATCCCCTGGCCCCAGATTGCATTCATCCAAGAGTTCTTAAAAGAGCTCAAGAAAAAGCATGAAAATTGCTGGATCTTCTCATAATTTTAATATGCAACTTATCCCTGAAATCAGGCTCCATCCCTGAAGACTGGAAGATGGGCCCATGTCACACCAATTTTTAAGAAAGGATCTAGGGGGGGACCTCGAGGAAATTACAGGCCAGTCAGTTTGACATCTGTTCCTGGTAAATTAGTAGAATCTATCATTAAAGATAAAATTATAAAACATGTAGAAAAGCAAGACCTGCTGAGAAAAGAGTCAGCATTTTGCTTTTGCAGAGGCAAATCCTGTCTTACAAACTTGCACTAGGAGTTCTTTGAGGGTGTAAACCAGGCATGTGGACAAGGGGGGAACCAGTGGACATTGTCTACCTGGATTTCCAGAAAGGCTTTTGACAAAGTTCCTCACCAGAGACTGAAATTGAGAGAAAAACTCTTCAGCTTAATCAAGGAATAAGAGGGGAAGTCACTCCTATGGATTAAAAAAACTGGTTGAGAAAACAGGAAGCAAAGAGTGGGTGTAAATGGGAAGTTCTCTACAATGGAGAGATGTCGCGAGGTGAAAATTGTCCCCCAGAGGATCCCGTTTTGGGACCAGTGCTCTTTTAACCTATTCCATAAATGATGACCTGGAAGTAGGGGTGGGTAGTGTGGTGGCCAAAGATTTTGCAGATGATACCAAATTATGTAGGGTGGTGGAGAACCACAAAGGATTGCTTGAAAGAGCTCCAAGCGGACCTTGATAGAATTAGGTGAGAGTGATGGGATCAGAAAATGGCAAATGCAGTTCAAATGTAGCAAAATGCAAAGTGATGCACTTTTATAGGGGCAAAAAATCCAAACTTCACATACAAGCTAAAGGGTCAGTGCTATCAGTCACAGACCAGGAAAGGGATTTGGGCGTCTTAGTTGATAGTTCCATGGGAATGTCAACTCAATGCATGGCAGCTGTGAAAAAAGGCAAACTCTATGCTGGGGATGATTAGGAAAGGAATTGAGAATAAAACTGCAAAAGATTGTCATGCCCTTTATACCATGCTCTACAAAGCTTGCGTGAAGTGCGACCGCGACTTGGAGTACCTGTGTCCAGTTCTGGTCGCCCGCATCTCAAAAAAGGATATCCGAAGAGATAGAAAAAAAAAAAAAAAAAGTGCAGAGAAGAGAGCAACAAGGATGATTGAGGGACTGGAGCACCTTCCCTATGAGGAGAGGCTGCGAACTGGCGTTTGGGACTCCTTTTAGTTTGGAGAGGAAGGCGGCTGAGGGGGGATATGATTGAAGTCTATAAAATTATGCATGGGAGTAGAAAAAATGTTGACAGAGAGAAATTTTTCTCTCTTTCTCACAATACTAGAACCAGGGGGCATTCATTGAAAATGTTGGGGGGAAGAATTAGGACTAATAAAAGGAAACACGTCTTCACGCAACGTGTGATTGGTGTTTGGAATATGCTGCCACAGGAGGTGGTGATGGCCACTAACCTGGATAGCTTTAAAAGGGGCTTGGACAGATTTATGGAGGAGAAGTCGATTTATGGCTACCAATCTTGATCCTCTTTGATTTGAGATTGCAAATGCCTTAACAGACCAGGTGCTCGGGAGCAACAGCCGCAGAAGGCCATTGCTTTCACCTCCTGCATGTGAGCTCCCAAAGGCACCTGGTGGGCCACTGCGAGTAGCAGAGAGCTGGACTAGATGGACTCTGGTCTGATCCAGCTGGCTTGTTCTTATGTTCTTATGCAGCTTGTGCAAAGCCAGGTTGCATCAACAGGGTTGCAGCCATTTTCCTGTTTATAGCTTTAAAAAAAACCCTTCCTCAAAGAGACTACCCAGCCCTTTTTTTGCTAACTGCTGCTTGCTGTTGTTGACGGAGGGAGAGGGAAGACTGAGGCAGGATTGGGGTGGGTGGGGTGTCATTCTTGGTGTTGCCTTGCTCCTGGCTCTGGCTTCTATGAGCAGGAGGAAGTCCGTGCTGGGAGCGATCTTTAGGTGCCTCATATTCCCCTTTGTGGTTTTATTTCTTCTCTCCTGTGTGACCTAAAGAGACAAACAGTGGCAGAAAGAGTCTCTACTGCATCTGTGCCTGGAGTGGGTTGTGTGCTGCAACACAGTGCCCCTTGCATGTAGCAGCATCAATGCTGGAAGCCAGGCATGAGCCCAGGCTTCTAGACACGAGACTTCTGCACCATTCCAGGCGTTGCCTGTGCTGCAAGCAAATACAGAATTTGTAATTTGGAGTATGGTAAAAAAAAACCCAGGTAAATTCCGTGTGCAAATGACACTGTCTTGAAAGAGTAATCAAAGACCAAGTCAGAGATCGGGAAGTCGCAAAGGTCAGCTGAATGATTCCCTGGTCACATTAGTTGCATAGAGGTGCAGGACCAAGCTATTGAGATCCTGGAAGATCTATAGTTGGATCTCCAGCACATTGTTCCTTTGCAAGGAGCACCCACAGGAGTTGCCACATGATTAAATTCTGTCTCCCCATCCCCACCCCTCTGTCTCTGTGTATTATGTTTGGGAACTCCCGGATCATTTGTAGGGAATCAGGAGCATCTTGAATTTGACAACTGAAGACATACACAAGTCAAGACAAGGGCAGAAGAGGGAACAGGAGAATTAGGAGGGTTGGAGGGCATGCGTAATGACAGTTGGTGCAGCAGGGCATAGTAACTGGGCCCAGGATGTGGTGCTGGCCACTGTCAACAGACTTAGGAACTGTTATCAGTAACCGCTCAGTGCTTGGAAGTAGTAGTAGACAGAGGCTCCCTTTTCCAGGAGGGCCTGCTTCCCTCTTCCTTCTGCAGTTCCTCATGAGGGATGAGAGTAATGCTTTGGTAATGTGTCCTCACAGCTTCTGGGAGCTGCCTCTGGCTCCTGTTGATGCTCTGTGGTTTGCAGAATGACTCAGGGTGGACAGCAGGATCAAAGGTGTCTCTCCTGGCTTGGGCGGGACAGATTCCACTGGCTGCTCTGCAACGTGTTTTCTTTCCGTTGCCCCCTCACCAGCCACTTATTTATCTTGTGCTTTCTCTCTTCGTGCAGCATGGAATAACCCGCTTTCTGTCCTCCCCACTGCGCATGGGCTTTTCATCCTCAGTGGCTCTCTAGGCTCTGCCTGGTGCAGTGCTGTGCATGAAAGGCCCGTTCTTTAAAAGCACACTAGATTAGAAAAGAAGGGCATTGCTCTTCTCCGTGATCAGTTTGCCAGTCAGGCAGGGTGTTGCATGCATCCTTAGGACCAAGCCAGGCCCATTGTAACGGTACTGCTATGGGTGAGAAGATGCCTTATTCTGAGATGGGCCTCTAGTCCTTCTATACTCTGGTACTCTCTGCTAGGACTAGTGGCTTTCCAGCTCTCATTTCTCAGCCCCAGGGCCTGAGATCCTTCCAACAGGAGATGCTGGGCATAGCAACTGAGGGCTGGTTTCTGCATTTAAGTGATTTGCTGTTGGTCTTCTGTGTGGCCCTGTTGCTCTCTCATTTGTTAGAATTGTTCTTCATTTCTAGTATGCTCCTCCAAAGGGGAGTCCTCATTGTGCTTTCCCTGAACCAAGGACCTTTCAAGGTGTGTAAGGATAATTAGAAGAGACACTGCTGACCCCGAAGAGTTGAAACTTGTCAGTGCCTTTTGCTTCAGCATCCACCCTAGCACCATTCAAGACTTGGCTTAGCTTTAGCTGTAACAGAGCAGAAGTGTTTGTTATTAGTTACTTGACTGTGGGGCAATCTATGCAAGGACCTCCTTTCACTTCTGAAAATTTGTTGCCATGCTTTTACGTGGAAGATGGCTTAGTGCAGTAATTCCGCATCATGGGTTGCATCATTGGTTTGCATCACTTCTTGACATCTCATATTTCCTGTCCATACAAAGAAAGTAGCACTTTGCTTATTTTTGTTCGCCAAAACTTTAGGTCAGGTTTGGGGAATCAGCTTCTGTTCCCCTCACTACCATCATCTTTGGTTGTATGCTGGGTTTATTGATGTATGAGCTGTTTATTAGATTGATTGACTCGTTGGTTTCTTAAGTTTTCTGTTTGACAATTTATTGAATCCTTTTTATTGATTTAATATTTATGTTCTATATACTACACTGATGTTTCAGATACACTCGGTCATCTTGGAAGTTGCTGACGAAGAGGCAAGATAGACTTTTAAAAAACAAAATAATTGATAGTGACATTTACAGAAGTCCTATCTTTGTTATTGTAAAAAAGCAAGAATCTAATCCTTGTGAATAAGCAGAAAATGTTCAGAATGTTCAGGAAGTCTACTAAAGGTGAAAACATGGATTTTCAATTAGGACAATGATCAGGCAAGATTTATATAGATTTATGTATCAGGCAATCCCTAAACTCCTGCTTCTTTTCTATCACCCTTGTGATAAAACCCCTCACACTTGCACTTACCTTTTCAGCTTTTGTAGTACCTGTCAGAGCACTTCAAATTCTGCAGAAATTCTAATTTTTCAGTGCTAATAGATTAAAAAATTAGCTCCAATTGGTGCAATGTGGTGGGATTCAGCAGGTTTGCACCACTTTGGCGGAACCGGTTGTTAAAATGGTGCTTGTAAACAACCAGTTGTTAAATTATTTGACTCTTACCACTGGAACTGGTTGTTAAATTATTTGAATCTCACCACTGTGCTGTATTCACAGATCATGGAAGTTTGGGTGACAAGGTAGGGGATCTCCCAGATGCACTGAACATCTTTCTAGTTCCTGCCATTTGCTGTTGTAGCAAAGAGAATACCATAACCACTAGCTTTTAAAAAAATCATTGAAGTTTATATAACTCGGATTATGGCTCATTTCTCCGCATCCTAAAACATGCATCTCCCATGTCCAGAAATGTTCTAGCTGTTGGGCCAGCAACATAATAACGGCTGAGGAGAGCAGATCCAGATCAGTAGCAAGCGGACTTTTCCGAATCTGTATTTAGCAAAATCACATTGGTAATCATCTAACCACAGTAAAATGGACAGAAATGTGGCAGATGCTAATCAAAAGGAATCGACTCAGATGGTATAACATGAGAGAGAAAAGAGTGTTCCAACAGTGTGGCACAGAGATATAACTTGTACTCCAGTGGACTCATAGGACATTTTTAAAAATCTTGGCTAGTCTAAATTACTGGATGGCGGCTTGATATTTGTTCTGTGGCATGGTAGTTGTCTTTGATAGCTATTTCACTGTATGGAGCCACTACCCAGCAATAAAAAAAAGCCTGCTTGTGTTGGGAGTTGTGTCTTGTTGTCTGAGAGCAGACTTCAGAGCAACTGTGAAGGTTGTGTTGAATGGACAGACAAATCCATCCTCCCGCCATGCTTGCTTGCATTCTTTGCTGCCACAGTAGCCATTCAGCACCAACAAAGTACCTTCCTGTTGGAAGTATCAGAAGCAGAATGATACCAGACCAGTAAGCAGCAGGTGATCTCATATAAATCACAGCAGAAAAACCACATCAAGCTGATCTGCAAATTTGCACAACTTTGGAAACCAGATATTGTGAGGGCTGTTCCACCACATAGATTACTGCTGTCAGACAACAAGGAGGAGTTGAATGACACCAGTGTTCTGCTGAGAAGGAACAATTTGGAATGTATACAAGATATCCAACTCAAGGATGAAGGATGCTGAGGGAGGACACAGCAATCCCCTCTCCTCAGTCCTCTGGAAGAAGAAGGAGAGTGAGAGGAAGTCTGTGAGAACAGCAGAATGTCGGAGGGTGGAGTCTCAGGTGAACTGAATGATAGCTTGGCTTTCTTTTTGCAAAGCTTACTACCTGACAGGTAGTAAGTAGACTGGTAGGAAGCTTGCGCTTATACTTGACATACTGTAGCGGAATCCTAGAGGGATACTGAATGATTAAAGATGGTGACATGTTTTCCGAAGGTATGCTACAGATCCCAGTGAGCTCCCACTTCCTTAGTGTGGCTGGGGCCTCCCAGAGATAGTTTTGTTTAGGTCTCGGCCTGTCTTGACTTCCTGGAAGATTCAGTCAGTGCTTTTTCTATTCCACCAGCCTCTTGGGATGTATCAGAATGAGAAAATGAAGCCTGGTTCCATATATACAGTAGTTCCAAATTGAACAGTTCACATTCCCTTAGTAGTGCACAGTAGTAAGCATACCTGTAAGTTGCCAATTGCAATTGATCAGGAATCTAGCTTATAAAAGTAGAACAATCTAAATGAACTAAGGAAAGAATGTAAAACAGTAAGCTGAAGAGAAAATGCAAACTTCTAGACCACAGTGCACTACAAGAGTCCCAAGGTCAAATTGCTGGGAGAGGTTTTCTATATTCTGTGGTAGCCACCTGAGCTGTTGTGAAAAGCAACTTTCAGACTAGCAGTGCAGTCTCAATCACATTTACACAATCACATTTATACACTGAAGTCAGTGGGGTAGAAGGGTGCAGCTCTGTTTAGGAATGCACGGTAACATTCCTCTAAATACGCACCAGTGGGTTTTCCTGGTGAGAATCTTTGCCTTCTTTGAGGAATTTCCATTCTTAAACTACCTAACTCAGTCCTTCCGGTTACTTCTCCCATTCAAATACCAAGTCAGATTACATGGTCTTTGCCTTGCAGAGTGCTTGAGCAGTGGAAACGATTGTGGGGGAAGGAGGAAGAAATGTGTCAAATAAGGGTAAATACTAATTTAACCATGTTTAGACTAATTGGTGGGACATAAATTTTGGTATACGGTTCCAGCTGTGGAGACACTTCATTGGCTACTGTTTCTAGGCAGTGGGGAATGTCAGTTTGATGATGTTTCAGCTGCTGGAGAGACTCAAGTTATAGACATCCAACACATCACCTGTGAGCTGCCTGGAACCAAGAGGAAAGGAGGGAAATAAATGTTTAAAGAAATATGGTTTGAGCCTGAGTAAATTAATGGAGCCCTATTCTGGTCAGAATAGATACTTGTTCTTTTGTAAGAGACAGGCTGGAATATCTTATGTGAAGTGTTTTGGGTGCAACAAAAGTGACATTGGCACAATGTAAATGAGCATGTGGGGTTATGGGACCCCTACCCCTTGCTATCCCAAAAGTCCATGCATTTTGATGACATTTATGAAAGCAGTAGGAACAACAGTAGAGAGAATGTTTTGACTTCGTATGCTTCGTGATTTCTAACACTCACATCCTGCAGCATCATTAGGGATTCCTCTGTGACCACAGATTTCATTTTAGTATGGATCAGGTTTGGAGGATATACATTTATTTTTTCTTATTTATTTGTGATATTTTAATTAATGGCCTTTCCACCCAATTAGGACGTATAATCCAGTGAGCACCAGAAACATGAAAACATTTAAACAATTAAAAATGCAATGTATTGTTGAAGACTTTCATGACCAGAATCAACGGGCGGTTGTAGATTTTGCGGGGTCTGTGGCCATGGTCTGGTAGTTTTTTTTCCTAATATTACATCTACGGCCGGCATCTTCAGAGGCATGTCTTGGTAAGACGTCTGGTAGTTTTTGCTCCTAACATTTTGTGCACCTCTTAACGTGAGATGCCAAAAACTACCAGACCATGGCCGCACAGCCAGGAAAATCTACAACAGCCAATTAAAAATACAATTCAAGTGATAAAATTCAATTAAAAATACAATTCAAATGATAAAATCCCATTTAAAGCACATAAACAAACAACACTAGAAGGAGGACCAATAATTGCTACTGAGTGTATGCCAGATTAAATTAACAGAAAGTCTTCACCTGTCAAAAACACCAGTAGAGGGAGACTGATTAATCCCCCATGGGAGAGTGTTTCAGAGTTTTGGTTCCACAATGGATCAGGCCTGTGGCTCGTGGGGCTTCAGCCCACCCCCATTCCCCCACCCCCATGCCATTTTCCTGACCTGAAAGGGCTCTGGGAACACTGTGTTAGACGAAACAATGCTGTGACTTAGTATAACACAGTTACAAAGGGTAGCATCAAGTCTGCGTGGGATATCTGACAGCCTTACAGGAGGCCAAGAAGGTGATCTGGGAAATGATCAGAATATTTCAGCTATACATGTTTAGAGTTAGTCCTTGACTGCCTCTGAAGTTCTCAGAAAGAGAAAGGTCTTTCTCACTGTCTTTTATTTGACAGCTTTCTCTGGAGATGCCAGGACTTGAACCTGGGTCTTTATGCATGCTGAGCATGTATGTAATTTGCTACTGAATCATGGTCCCAACCTGTTTGGACCAGTTGTTTCTGATCCTTGAATTTGTTGCCTGTATTTTGCATGTATTGTTTCTACTGAGTCTGAAGAATGAGGATTAGCGTCACCCTGGCACTCTGCAGCTTCTTCACAAACCCTAGCAAGGCACTTTAAATCTGAGTGTTGGGAAGGAACTGCATTTCCCTACTTATAGAGGCTCCTTCCCAATTCACTACATGTGCAGTTTCATAGGGGCAGTTTGAATTCATTTGCAGAAAAATGTTATAGTGAAAAGTGTCACCATAATTATTGCACAGTAATTTGTATACTGTCAGTACTGTCAGAAGGTTTACAGCAACCCTTTGAGGTAGGCTAGTGACTTGCTCAATACCTTGCAGTGAACATCATGGCTGGATAAAGATTTAAAGCTGAGTAACCTACCCTTGAACTTCAGTAGTTCATCTGTGGTACAATACCACCCCATCTTACTATATAAAAGGCAAGATGTTTTCCCCAGGACTCACTCCTTAAAGTGAAGGACTTTGGGAGATGTAGTCCAGGGATGTCATTTCCCAAGCAAAGAGGGACTGACTGAACTACACCTCCTGAAATCCTTTGCTTCAACAAAACAGTTTTTACCAATATTCCTTCCCACCCTCCCCCTGAGAAATGCAACTCTCTCATGTTTGAAGCTTCAGACCCACTCACATGGTTTTCCAAAAGCGTCCTGCCAGTCACCTCAACTGGGTAAAGCATTAGGGACAGAGGTGTGTCTAGGGAAAATGTAGCCTGGGGAAAACCGAGTTTTCCGCACCCCTCCCCCCCCCGGGCGGCCGCCCTCCCCCACCATGACCAAAGAACTTTTTTGGTATGGGGGGGGGGGTGTCCATGCACACAAAGTGCCTGCCTGCCTACCTACAGCCTGGAGATCAGTCACAGTCCTAGCAGATCTCCAGAGGTTGGCCACCCCAATTGCAAGCGGGCCACTTGCTTTGGCCGGCATGGCCACTCCGGCACTGGCTGCCCGCCTTCCTTCCAGGATGGCTGCTCACCTCAGGCAACTCCCCACCCCTGGCTCCTCCCTGGGGTGGCAGGGACCTATAAGTGGGCCGAGGGGGCAGGTGCATGGCAGGCCCCAGCAGGGAGGGAGGCCATCCGTCAGTCAAAGACAGAGGGGTGTGGCTGTGGGGGGGATTTCCTGCCCCCTCCCCACGTGACTAAATGACCTCTGCCCAGCAACGTGTGACTCCACGTGTCCCTGTGGGCGGTACACCACTGACTGGGGGCCAGGCCTGCTCACAGATATTCAAAGCCACTGCTCTGGTACCCCAAAGCTTGAAAGGAAAGCATTAGAAGCAGCATCCACCAGGCCTCTCTCCCCTCCACCACCAAGCGTGATTCTGGTTCTGCACATGGGGATGGGGGTGAGACGGTCCTGGGGAGGGCTGGGTGCCACCCACAGCACACAGAGGGAGGGACAGGGGCATGCTGCCAGGCCTCTCCACTACCAGATAGGGATGGAGGTCAAGGGAAAGGAGGAAGGAAGGACTCTGCCAGCAGCAAGCCTCTTGCTGCCCGTCCAGTAGCCCATCCCTGCCAGGCCAGCAAGAAGCTCATGAGCACCCTCTCCAACAGTCTTCTAGAGCCGGTTGTATTTATTTACACAATGTGCTTGACTGCTAATTCCCAATAAACCCATTCCTTCCTGAAGTCAAGATAATACCTGAACAGGACTTTTGGCACCCCGAATGAAGCGAGGTAACCGGAATTGTACCTCTCTTGGAATTCTTTGGTTAGAAAGGGAATTAAGTTTCTTAAAAGTCTCACTCTTAAGTGCCACACCTAAGGTTATGCAGGGTCTCTGTGGCAGGGTAGGAAGCTTAACAGATTTCTTATTAACTCCAGGCCAGAATTTTAATAACAAGGCTATTCTCTTTCCCTTGATATGCTTTCTCTCAAGTTTCTGCAACCCTATCCCCTCTCGTTGGCTTTATTCCTAGGGTAGAAATGTTTTTATCTTCCTTGGAAGCAGACAGCTGAGAATTGCACAAGGGGAGAGGGACTGGGGTCTGTGGGTACAGGGGTGATTCCATGTGGCACCATCACAATGTTTCTCCCCCAGCCTCTCAAGTGGATATCTGTGAGAAAGGCCTGTAACGCAAGCCAGGAAAACAGCAGCAAAAGGGGGAAATAAAAGGTTATTGAGCAGCAGGCAGGGCTGCTGTGGTCTCGAAGCGAGCATAGACTGTCAGTTGTTAGGTGGGTGCCTCAGCGGGGAAAGACTGCCTTGATTATGTGTTATGCCGCAGTTACACAGGGACAGCGGCCCCGCATTCCCCGCTCCACAGTGCCGGCCTTTATGTGCCTGACATTTACTCTCCAAGCGTCGGGGCTACAGGGGAAAGGAAAACATTGTGTGCAGCACTCGGCCACGCTGGCCTGTCACGCTCCCCACTTCCGCCCTGCTGGCTTCTTCCTGTTCGTCCTACTGGCCGCCCTGCCGGCGACCCCTCAGTCCCCCTCAGCCATTGCTTGACCCTCTAGGGACTTTCCTGTCTGCTGGGGCCCCTGGGATGACCTGGAAGCGCAGAACAGCCTGCACACTGGCCTTCCGGGCAAAGCTATTAGGTTCCTTAGTGACATGCATGTCTGTGTTCAAATATCTGAGTGCTTGACCAGAATTTTGCCATCTCCTGATCGAAACTGACTGTCCGTGTATGGGGACCTATCATCCACAAACACAGAGCTGCCTCACAGACTCCTGTTCTTTCCACCCAGGACTTTGGTAGATCTAAGATAAATAAAATAAAGTTCTAGGCCTGTGCAGTGACTTGTGAGGACAATAACTATCCAACTTCAGAGCTCTTCAGTTGCCAGCTTATGCCATAAGCGTTGCTGTCTCAAAGATCGTGGTTCTTAATGTGCTGTCTCACAGAGATAGGAGAAACATGGGAGAAACATTGCATCACAGACAGTAGATCATGTTCATATGGGAATGAACAGGAAACGTGTGACAATGTGCTTGTGATCTGTAGTTCTTTTTCATATGGGGGTGGTGGTTTACAGGGACCAATTTCTGCTGGTTAGTGTCTTCGCCCTCCCCTGGCATACCACTGTCCTGTCCAGTTAATAATAGATAAGTCTCAATATTCCATTGTGATCTAGTTAAAATGAAGCACTGCAGGGGGTGGCAGTATTCCTCTGCAGTGATCTAGAATGCCTCACAATTGCATAGTTGATGACAAGAAGCTGGCAAAGTTTTCTGCTCAGTAGGATTCAATCCCTCAGTGCCTCCAACTCACTCCCTATGGCTTGGCATGGGTGACACTAGTCCCACCTCTTATGTCCCACCCTGCTGTGCCCCAAACCAGAGCTCAATGCCCTGTTTCCCTCCCTCCCCCCAGCCTACACCCCTGCTCTCATCTGGCCACAGGGTGATTTATTAAGCATGCCCTCCCTCAATGGAACATGTGCTGAGGTTGCCCACGGGAATGTGGGCAGATCTGACAGTCGCACCGCCACAACCCAGGCTGTAATTTCAAAGCAGGCCCCAATCAGTTAAAAATATATTAAAAAATTGGAATGCAGGCTTTGCCAGGGAAAATGTTTGTAACCACTTGGCAAGCTCTGGTGTGATAATGAAAGGGTCCAGCTTGCTCCTGGGGAATGACCGATTTAGATACTGCGCTAACATAGGGACTTGGTCATTTGGCTTTGCAACTGTGGCCAATATGCTCCCTCTCTCAACATGCACACGCACACATGCACAGAAGAGCACTCTGCTCCTAAGGCACCACACAGTGCTGCTTGCTGTCTGTCGGCGTAAATGGGGAAGGGGAGGAGATGAGTGCAAAATACAGGAGATGGGAATGGGCTTCTGTTCAAGGCAATGGTGAATAGAGCCCCCTTTCTCCTGGAGAGTCTGCAGAGCTGCAGAGTCTGGGCCTCGGCTCCCATTACGTTCAAGGAACTAAGAAGTCTGACATTTAAGCACAACATTCAACCACTTCATCTATAAATTATAACAAGAAGACTAGAAATGAGGGTGCTCTTCATCAGAAGAATGTGGCTAATGACCAAGGTAGGCAAGTGATCATTCTGCACCATATCTCATACTCCCCACGTAGCACTTGGAGTGGTCCTGGCTGGCACAGAATGGGCCCACAGTTCCACTCACACGGCAGGGACCGTCTTGTCTCTTGGGACAAGATGAGCAGATAGTTTCTATCCCTTCTTTATGGCTGGTCTTCTATTTAAGCTGAAGGCACAGAAGTATTATAGCAAGAGAGGAAAACCCAAAGTTATACTGCTCCAGGGAAACTGTGAAGGAATGTGCCTCTAAGCGGGATGTCATGCTAATGTTGGCTTTGTAGGTCTTAACCTGTCTTTTCTAGTTCAGAAATGTAACATGGACCTCTTCTCACTATTTGTGTGTTTGTTACATGTCATCAAGACACTTCCAACTTATGGTGACACTATAAATTAATGATCTCCGGACAGGGCCGGAGTGAGGGGGAAACTGTGCCCGGGGCACGTGTGTACCCTATGCCCCTGCCACGCCCTTGCATCGGCGTGCACCCGGTGCATCGCCCCCCCTCCCCCCGGTGCTATGTCACTGCCTCCAAAATGTCCTTTCATTAACAGTCTTCCTCAGGTCTTGCAAACTAAGGGCCATGGCTTCCTTTGTTCAGTCAATCCATCTCATGTTGGGTCTTCCCCTTTTCTTGCTGCCTTTGGCTTTTCCTAGCATTATTGGAGTTTCCAGTGATTCTTGTATTCTCATTTTGCGACCAAAGTTCAACAGCCTTAGTTTAGTCATTGTTGCTACTAGAGAAAGTTCAGGATTTGATTTAGACTCCACTAACTTGTCTTTTTGGTGGTCCATGGTAACTGTAAAACTCTCCTCCGCATTTTAAATTAACTTTCTTGCTATTGACTTTCTTCGTTGTCCATCTTTCACCCCCATACATATTAATTGGGAATGCTATAGTATGAATTATCTGGATCATCAGCAGCATGACCTTACACTTAAGGACCTTTTCTCATTCCTTCATGACTACTCTTCCCAGTCTGAATGTCCTTCTCATTTCTTGGTTGCAGTCTCACTTTTGGGTGGTTGAACCAAGGAATAGAAAATCTTTAACCATTTCAGTTCTTCTTACTAGGAGCTGGCAGATTAACATTTCGTTCATGTACAGGCCCTCAGACTTTGACAGAATAAGCTTATGTAACTCAAGCAAACCACAGTTTAAAACTGAGCTTAAGGATAACAATGAGAAACAGAAACAGACAATGAAGAAAGACTTGCTGTGCAAAACTATTCTACATTTAGTCCCTTATTACTGTAACCCAGCCATTTCAAATTTTCTGTTGACAGATTTTTTTTAACACCAAATTGTGACCTTTTGCACTGCAAAAGATTCCAGGTCACATTCTTTGGTGTATTTTAGGTCACGGAGGGCTCAGGGCAGGATTGATGCCCCCCATTGCGCCACATTAATGTGGACTAAGATGCAGGGGCAGGGCGAGGGGGAACGGCGCCCAGGGCACACATGTGCTCTGTGCCCACACCACATCCCGGAACGCCCACATGCCTGGGGCATCCCGTCCCCCCTTCCCCCACTCCACAGCTGCACATTGCAAGGGAAAAATTGGTAGTAGGCAAGTCATCTTTCAGAGAGGATTCCCTGTTCTTTATGTCCCTCTTCACTATATCCATGAAGCCATTTTTGTCTTCTAACGGGTTTGCCCTTTACAGGCCTACACTTTGTCAGGAAATATAATTAGCTGTCTTTGATTATGTCTTCTAATCAACAAATTCATGTCTTTGCTTTACCTTTAAATATCCCTTTCTGACCAGATAAATCACTTTCATCTAATGTGATAAATGATCTGTATATAATGTAGGATGTGGTCCCTCCTAGATCATTTCCTGCAGAGTGACTGCGTATTGTCTGGTAGTCATTGTTAGTCTATGTGCGTGTTTTAATTAGGACCGGTTCAGGAGGAAATGAAGCTGAGTACCCAGATGACCGGTCATATGTTCTGATCACTCATGGGCCCTTGGTTTTGTGCAGTCTGACACTCAGAAGGACATGTTATTTTTATCCTTAGGAATAATGTCGTTATTGATATATTGATATAGCCTGGCAGAAGTCTGTGGACCCCCCATTGTAAAGTAAAGGTAAAGTTTCCCCTTCAGTCGTGTTCGACCCTGGGGTACCACTGCAAGCAGTGATTTCATAGGCAAGCCACTTTTGTGGGGTAGTTTGCCATTGCTTTCCCCGGCTATTCTTTACCCCCCTAGCTGTGTGCTAGATAATCATTTACCAACCAAGGAATGAATAGATGGCTGAGTTGACCATGTGCCAGCTGCCAGGATATCTGACCCACAGGGGGCTCGAACTCCTGACCGTGTGAGTGGCAGTGCAAGCACTTAACCACTATGCCACGCAGCTCCTTCCATTGTACCATGACTGAAATGTGGACAGGCTAGTTTGATTTCTGGAGTCCAGGGAAGCTGTCTAATAGCCTAGAGACAAGGGCTTGGAATCTACAAACAAGTTTGGTGCACACTAGGTAGTCCCTGCCATGGACCATGCTTTCTCTTGCACTAGCTCATTGGAAACCATTCATCCTGTGCCAACAGAAGTGCTTACACAAAAGGAAGCCTGCTGTGGGGTACTGGGCATGGTACTTGTTTGTAGAATACACCCCATAAACTTTTGAAGCAGCTACTACCAGTAACAAAGCCCAATCACCTGGCTATTCTGATTTGTATTATTTTTTTAAAAATGAGTGTGCTTGCATCCACTACAGGTTTTTCCCTGCATTAAGCCACTCCTACCATAGCCATATCTTCTCTTAGCCACCCTTGCCTATGCCACTCCAGCTCTGCTTGTGGAAGCCCATGCTATCACCTATGATAGCTAAATGAAACCTTTACCTTCAGAGACTGCATATACCTGAATTCCAGGATGGAGAAGAAGGGTGGGCTGGTTCTCTCATCCCATGATTATAAGCTTCCTAGAGGCATAGTGCACGTGAGGAGGCAGGTGGCTTGCTCATGGTGCTCAATGGTATGCAAGGCAAAGGACAGGTCTAATGTTCTATTCTTTTTTTCAGATTTCTGTAACCTTAGTCTTTTTGCATTGCTTATTATTAGACGAGGTTCTGTTGATTGCCATGATTTGCACTCTGATTGCCATGATTTGCACTCTGAGAAAGGTAGACTATAAGCAAGTAAAAATAAACAAAGGGTGTTTATAAACATTCCCTTGACTCCCCGTTTTCTGTTGCAATTATAATTTATGGTTAATTTATTGCTTATATCTTCAGTCAAGCACAGTTTTGCTGTATGAAGGCAGTGGCAATTTAGCCTGGCATGCCTTTTCCCAACGTATCTAGCCTTTTTTGATATAGTAGTCTATGTTGACTCAAATGACATGTGATTCTGGAATTGTAATTATGGAACTCCAAGTATGTTGTTTGGCCTCAAAAAGCAGCCAGTAGAGGGTGCAATCAAGATCAGGACTGCAGGTCTTACAAAAAGAGTGTTAACTTCTCCCCCACCCACCCATGAACTTAAGAAAGGGTATGCTGGATCAGACCAGTGGTCCATCTAGTATCCTGCTTCACACAGTGAGGGCCAGCAAGGCAAGGCATAGTGGCCAAGACTTTTTACTAATTGTAAAAACTTGAAGAATCTTGCAATATGTAGGATACTCCAGATTGGATTCCAGATTCTCAATCAGCTTGGTTTTATGTGACAATGGACCCCTGGCTTGGGAATCTTTGTGATAAAATGGTAAAAGGTCTGGAATCCATGCCTTACGAAGAGAGACTTGGGGAGTGGGAATGTTTAATTTTGTGAAGAGAAAATTGAGAGGTGACATGATAGCCATGTTTAGATACTTGGAAGGAATGTCATGTTGGGGAGGGAGCAAGCTTGTTTTCTGCTGCTCCAGAGACGAGGACCAGGACTAATGGGTTGAAGGTGAAGGAAAAGAGATTCCACCTAAACATCAGGAAAAACCTCTTGACCGTAAGGGCTGTTTGACAGTGGAGTGCACTACCTCAGATTGTGGTGGAGTCTCCTTCTTTGGAGGTTGTTAAAGAGAGGCTGGATGGCCATCTGTCCGGAGTTCTTTGCTTATGTGTTCCTGCATTGCAGGGGGTTGGACTTGAAGGCCCTTGGGGTCTCTTCCAACTCTATGATTCTTTGATCTCTCCTTCCTTTCTGCTGAATTTATTCTGTCAGAGCCAAATCTGGAAATAAGTAGGAGGAGTGTAGATATTTTTCTTGGATCAGATTTTGTCTCTCCCCCACCCCCACAATGCTTAGCCCAGAAAGGCTCACTTCCATCTGTTGGGGATCGAGGAGGTCAAAACAAAGGAAATAGGTGGAGAAACAAAGGCACTTCAGCTCATGGCATGTATTAAGGTCCATTGGACGAAGGATGTGAAAAGCTTGTAGAGATTAAAAGTTGCTCCATTGACTTCCAGCACTAGAAATGAGTAAAACTGAAAGAAAATTGCTGTCTTTGGGATTTTTACAGTGATGAGGGAAGGGGGAAGGAAAGAGGAAGTATAGGCTACACCAGGCATGTATGGCAAGGGATGGGAAGGGGTAAAGGGAGCAGCTTTTTGCATTTCCCTCAATATGCCTGACTTATCCTTCCCACATATATTTAAATTTGCAGAAAGAATACAGGCTCTACCTCTTTATAACTCTACTCTGTTTCTGTATGTCAAAGTTCCTAGCTTTCTTTAGCCCAGATGAAGAGTGGGTTTGATCCAGGATTCAGCCTTGGAACTTATCTGATGGTTGGGTCTCAGCCCCTAAAGCACACGCAATAATGTTAAAAGAGGAAGGCATCTGTGAATTTTTGCAGAACTCCTGTCTCTCACCATGAAGTGTCCACTGCGTGCCCACTCACATCTGGTATTGGAAGGCAGAGAGTGGCTCGGGCCAGAGGGCAGGAGTTCCAAGTAGGCTTGAGCCCTGGCACCTTGAATGTCAGAAACTGACCACTTGCACACATCTGTTATGGAACAAAAAGGACTGAAGACAGTCAGGCTCCTTCCCCAGATCTCTGCCTGCTGACCTGTGCACAACTGAGTGTGAGATGGTTGCAGATTTAAAATCATGCTTTTCCCTAAGGGAACAAGAAAACCTTTTAATTGTATTTCAACACTTTGTCAAAACAACTCTATTACATGTCTTCCTGAACAATGCCTTGCCTTGGCAACAGAACGTAGGTAGCTGTCCTGATTCATGTGGGGTAGTGCCCTGTTATTAGGGTGAGCAAAAGAAATCCCAAAACGAATACAAGTGCTCATAGACCCCAGAATGGTTTATACCAGTGATGGCGAACCTTTTTGAGACTGAGTGCCCAAACTGCAATCCAGAATCCACTTATGTATTGCAAAGTGCCAACACGACAATTTAACCTGAATACTGAGGTTTTAGTTCAGAAAAAAATGGTTGGCTCCAAGGCGTGCGTTACTCAGGAGTAAGCTTGGTGGTAGTCGGTGGCTTTGCTTTGAAGCAACCGTGCATCTCTAGAGTGAATCACAACCCTTGGAGGGTTTACTCAGAAGCAAGCCCCATTGCCAGCAACCAAGCTTACTCCCAGGTAAAGGATTGCACTTTTGTTCTTTGCATAAAAATCAGTGGGGTTTAATAGCACTTAACAGGATTACCTACACTGCTTCCCCAAAACTAGGTCTTAGGTTTAATTCTAATCATCGATCCCAGCGGCCCAGGCCAGCCTAGATGTGGGGGGGGGGGGGAACTCTGTTTGTGCGTGCCCACAGAGAGGGCTCTGAGTGCCCCCTCTGGCACCCGTGCCATAGGTTCGCCACCACTGGTTTATACACTGTACTAGGAAGAGGAGAATGGGTTGAGGATATCACAAGGAAAGGATTGCAACTGCTTGACAAAACTTCTCCTCTTCCTCATCCATCTCCTGAATTGGGGGGCTGGAGGCGCACAACCTCTGCCCCAGTGTCCCAGAGAACTCCTCACTGGGAAGACTGTAAATCCTTTAATGCTTCCTCCCCTGTTTCCTACCTTTAACCTTGAGCTGCTGGCATCTGTTACACACTTGGCCTTGTTGTCAGGTAGTCATAACACGAGGGAGGCATATCCCCCGCTTGACTTGCACTCTGGCGGGCATTCTGCACCACCCAGGCTTGGCTGAGACTCAGCCTCTGAAGCTGATTGCTCAGGGAGACAAACCCCTGGGCAAGGGAATAATGTGTGCTCTTCGTTGGCAACTTTGCCCCAGTGAACCTCTTCTTGGACATTTCCTCCTATTTGGTACGGAACGTTTGGCAAATCCTGCAGCCGTTCAGAAAACTGTGGTCACCTGTATATGAAAGAGCTAGCCCACTGCAGGAAAGCAAGGCAGAAGTGGGCTCAATTTTGAATATAGCCTTTGATGAACATGGTGTTTAGGGAGGGCTTGGTGGGCACTGGGCAGTTTCAAGGCAGCTTCACCATCCCATTAGTAATACAGTTTGGGGATGCTCCCAGGTGACTGCCCAGGGTATCAGTCAGTGGGAGTTCTCATCTTTGTTTTGAGCAGGGAGATGGCTGTAGAAATTCAGAGACAAATGGGACTGGGGTCTTTTTGCAGTTTGCAAAGTATCCCATGTGATTCTGAAAGCTTGGATAAACACATTCAGTTTTGCATTCTGGCCATCCTGAAAATGGCTTTTGAATTATTTGTTACTTGTAATAAAAGGCACAATGACATCATGGCAGCCAGTTTAAGGCAGCAGTTAAGTATCAAAATGCATGTTTTGTATTGGTCACTTTGTTTGGGATGGCTTTTGGTTTGGTGTGTGACTATTTTGATTAGTAAATAAAGCAGAAGTTTATTTAGGGCAGGGGTCTGCAACCTGCGGCTCTCCAGATGTTCATGAACTACAAATCCCATCAGCCCCTGCCAGCATGGCCAATTGGCCAATTGGCCATACTGGCCATACTGACAGGGTCTGATGGGATTTGTAGTTCATGAACATCTGGAGAGCCGCAGGTTGCAGACCCCTGATTTAGGGCATTCATGCAACTTAAAGTCTGTGTTTGACAAATGTGATCCTAGTTCTTTAAATTTAGTCTCCATTTTAGTGGGAATTCACCTTGATTTAATATTTAGTTTCTTACAAGTACCAAATGTACAGTGGGCTTCCACCAGTGGTCATCTCCACTTTTATCCTGGACTGTTGTAGAAGGTGAACTAAAGTACAGGTTAGAATGGTTAGGGTGTTTGATCACTGACTCAGCCAGCAGTTATTATTGCCACTAGTGGAATGGCTACTGAAGTCATACAGGTGCCATGCTAAACTGATCTGGGTGCAAAGATGTGAAGAGAGAAAGAGGTGCTCCTACGCTCCCATGCCTTCTCCTTCCAAAGTCTAGGCTTCTTATGGAAACAGTGGGCACGCAGATGCCACAAATGGGTGACTTTGCCAGTTTGTCAACAGGTATGGGGTTTAGTCCCTCTCCCCTCAAGCTCATAGAGATTGCCACAAGTGAATGAAGCCTTTCACCTTTTTGTACAAATCTAGTGCAGCATGTTCTTTAGGTAGCATGCGTATCTCCTTGGGCAAGATGGCCAAACAAAACTTCCTTGGGCAGAGGTATCATGGTGACTCCAAAGAGTCACAATCGGGTCATGCTCCTTTCTAGATCAAGGATGTGTGGAGAGAGTCCCTTTCCAGAGGATACTGGCAGAGTAAGGAATGCAAAGACTGTATCCCCCCCCCTCCCCGTTACGGGGCATATAGCCTGAGTGGCATGAGGTGCTCTGAGCTTTGGGCAAGGAGGCATGGTGGTTTGTCTTAACAAGGGATGGAAGATTTGAGAAGCCAGAGCTCAGCTTCTGACAAAAGCTTAGAGAAAGTAGTGGGGGTCATTGTGCCCTGGAATTTGCCACCACCCTGTTTTCTGCCACTATTCCTGGGAGGGGGGAATGGATGGGCAAGACAAAGAAGGGCAGCAGTGACCTGCTATGGTGCCTGCCTTGGGTACACTGTTCCTGTTCTCAGCCAGTCCCCTGCTGTTTACTTTACTCTGAGTTATGACTGTGTCTTTGCCTTTGATCTAGCACCTTCAGCTGCCTATTGGCTGTTCTTGACTTATCTTTGAGATTCATTCACCTGCCAGATTTACAGCCTGTTACAGCCTGCATATAACAGGGACTGCAGGCAAAATCTGTATGTTTCCGGTCTTTGCTGTAGTGAAAAAGGGGGTCAAAAGGTTTTGTCAACCTGTTCAAAGGTAGAACTATCCCTCTCACCCTGTGTAATGCAGCAGGCCTAATGGAAAGGGCATGTGTCCTGCAGAAAAAGTGTTTGCCAAGGAGCGGATTTAGGTCACTCAAGGAAGCAAGCCAAACCATGTACAGAGCAGGGCAGGACTGTTATTGTGGCCATTCACAGTTACCCAGGTCTTTTGCAAACTCATCCTTTCTTCCTGTTTTCTACAATGGCAAACTTGTTACTGACTTATTTTGCTTCTAGTAGTTTCTATGGGGGTAAATGAATAGGGCAAAATTTCCCTGATATTGCTGCGGATCTAACTATATTGCAGAGGTACAGTCACGCTGTCACCTATGATTTGTGATTTGCCCAATTAGTCAATCTGATTATTTAGAAAACCATTTGAAAAGAGCACATTTCTAGCTCCTGTGACTACGAAGGTGAGCATTACTTGATGGAGATTTTGAAGCCCTTCTGAGGGATGGGGTAGAGATACATTTTATTTTTCAGTTTAGTGTTGATGATCTGGCAGTCTGTCCAAAAATAATTCTTGGGGTAAGGTATTTTTTCTGGGAAAGGCTTCCTTTTAAAAAGGTTTTATTGGGTGCACAGCCTTTCAAGAATTAAAAAAGGAAACAAATATGCAAAGAGTTTTTATGAAATAGTGGGCCACAGCTTGCAGCTGGAGAGTACTTTTTTATTTTGTTTGCAAAGGACTTTATTAGGTTTTGTCATTGCATGAATCAGTGAAAGAGCACTCAGCCTCTAGAGAAGGAAGTAAGCAAACAAAAACAGCCTGGCTGTGGTAGGGAGTAATCATTCATCACCAATGATAGCACAGGTAGCCATTGGCCAAGAGGTGCCCATCATTCTTGGGCATTTACCATCCAACTGCATGTATTAGAACAGTTAGAGTCAAGTCTAGCAACACTGTAGAGACTGACAGGATTTTCTGGATATGTGCTTTCAAGGGTGCTTTCGAGCTTTGACTCCCAAAAACCTCATCCCCCCCCCCCCCCCCAAGATCTTGATGGTTTTTTAAGATGCTGCTGGGGTCAAATCTAGCTGTTCTACTGCCAACCAACATGACTACCCTTTGAAACTGTATATATTAATGTATGTGAAGAAGAATGTTATTTTCCTAGTGGCATGCTATTAGAAAAATTTGATTTCCCTGCAACAGAAGCACTTCCTTGAAGGAAGGCATCTGAATTCCTTACAACTAAGTAATGTGTGTGTTTATTATGCAGATCACCCACATTGCTGGGAAAGGACTTGATACTCCGAGATAACCTTCCAGTGGCTATGGGGAAGAATGTTCCCCTCTCCCCCTCTCCCCATCACTTCTTCCTGTCATGCCCAGTAAGTTCAGGGTCCCTTCTCCCTCGAGTCCCATGAGTCCAAATCTCCTTGTCCGCTTTAGTAACACTGTTTTGCAATCAGGACATCATACCTAATTTAATTTGTGAAGCACTCCCCCCTCCCCCCCAACTAGCAGCTGCCACCTCTTCTGATCTGGAACAGAGTTTATTTCTAATACATCAAATCCGATGGATTTATTAGATCAAAGAACACTTGCATAATTTGTATCATTTGCAGAATGTGTTCTGGTCACAATGCACTGGTAGGATTTGGGCCTTTAAAAAGAAACTCAGCAGCAAGAGAATAACTCTGCTTGCAAGCGCCTCCTTTGGCTTAGGAGTCAGGGACATCCCAGCATCACAGTGAGGACAGCCGGTATGGAGAGAGCCCTTAAGAGGCACTTGCTGTCACAGAAGTTCAAGTTGTAGGGAAAGGAGCTGGTGGATGTGGTTTAGCAGTTCTGCACCATACAGTATGTTGCTTGAGAAGAACTTCAGGAAGAACTTGACAGGTTGCCCCCAGAGCACCATCCCTCAGTTCTTGTCTCACCCCCAGTCACACCACCATACACCCCCAAATAGGTCTATTCTATCATTGCCCCCTGAAATCTGTCCCAGATCTTTCCTAGGCTTTAAACAGAGTGTAAGATCCTTGCATTTAAATCAGCAGAACATAGCTCAATGTTACAGAACATGTTTTAGGGCCTGGTTTCAATGCCAGTGAAAAGAATTGTGACTAGGAAAGGCCTTGGAAGAGCTTCTGCTCAACAGAGCTGTTGGCCTGGTATTGATAGAGTGCTGTTGGATACTCAAATCATATAGGGGCTGCAATGTACCTGTGTAACATTCTCCCTCTCATTCACTCTGCCCTCCCTTACGGTTGGCGTCCCTTTCGCTATGAGCCAGGAGTCCCTGTGCCACTCCTACAGCCTGGAATGGATCATAGGCTATGCCTTTGGACTCCTGGCCTTGAGTGCCTCCGTGGGTGAATGCCTGGAGAGGAACTGCCCTGTTATCTGTTACACTTTGTTCTCCCGACTGTTTGGGTGTGGAGCAGTCACAGTGTGCAGAAATGTTATCTCTGGAAACCTTTGAAACAGGCGGCGCAGGCTGGGCTCGCTGTGTTCTGGGAGCTGGGGGTGGGTGGGGGGTGCTGCATGCCTTGTGCCCATCTCCCTGCTTTATTGTGCCAGTGCAAGACATGCCAGGAAGACTATCAGCTCTCTTGCCATCCACTCAGAAGGGGAATAAACAAACAGCTTCACGACACCTCCTAATGGAAGAAGAGGCTGGCTTTGTAGCTCCAGCCTGAAGCCTGAAAACTCCCCCCTTTCTGACACCAAGCACTTCCCACAGGGAGCACATTTCTCCCTTTCTACTGTCACATGGGGAACGGGGATCCTTTGGGATGCAGTGAAAAGGTACCTCTTGGTTTTGGAAGCTGGCAGTTTAAGGATATTGCTGTCACTGATTGTTGACAGTGAGAGCTGTGACAGGAATGGATCTCTGGTGTGGAGCCCTGCTGGCTCCATAGTTGAGCACTCACTCTGTATGCGGAAGGTCTCCTATTCAAACCCCCGGGCATCTCTGCTAGAGCATTAGGAGAGTCACCTCAGTGGCTGCTTTGTGATGAATGTATGGCGATGCCTCATACCAACTCTGACAATTGTCTACTCTGCCTGTCAGTTTCTCTCCCAGGGCTGACAAAGCATAAGGTTTCAGCCAGCATTTGCCACCTGAGTTCCTTTGCAGGGCCAGTGTTGGTATGACAGGAGATGTGTGTGTTGAGGAGGTTTGTGTGGCAAGGCTCATCACTTCTGCCTTGAGCCCTGTTCCTGGGTAGCCTTGACATGTTCCTCGTTCACTTCACAGACGTTGCCCCAAGTCTGCAACCTGGGAGAGGGAAACGTGTTCACTTCCAGCCTAAAGCAGCTATATGTGGCAGTGACCCAGCAGCAGGCCAGAGTGGCTTGCAAGCGACAGCGGGAAGGTGAGTGAATGAAAGGGGAGCTGAGTGTATCCACTGTATGTGTGTACTGTGCCTTCACCACCACCCCTGTGTAAGGTAGACAAAATAGGAAGGAATTCTGGTAGGAGTAACTGCCACAGAACAACCATCATGGTTTCCTGATACCGCCAGGCTGACTACTCCATCTTTCTCTTTTCTAATGCTGTCTACAAGTAAGATAACCAGGCAGCCACAGTTCACTTTCTCCCCCCGTTTTCCCCACCATTTGTGCTTATCATAGAACCCACACAATTTTTGTCCTTACATTCCCTTCTATGTTACTACTATATCCTGTTTCACATAAAGATGTTAGTAGATTGTATATTTCTCCACCACCAGAACAAAATATGCCAGACCTTCTTTGTTTTAGAATGCACCACTTGGGTCCTGGTGCCTTCCTAACCCAGCTCCCCCATCCATTTAAAAGTTTGAAAGTAAAAGTTCATTTTGGCATAAATGCTCTTGTATCAAAGAACCACATTCAATAATGCACAAAATAATAGTTTTGACAAAGGCAGTGTAAAAAAATGAATGATAATTCTCGTATTCATTTTGGGACTACATTCTAATGTGAAACCGCTGCACCTTAACTGACCGAACTAATACCTTTATGTGAAACAGAGTATATGTTCCTGATTCCCTGCACCTTTGGATTCTTCTAAGAACTAGGATGGTACAAGTTGTTTAAGTCCAGCATGTCAATGGTTTTCTCTTTAAATTGGGGGGAGTATTTACCTGTGAGATATTTGCTCCCCCAACCCTAAAATCACATGGTCCTAGAGGATTTTGCCAGATCAAGGTTTCCTTCCTCCGCCTCTTTTTTAGGTCTTTCCTGTTCCTCCTCTGCAATTGTACAATCTTTAGACTCTACAGACTCTTGTATATAAATAAAACTAGATATGATGTCCACATGCTGCCCCTTGACGCTACCACACCAAAAGCAAACAGGCCTATTTGCCTCCCTTCAACTGTTCCACGTTTGCCCCCCTGCAGCATCAGGGGATTCGGAGAGCGCGAAACATGCCAACACCCAAGATTTGCCAGATGAACCTGAACCAGAAAAGGGAAAGGCGGAAATGCAGTCAGCAGCAGCCCAGTGCACACAAGACACAGGGGTGAGAGCAGACTCAGCTCGTGCGTACAAGAGGGAATGTTTCAGGGAAGGGCGTGGTTGGAAGTGACTGTGCCTCACTTGGAGAGGGAATTGTACACACTGATTGTTGCCTCTTTTCTAGGGGTCATCCACCCAAACCCAGAAGGCTCCATTGCCCATGACCAAGACCAAAAGGAAGAAGGCAAAAGGGTTGTTCAGTTGACGGAGGCAACCCTTTCACAGAGACAGGTGTGTGGCTGTTTTCTTGAACACCCCTCCCTCTTCCTGGAACATCTGTATTCCTGCTATAGAATGGAGTGGTGCCACTTGGCTCATCGTGCTGTATTTAAACGTGGTGATTGCAGAGTGTCCCAGCTCTCGCCGCAAGCATCTTCTGCTTATTCTTTCACCTTTCAGTGGAAGTCAGAAGATGGTGCATGGAAAGCAGTGAACAAGAGATGGGCTGTGGGCACAGTATAGACGCTATTAAGAAGCCAAATGGTGAGAGACATCACGCCTCTTCTGTCACTAGAACTTGCAAACTACTTTTGCATAATAAAGACATTAGTCGTGAAACTGGACTTCTTGGGGTAGTCTCTGCATACAGGTGATCTCAGGTCTGCGCTACACAGAGCAGGACTGCATGCATGAATTGGCTGCTCTGGAACTCCAGCTAATTCTCTGTGCTGATTTCCAGTCTGCTGGGTGATAGCGCATCTGTCCACTGTGCTTGTTAAATACTGAAGAAAGGGAAGGGCTTGGGCTGGGATTGCACCGGTCTGATCTCCTCAGTGGTTTATGCCCCTGCCTGGTGCTCTTGATTCCTGTTCCTTGACCCCCACTGTTCCACCTGGCACACGTTTTCTCTCTTTCCTTGCACTTCCCCTCTCTCTTCTTGCTATAATACTGTGCAAAGGTTCACATATAAAATGAAAATAAATTCTGCTGATTCAAGCACATTTCTACAATTAGCATTCTTCACCTTGGGCTCTCCGCTGGTCTGTTCTTGTTGCAGAATGTTACTTTTTCAGCACAGAATATGCCTAATCCTTAACATGTAATGTTCAGTAGATGAGACTTCTGGTGCATTTATAGGTTAGGGTAAGAGATGACTGCTTTCTTGTACTTTCACACAGAAATGTAGCCCAAGATGTTTAGGTGCCTGTGGCAGAAAATCCAAATATCACATTCTATAGTGGTATATGTATAACATTTCGCTAAACAAAGTGTTTGCTGAGGTAGTCACTAAATGGGAAAACTGACCTTGTGCTGCAGAGTGGAACTGTGAGTGACTTTAGGGTCATCCTTGAATGGCACCATAACTCTAGAAATGCACCATACTGAAATCTAGATTACATTCTGATACTTTTTGTGCAATTTCATCAGATCTGCACAACTTGCTTCACACAGAGGTGACTGTTATCCAACAGTGGCTCACCAGGATCATGGTATATCTCCCTCTTTTTGCTGTCTATCTAGAACTGCAGAAGCAGAAGGGTTGCCCAGCAGCATCTGGCAAAAGCCTTATGGTGTAAAGCTGGAGGATGACGTGTGGCTTGGTGGGTGACGAGTTATGCAGTCCTCTAATATGGGTACCTTTCACCCATGCATCTTTTTAGCGTGTCATCATGCCTCTTCTGGAGGACTGTTATCTTCCAGCCTGAAGATTCACTTTACCCAGCTGCTCCCTTATCTGGCTTCCAGCCTTCAGTGCTTCACTGCAACATTGCTCTGGAGTTGACAGTGAATGCTTGCAGTCTTTGGAAGCATTTAGAATTCTGTGATTGCAAAAGGAAGCCAGCTGTCATTTTACTCATAACTTCAGAATAAGTTGCTAAAATCCAAGCTCTCACACCTCACACCCAGCCTCAGGTACGGTATTAGAATTATTAGATTAGAATGGTAAACCTGGAATCTGGGAGATCCAGGTTCAAATCCCCACTTTGCTGGGTGATCTTGGACTGTTCGGTGTCTTTCAGCATGAGCTATTGCACAGCATGGTTGTTGTGAAGGAAGCAGCGTGTAGTTGCAAGCCACCTTGGGTCCCCATTAAGGAGAAAAGCAAGATACAAATATCTAAATAAATAAATACACCTGCTTTATTCTGGACTAGAGGGATTGTAGACTATCACTGCAGCTTGAAAATCATATCTTAAAGCAGAAGGTGGAGTGTTTTTGTTAAGTGTTAATGTTAAAGCATTATCCCTCTAGGACTCACCTTAGCTGCCAGTCAGTGCTCTGTTGCTGCCCATTCCCAAGTACCAGCAAACCATTCACATTGGAATTAGTTCCTCCAACATCACATGAAATTCGACTGAATAGTCTCTTCCTTTGCCTCACCACTTTAATAGAGCTCATTGAGAGGCTTTTTGTTGAGAAGCCAGTTGCTTATTAATAATTGCCAGTGCAGTGGACTTGTGAAGTATTTAAAGCATTTCAGATTTACCAAAGGGTTTTCTTAAATCCTAAATTATTGAGTTTTGCCCGTCACGCATTTGAACAGGTGGGCAGAAACTTGCGATGGGTGATGATAGAATCTTGCATTGAGTAATCAAATCAGTAACATTTCCTGTTATCTGTGGTTGTTTTTTTTTAAAGAAAAGCCTTTTCTGCTATTTGGTCAGTAAGAATGAGCTAAGGCTAGGGCAGATCTATATACTGAGCCTCACGCTCTTATCTTCAGAACTGTTTCTTCTCTGCCCCTTGATGCTGGCAAGGCACAAGCAGAACCAAGAAGCAACAGGTGGGAAGAGAGTACATCTCTTTCTCTGCCCACTGTTTTTTTTCCTTGCAATGTTTCAACATCAGGTGATCCCAACCCCACCCCCCACCCTCCAATCTGGGCAATGGAAACACAGCGCTGGAACCTCTGCTAGAGGAAATGAGGTTCCAAATCACATAGTTTCCAGGACAGAATTCGTGACTGGGCTTTGGGAAGACAGTGTGCAGGTCTGTTCGTTGATCACTGAATACTCATTTCTTATGAAACCCCATGAGATACGGAGGTCAGAGTATTGGTCTGCCATGAAGCTTGCTTGGTGACTTTGGACCAGTCACTGTCACTCAGCCCAATCTAGGTTGTGCAGACGAAGTGAAAGATGAGGGACCTCTGTTTGCCTCCTTGAACACATTGAAAAAAATAGGGCTGCTGTATTTCAGTCACTAGCTTTGTGCAGATTACTTGCATATTCTTCTTTGCCTTGCAAGAGAATATTGTTTTTATTTACATTTCACGTGGTTCAGCTGTAATGATAAAATAGCACTTTCAAAAGCCTCATGTTTGGGACAGTGCAGTGACTGAAGTGATAGAATTTGATAAATGCAATGATTTTTGGCTCAAACTCCACAAACTAAATGTGGATGAACCTCTGTTGGAAAACCAGAAATGTACAAGTATTCACAATTTGTATGTAACAGCTTTTATTCCCTTGCAGACTGCTTCTCCAGGACTGTGTTTATCGTGCGCAGCTGCGGGAATACCACACAAACATGGATATTGGCACTTTTATCACTTCTTGGTAATCGGTGTAGGCAGCCAATGTCAACATCTTTGAAATGGAAGGAAGTTAACCTGGACTGCTAGCTTTCTAGGAGCAAGGCTGGTGCATCCAACAGGGCTTGTCATCCTCCCATACTCAAAACTGCCATTTGCTTTTCAGTTTTTTAAAAAAACCTTCTGATGGGAGAAGAAACCATTTTACTCTGTAAGGAACTAAATGCAAATTTGTTTAACTTGAAGGGTTTACTCAGCAAGAAAGCAAGGTGGTTCCTGTGCCACTTTTCCATTCTGCTGTTTCCTCTGCCTACCTGCCTGCCTGCCCCCCCCATCCCCCCAAGTCTAGAAGACTTCTCTCTGCCTCTTTGCTTTGTTCATTCCTGCGTTCCTGGCCTGCCAGCACAAAACCTGGGATCCTGGTGAATCCCACTATGTACAGTGAAGCTGAGCTGCATCCCTCTTTCAACTTTGCTCCTGGAACCAGAACTTCCAAGAGGCTTTCTGTTTGAGGGCAGCGGCTGCAACCTCAGTGCCACAAACCCACAAGCGACAACCTATCCTTGGGCCCCAACCTCCAGCAGCCAGAGGTGGAATCGGCTGTTATTCTCACCCTCCTCTTTCCCATGTTGTGAGGAGGGAAACAAAAACATCCCAGCTCAGTGCTTGCCACTTGTTTGTGTAGGGAATGAAAAGGCCTTTGCATGGCTGGCCCTGTCTGGTCCCAGAGCCAGGGAAGGAACAGAGCTGCTACCTTTTATATTTCCTTTGCCAGAAGTGCAGGTGGCAGGGCCAGGTTTGGGGGGTGGTGGTGGTGATGGGTAGCCGCTGGGCACTCTTCTGCTGTCCCAGCATCCATTCCAGACACAAGCAGGAGCCCTGTACTGTCAGCCCTCACCTCACAGCTGGCAATGGGGAGTGAGGAAGCTGATCGACTGAGAAGATCTCAGCACAGATTCTTAGAGTAACAGAACACCCATTTGTCACCCAAGGGCCCCCAACTGCCTCCTTAGCCAGTTCCCTGCTTCTGATATATTTAAAGACATAGTTATAGTTTTAGCAATATGCTCCTCACATTCTCATTTTGCCCACATTATTACCAACTTACATTCATTTTTCCAGAATCTGAGCCTTATTATTCACCTCATTTGTGAAACACTTCTTTTTAAAAGAAGCTTTGGTGCATCTTTGGTTCCTTGACTTTGCTCATTAACCATGCTGGCATCCCTAGACCTTTCCTAACCAAGTGATAAATCTGAATTTCAATTACTGAGGATTTAAATAATGTCCAAGAACCTTAAAGGAATTTGACCCTCTTCACCCTATTCAGCCTCCTTTGAACTAATGCCCTCATTTTCCTCTTTTGACATCAAATGTGGTCATGTTGGACTTTTGCAACCTTCTATCGCATAAGTGTTGAATTTAAGAGTATTGGGTTCCCTGTTCCCATTTGGTCTAACAGCTTGTATCTTGCACCAAGCCCTAAAGTCCACTCAGATCAAATCCAGCCTTACCTCTCTAGTCAGTCCCATAGCCAACTGCTCCAAAGAAGAATAATTTATGGTATCCAGATAGTCTGCCTCTTTCTCACCTATGCTTTTATGTTTGTACTTCCTCTCCTTGGATTGGCAGAAGAATCCATTTGTCTTGGAAATTTCCATTGCTGGCCTTACTGTAACCCAGTTCTGTCTGATAATTCCCTTGGTGTGATTAGATGGATGTTTTAGTCTGCTTCAGCCTGAAGGCCAGACATTAGCTTAGACTGTAGAAGTGCGGTCTTGTAATGTTGTGGGCACATTGGAGGATTTATCAGGGAGGACAATGGATTAACAGTGGCCTGCACAAGTGAACTGGTATAGATTTCTGGCCAATAGGTGTTTTGAGGAGATATGAGGAAAATATGATGAGCCTGAGATGTAGTATATGGACATCACAACTACTCATAGCCCTGAACAATAAGGGGGCAAAGAGATATTATGATACCCCCTTACATCGGTAGCTGCCTTGGATTGTGCGACTACGTTTTGAGTTTAACACTTCTGAAGGTTAAATGTGGAATTTTAGAAGGAACCTGATGAAGAGGCACTCCCTCTTAGAAACAGCTGGAATGATTTGATCACCATTCCATTACCCAAAAATATCAAAAGAGTGGTGTTCAGTTCAGGACAAATAAATGTCAGAGTATTGATATTTCAGCACTCTACGCTGTGCCACGGAGAGAAGCACATCTTACCATGACGTGCATCTGAAGATTGCATGGACAAAACGTTCGGAGCAAGAACTACCAGGCTATGACCACCAAGCCCAGAAACCCCAAAACAGTCTATTGATATTTCACTTTTTTTTAAAAACAAAGAGAACTGACCAAAACAAAACCTGAAGAGAAAAACTGTTCAGATTTTGAATTTGCATGAGTATTCTGAAATCTCTACAAAACAAATATTTTCAGAATGCTGATGCTCGAGCACTGTATTCCAAATAAAATATCAAATTTTGTATAGATCTCTGCTTTGCATCATTCATGTCAATGGAGGCTTGAGAGTCAACAATTAGAGAACCTCATTCTGATCTTTCTGCCATGAATTTCCAGAAAAGGCACTGATGTAACAGCTGAGTCCTTCTTCCTGATGAACAAGAAGAAAGCCAGTGAATTGGGAGAGTACAGTACATTTGCAAGACACTGCAGCAGTCTGTTACGAGAAGAGATTATGGAAGGGGAAATCTGTCTAATAGATTTTCACAGTCCTGCAAATTACAAATCTGAGAAATTTCATTTCTGCACCAGCATTTGTAAAAAGGGGAGAGACAGAAAAGAGCCCTAGAGAAGGAGAATGATTTTAGTCATTTATCCTAAGCGTAGTTTCACCTGCCTTACTCCATTGAAGTCAATGGCCTTCGAAAGGTATCGATCTGCATGGGCTGGCACCGTCTGTAATTTACATCCGACCAAATTTAGATATCACAACATTTTCTTGTGATTTATTTCTCCCAAGTCAAAATGCAGCCGATTGCTATGAAACTTCCTAGGACAGAGCACTTTCCAAGTGAATTGACCACAGTGGGAAATTAAACTACTAAGCTGTTTTTACCTATAAACAGGGTACAAAGGGCCACCACACAATCAACTGAAATCAGCTGCAAACATGACCAGCTGTGAAATGTCTTCCTGCCCCAACCATCCACTTTTGTGCCGCTCTAAGGCAAGATTAGAATATTATAAACCTGTGAAAAAATAGTTCCATACAAAATCATAATCCATGCCAGTGCTTTCATCAATCATATGAAAGAGCTAAAAGACACCTAAGATGCTCTAGGATGGCATAAAATTCACATAGAACACTTCTAGGTTTAATACGGAAGTTATAGAGGGTTTATTTTACAACACCTGAATATACTGGGCGTGTGGGATGACCTATTGGGCACTACAAGCTTCTAGAGTTCAGCTCCCAACATTCTGGCTTCATCTACATGGACAGCCCCAGCTCTGTCTTATTGTGTGATGGAGAATGAACCCTACCTGTCTGATGCTTTTAAGCCTTGTCCTCTTGGTTTTGCGTTTGTTCTAATTAATTACACACATATTGGCTGTTGTGGGTTTTCCAGGCTGTGTGGCCATGCGCTGATGTTTTTAGCTAAAGCCAACAGACCACAGCCCCACAGTCCAAAATCTCACAATGGTCAGTTGATTCTGGCCATGAAAACCTTCAACAGTACATTCACACACATTGTTTTGTTGCTAAACTGTGCTTCCCTAAACAATGGCATTGTATGCAAATAAGATTAACTTTGCAAGATTCCTATCTAGATTACATCCAAGCCTTTTAGAAGCACTTGGCTTTGCTAAAAGCTAAGGGAGGCGAGCTAACATTGCAGGAAGTCTAAAAAGAGTAAAACTTAACAGAATACAGTCACTAGGATCTGCCTTGCAATATGCTAGTATGGAGTTTTAGTTTTTTGCTTTCAGCATGTACTTTTTAGAAATCTGATTGAAAGCAAATGTGACAATATCTGACCCGATTTGATCAGCTTTACTTTCAGAATTGGTTATGGTTCTGATTTGTAGGCCAGGGAGTGGTGGCCATGATCGGGCAAGGGTTTCTAGGTCAGACAAAGGATACCAGTCCGGATTTTCAGATGTTTAGCAAATCTAGCAACGTGACATGAAAATCAGCAGTAGTGCTGTATCCATTGCCTTAGAGCAGGGGTCTGCAACCTGCAGCTCTCCAGATGTTCATGGACTACAATTCTCATCAGCCCCTGCCAGCATGGCCAATTGGTAGTCCATGAACATCTGGAGAGCTGCAGGTTGCAGACCCCTGCCTTAGAGCAGTCAGAACTTAGAAGTGATACACCTGAAAACAACGTTTCTTGCATTGTACAATTCTTTCTGCACCGTAATCCATCTCATGACATGCAAACAGCCTTGGAGAGAACTGCAGGGTATTTGTTCAGAGTAATGATCAACTTCCTTGTGTCCTCCACAGATGTCAGAGATTCTGAAGTTGGGTAAAACGGTTGTACAGTCCTTCTTGCAGGCATTCACTGGGCAGGGGAACTGCTGGATTTTTCTTTCCAGGCCTGAAGATCTTCAGCGAGGCACTCATGAGCAGTGGCGTAACTAGGCAAACTGGAGCCCTGGGCAAAACCTGAGTTTGATGCCCCCCCAGGCGCCGCGCTCCAATGCAACGCATTACCACCTCTTGCAGCTATGCCTGTGGCATGACTAGGCAAACTGGAGTTTGGCGCCCCCCATGGGCAGCCACCTCCCCCCACTGTGACCAAGCAATGATTTTTTTACACCAGGTTGTTTCAAAGTCACCATCACATTATAAAACATGCCCCAACTCACAAATCTGAGTACAGCAATAAGCCATGCCACACAACAGAAATAATTTTTTGAAAACATTTTCAAAATGCTTTCAAAATGTTTTATTACTGCTATGAAAACATTTTATGGTGTTGTATCCAGTACCCCCAATTGGAGGAAACAGCATCACTTTCAATGTTTCAAAGGAGAATCTGGGCTCCCTAATTTAAAAAAGTGGTGCTGGAATCCACCCCCAAACAGCATCATTTTCAATGGTGTTTAAACTAGGGAGCCCAGATTCTCCTTTTAAATCCACCTTAAAGGGAGAATCTGGGGTTCTAGTTTAAACAACATTGGAAGTGTTGCTATTTTGTGGCTGATTCTCCCCCTTGCACCTCATGAAACAGCATCACTTTCTCATCAGTTTAAACTGGGGACCTCAGATTCTCCCTTTAAATCCATGTCAAAGGCGGGGGGATTTAAAAGGAAAAAATCTTGGGAAATTTGGGAGGTGCCTGCTGGCAGAGGTGCAATTATTAAGCTAGCAGCACCAAACTTTCAGGGTATCTTTAGGAGACTCCCCTAATGATACCACCCAGGTTTGGTGAAGTTTGGTTCAGGGGGTCCAAAGTTATGGACCTTCGAAGGTGTAGCCCCCATCTTCTGTTATCTCCCATTGGAAACAATGGATGATGGGGCACCCCCTTTGGGAGTCCATAGCTTTGGACCCCCTAGACCAAACTTCACAAAACCTGGGTGGTATCAGTAAAAGATTCTCCTGATGATACCTCCCAGGTTTGGTGAGGTTTGGTTCAGGGAGTTCAAAGTTATCGACCCTCAAAGGTGTAGCCTCATCTCCTATTAGCTCCCATTGGAAACAATGGGGATGGGGCACCCCCTTTGGGAGTCCATAACTTTGGACTCCCTGAACCAAACCTCACCAAACCTGGGTGATAGCATCAGGAGAGTCTCCCAAAACATCCCTGAAATTTTGGTGCTGCTAGCCTAAAAACTGGGCTCTCTGCAGGCCAAAAAAGGAAAAACACTGAACATACAAAAAATCCCACAAACAAACCTGCACCCCCCCACAGGGCTACGCCCAGGGCAACTGCCCACTTTGCCCAATGGGAGGAACGCCTCTGCTCATGAGCATGAATAGTATCTCTCATTGTTTCCAAAGCAGAGTACTTTTGGGCTTCTCAGTCATTCCTTTTCCTATAGTGGCATTCAGGCAGAATGTTTTGCTTAGTAGGGATCAAGCCTCCTGCAGTTCAGTGATATGTTGAATCCATGTGCATTAGATAAACCTGAGCATTGCCATTCTTTACCACTCAAGGATGCTGGGGACTTCCATTTTATAAAAGGAAGGGTGAATGCAAGCCAGGCTGCCCTTACAGGCCAACAAGGGGCTTAAGTTCAGGGGCACAGCACATGCTTTGCATGTGGAAGATCCCCGATTCTGTCCAATTAAAAGATCTCCGGTAGTAAATGCTTGGATGGGAAACATTCAGCAAGAGCCGCTGGAGAGCTGTCTGCCAGTCAAAGCAAACAGTCCTGGGCTTGCTGGACTAATGCTCTGACTCGGTGCTGTGTATTTAGGTGTGTCCCACCCCATCCAACAATGCTCTGCCATGCGTTTGCTTCTGTGGGGGGAATGCCATTCTTTGTGGCCTATGCACTCTTGTCTGCATTTCTACTGACAGAAAACACCTCTGCCCTGAATTTGCTAGCACTGAACACAGGAGTCCTGCTTTCCCCCGCAGCAAGGCTCTCCCCATTTGTTGTGATGGATGGAACATTGAGCTACTGGTGCGGGACTGCGTTTAGTGCAGGGGTAGGGAACCTGCGGCTCTCCAGATGTTCAGGAACTACAATTCCCATCAGTCCCTACCAGCATGGCCAATTGGCTGATAGGAATTGTAGACAGAGGCTGATAGGAATTGTAGTTCCTGAACATCTGGAGAGCTGCAGGTTCCCTACCCCTGGTTTAGTGGAACCATAAGGAGAATATTGGGGGCCTGTGTGGTTTGGAGTTTTTTTGTGGTCTGCAAAGGCACCACCAGGGGGATGTGTGTGGAATCTTAGCCTGATATCTGTATACAACCTCACCTAAAATAATCCTCCTTTAGGAGAAAAGGTGAAGCATCTATTCCTGGATAAAGTATGGATTCAGAAGCTCATGCCTGAAAGATCACTACAGTCGTTGCCTGTTGTCTGCAATCCCCCCCCCCCACCTTCAACCCCCAGCTGTTGTAAATCTATGGCTCCACTCACTTCAGTTGGGCTATTTATATCATCAGGGTGTGTCCCGCCTGGCAGAGGGTGGTTTTGTGTGTGTGTGTATGTGTGTGCGTGAACGTGCATAATCTGCTATTGAAAATTGTGCTGGGAGTTGATGCAGTCTTCACTATGTCCCATAATTTGTTCTTGTTGGTGCTTGCATCTTTTAAAAAAGAGATTCTTGCACTGTCCTTGTTTCCTAGCCTTTGGTCTAGACTCTCTCTTTTGTTGTTCTTTGTTTTTCATGGCAGCTTTGCCCCATTGCATCCATTCATCTGGGCACACCTTGTTAATTTCATCTGCTATTTATTTTTAGCTGAAGTTCAATCCAGCTCATTCACAGTCCTGGCTCAAACCCCACCTTCCTCTTCACCAAGCTACATCCAATTTGTCGTTGTGTGTAGAAATGTAATTGTGCTCAAACTGTGTTTCCTGTTAGTGGAGGGTGTACAGCCTACAATTTTAGGAGGAGGAATCCTGCACATTTTGGAAATGTGTGTCAGTTACCTTTGAGAAAGCAAAGGACTGCAGTGGAATGAAATGTAGCAAAAAAATGCACCAGTGTCTGTTTTGTGTACACCTGGAAGCCAATCATAGAGTTTTCCCGACCAAAGAGTTGATGATGTTTTTTAAAAAAGCCGTGTTTCACTGTTTGTTTTGGTCAGACACGTTTGGCAGAGTTATTTTTTATTGTTTGAAAACCCTGTGAAATGTATTTGACGAGAGGTACAGGTGAGAGAAAAGGAATATAGATGTCTGCTTGTAGAAAGCAATTGTCTGAGTGTGTCTGAGGCTTTGATTCCAAATGAATGTGATGCAGGCGATGGGCAGAGTGGGGTGTGTGCCGTGCCTGCAGAACATGTTCCGTGACCACTGCATAGATCTACCCAAATGGCACAGCCCAGGCAGGCATCTGCATTTGCCATTAAAGGCCACTGTCAACAAAAGGAAAAGCAAAAGGTTGGTTTGGAGAGGCCCTGCATTCCTGTTCAGAGGCTTCTATGCACTTGCCACTTATAGCTGTGGACCAAACGTTTCCTACTAGGAAACCAGGCTACAAATGACATGGGGGCAGGGCCCAGTCCCAGCATCTTGATGGGGACTCTGTGCAGTGACATAGAAGGAGACAGACTATTGCGAAAAACCGGCACAGAACTGGCTGCACTCATTGGGATGGACTTGGACTTGTTAATAATTTGTTCCTCCTGTACTTATAAATAACCAGTGTTATTAATAATTTGCTTTCTTTTGTTAGATATGGAGTCTATGGCAATTGCTAGAGGTTAAGAGATAGTGGGGCCAACAGCAGTGAAGCTGCTATGGGACTGTGGTTGTGTGAACAGGCTAGGAAATCCAGCCCCTGATGCCAGTAGCAATATGAATTTATATATAGTTTAAATAACAGCGCCCACAGCTGAAAAACTGAGTCCAAGATAAAGAGAGTGGCTTGCCCAATTTTGCACAATCAATTCAGGTGATACTTTGACTTAGATTTTCAAAATCCTACTTTCATGCTGAGCCTGGAAGGACTACAACTCCTGAGAATATATATGAACTTCTAGTGGTTCTGTGCTCTGCTTTCCCATATCAGCATACATGAGTTCCCACTTGGATCTCATATAGACTTTAAGATTGAACTGTCATTCCGGACTGCAAAGTAGCTCTGTGTGGAAGATAGAAGGAGGTTCCCGCTCCCAATTCCTCATTCAAGGTGCATGTGCAGCCTGAATGAAAGAAAGCAGCATTTGCACATCTCTGCTCCTCAAAGTAATCCCCTGATCCTGCAGCTCTGGTCATGGGATATACAGACCTCTTCAAGGTGTTTCCATTCCAAAGCTTTGTTTCTGCTCACATCACTGTAGTCATATACCCACTCCAGTCACTGTCAGCACTTTATCAATAAGGAGCTAGGGCAGATTGCAACCCAAAATAAACCTTTGTCACTCCCAAGCTGTGCACTCCCTGCCTGCCCGAGTGTCTGTTTCTCTCCCCTTCAAAATGCCTCCAAGCACTGTATCTGACCCAAAGATTCATTTTTGTGCAGGATGTTTTCAAAGATGAGACTGCTACACCTGTGATCTCGGGGGACCTTGGACTTTTAAAAAAGGGGTATCCTCCACAATTCTTTCATTGTGGGCATATTGATAATTATTGCTATGAGGGCATTATGTTTGGCAATGATTTACACAGAAATGAAGTATGTGCTGGGCATTATGCAGGGTTGTTTTTTTTATCGGAGACAGTCTGTTGATGACAGTGGAGTATGAGATTGGGTAGCTCACAGTTTGTTCCAAGGTGAAACCAGGTCCCTATTTTTGGGTGTCTTCTCAAGAAAAGGTTATAACTTGCACGGGAGATTCATCATGCAGGGCAATTGCAGCAAAACCAACGTTTTTGGGGATAGGTGTGATGCTGTGACTTCTCAGAGAGACAGCCTCCTTGGGGGGAAAAAGGGTATGGATTTCTGTCCTCCAAAGCACCACAATAGTGCCCCTGGCATTGCTGCACTGGCCAAGCCCTAAATACAGACACCCTAAGAAGAATGAGAGAGAGGATCACTTGTTACATGGAACCAGTACCCCCAATACCGATCAATTTGCTTCAGCTGTGTCGTTTATATATCCTGGTGGTTGACTAGCAAAATATGTTTATGCAGTGCTTCCGTTGGCTCATTTTATACAGGGCTTGGATCTTTCACAAAGTATGCACAGCTCTGGTTTATCTGCGGTTGCTGTACAGAGAGGTCGCAGCTCTTGTTTACCTCCGGGTTCTTGCTTGCTTAGCTCCAAGCAGTGACTAGAGGTCATTCAGCAAAGGAAAGCGAGAGAAGCTAAGTGTTTCGAAGAGAGGGCTGCCAAAACGTGCATGTGCGCACGAGCTCTACGCTGGGGACTGCAAAACCATATGCTTAAAACTGAGCCCCGCCGCACACGTGGCCCGTGAACATTATCCCAGTGTGCTGCGTCCAAGGTTCAAACATTGTAGATCATTGGGGGGGGGGGGGGATCCCTGCAACAGAGGCCAGCAACAGCCCTGGTTGAAAACTAAGGAAACGGCGCCCCCTGGGCTGCAGCGCCTGCCCTTCCTCGTGCCAGGCCGGAGAGAGCCCACGACGTGCCCCCGTCGCTTTCCCCAGGCCAGCCGGCCTGTCTGCCTTCCGCGTCTGGCCTCTGAGCCAGGGAGGCCTCTCTGCGGCCCCAGCAGCTACTGAGCCGAAGCAGCCTCGGCCCGTTGTCTGTCCCGGGGCGGAAAGCAGGGCTGCTGCTGGGGCTGGGCGCAAGCGTCTCCCCCTCGGGCCGACTTGGCTTAGGGCGATGGGAGGAGGAGGAGCGGCCGTCGAAAGGAGAGGCAGCGTTCGCTCGAAGCCAGGGAGGGGTAGTTCCGACGCGCAGCCTCTCCCTTCCCCACCACAAAGGGCGGCAGCGCTGGTTCCGTTCGCCAGATACCCTCGAGGCTCTGGGGCACCAAAGCCAGGGGTCCCGAGCTCCGTGGGGAGGAAAGCGCCCCCCTCCCAGTGGTTGGGTATGTCCTATGTCCAGAGCACCACCAGGCCGCGCGGGCTGAGGAAGGGGGGGTGGGGGGGGACGCGAGGCGCCAGGGCTCCCGGGCCTGCAAGATCCGCACCACAGTCCCCGGCTAGACACAAGGGTGCTGGACGGACCTCAGTCTCGCGGGCACAGCTTGGCGCCGCCAGGTATAAGGGCCCCACAGTTGGGTCCTCCTCGAAGGTCGTCCAGATGTGCCCACCTCTTCCCCGCTGCCTTCTCCTATCCCTAACAACGATGGTTACCTGCTTGCGCTTCCCTCCATCTCCCTCCGCCCGAGTGCTGCTTGGTCCTCTCTGCAGGGCATGCAACGAGCAGACGGGCACCTGTTGCCCTCGTCGGCGCTGAAGGCCCCCTGGGCTCCACTGCAAAGGCCCCGTTAGCCACCCTCAGGGATCCCTTCCGGACTCTCCTGTTGTGTCCTTGGAAGCAAGCACGGGGGGCTGAGATTCGGGGGTCAGCGACTCTGTGCGGGGCCATCCGGCACTGTCGCCGGGGTGAAAACCAGGAGCGCTGCAGAACCCCGGGCCAACCCCAGGCGCTCCGCTCTGGGCGGGAGCAAAGCAGGGCAGAGATGCGCCCCTGCCTAGGCCCGCTGCTGGCCTGAAGTCTGGCAAAGGGCCTCTCCCGGGAAGAGCCTGCAGGACGGGCTGCAATCGGGGAAGGGGGCGCCAGAAGCCCTTGTGGGCGGGCGGGCGGGCGGGCGGGCTGACTGGGGGGGGGGGGGAGCCAGAGGCCAGGAGACCTTCGGGCCCGGGTGGGAGCCGAGGGGCTGGCGACCGGACGCCTCGCCAGGCCCAGAGAGGCAGCAGCAGCAGGGGTCATGGCGAAAGTAGCCGGAGCCTCGAAGGGGCCAGGCCGGGGCCAAGCAGCCCAGAGGCGAGCCAGGCTCCGGGGAAGAGGGCTCCGCTTGTGGGCCGGGCAGGCTGAAGCGCAGGGCATGCCTTGGCGCCCCGCTTGCCCCCTGTGGTGGGTGCTGAGCGCGGGCGTCCAGCTCGGGCCCGGGGCTTCCTGGCTCCTCCGGGGCGGCGGTGTTGACTTTGCCCGCTGGCAGCCGCGAAGGGAAGCCCGGCCCAGGCGGCATTGTTGTCTCAGCCGGTTAATCAGATCCCTCGAGCCGCTGTGGAAATATCGGGCCTCCTGGCGAACAATGGGGGCTCGGCAGGCGCGGGTTAAACTTCAACCAACTTAAAGGCTCCGCGCCCTGCCCAGGCCAGCGGCCACGCGAGCCAGCCAGCCAGCCAGCCAGCCAGGGACGCCCCACCGACATCGCAGGCGCGCACACGCAACCCGGGGAGGGGGGGGGGGCAGCCAAGCCAGGGCAGGCAGCCGGGATCCACCGAGCGGCCCCCAAAGAAATGGATGCGGGGGGAGGACGACACCTCCAGTGCCTTGATCATGGGAAGGGAAGGTGTGTGGAGAAGGGCTGGCGGGGGCTTTTGCCTCCCGATTATTCCCCTGTGGTTTCCTGGCTCGCAAGCAAGGGTGCCGCCTGGGTGACCCCTCTTGGCACCTTCTTTAGCACGTGGAGCTGGGGGGAGGGTCCGGACAGCGGGGGGCGGGAGAGGCTGGGCTGTTGGCTGCACACGCCTCCCTGGATGGCAGCAGGTGAGCGAGGCGCGGGGGTGGGTCCGGTCACCCCCTGCCTGCCTGCCTCCCTGCCTGCCTTTCCCCCTCCCTCCACGCCCCCACCCCCCGGTCGGCGGGGCCTTGGCAGTGGCAGGCAGGTTTGGCGGGCGGAGGCCGAGGGGAGGGCCGGGCCGGGGCTGGGTGCGGTCTTGGCGGTGCCCGATCTCGGATCTCTTCAATTTCCCCTCTGCCGCGCTCACTCGTGCGCCGCCAGCCGAGGCAGCGGCAGCCAGAGAGGAGCAGCTCCGGCGGCGCGCGAACGGCGGCGGCGGCCCGAAGAAGCGGGGGGGCACCCTGTTCCGGGGCGGCGGGCGGAGCGGCCGACCGGCGCACCTGCCCCCTTTGGCGCATGGCCGCGGCGCCTTGCCCGCCACCGCGGAGCGCCCGGGCGGCGTCGTGGTGCCGCGGGGAGCCATGAAGGCGGCGCGGCTGCTGCTCCTGCTGACCGGCTGCGCGCTGCTGCTGCTGCTCCTGCTGGCGGCGCCGGTGCGCGGCTGCGGGCCGGGCCGGGTGGTGGGCAGTCGCCGCCGCCCGCCCAGGAAGCTCATCCCGCTGGCTTACAAGCAGTTCAGCCCCAACGTGCCCGAGAAGACGCTGGGCGCCAGCGGCAGGTACGAGGGCAAGATCGCCCGCAACTCGGAGCGCTTCAAGGAGCTGACGCCCAACTACAACCCGGACATCATCTTCAAGGACGAGGAGAACACCGGCGCCGACCGCCTCATGACCCAGGTAGGTCGCCAGCCCAGCGCCGGGCGAGCCCTCGAGGGCCCGCTTCTCCGCGGCACCTGCTGCTTCCAGCCGGGCGCAGCGCACCTGACGGCCGCCCAGCCCCTCTGGCGTCGCAACCCCGGAGGCGCGACGCTGTCGGCTGCTTCCTTGGAGAGGTCGCTGGGTGAGCCCTTCTTGGCAAGCTCGGCTAGGATCGCGTTGGGGGTTCCGGCCGCTCCCTCTCGTGGGCCAGGCGCGCAGATCCTGGGGTTCGGGCAGGGCGAGGAGCATTCAGAGCCTTCTCTCTTTTCTGCATTCCCGCCATAGTCGCGGCGTCTTTTTGCGCGCGCTGGAGGGCTGGTGCCAAGTCCGCTTGGTGCTGATCCTCCAGGCGCAGTAGGGTTTCCAGGCACGGGAGTGTTTGCATGCCCGCCCCCCCCCCAGGTTTCAGGGATCGTCCCCACACTCCGAAAGTCTCACTGGCTTTGCATCTCAGTGGATTACCTTTCCTTTGGATCCCGTTCCCATAATCAGTCTGGTGGAATGGGGCAGGGCAGCAGGCGCAGCTTGGCGCTTAGGTGAAAAAGGCTGGAGGAGCGGGGTCCCTTCGCTCTGCCACCAACAGCACAAGAAGCCGTTCAGGAGTTCAAGGGGATAGCAAATTAGGGCAGTTCCCCATTTTCTCCCAAAGGGAGCAGGGGATGGGGCTGCAAAGGAGGGTGAGCCTTTTAGCCTGCCACAGCTTTTCCAGCTACCCCCCCCCCCTGTTTACCCAGTCCCGTTTGGGATTGTCCGGCTTTGCCAGTGGGCTTCTCCCCTGCTGGGCAGCACTCCCTGCTTAGTGAGTTTATGTTCAAAGCTGTGCTGAAGGTGCCAGCAAAGTGATAAGGGCACAGCATCTCTCTGCTGTTACTACTACTAGGGATACCACGGTTTTTGCTGTTTGTGTCTTCTTCAGAGGCGGCACATAGCTACTGCTACAAGGGAACAAGAGTGGGCATGTGCTCCCTGACCACTTCACTATTTCCCTAAATACTTTACTGTGAAACAGCACATCTTTCTCTTCTGCAGGTTAATAATTTGTACTTTCTCTGCACCCTCCTTACTTTTTCTTCTAAACTCTGGCCACCGGAGGATTGGCTTCACCAAGAGTTCTGACCTCAATTTTGCCTTTTGCACAGCAGAGGGACTCTAGTAGCTAATTTTGACTGAAAGTAAATGAACTGAGGAAGGCTGTAGCTCAACAGTGCAATCATTTGCAAAGATAATTTTATTCTAAACCCATTAAATTAAATGAGCTTAGACTGGAGCAGCACAGCATAGGATTGCACTGTTGATCTGGGAGGGTTATAGGAAGTGGAGTGTCTTAACTTGTCAGTAAGATGCCTTTGTGGGCACAGTATCGGTATGGCACTCTCCATTCTGGCTGCTTGATCTGCGAGAAAAGTCAGATCCTACAGACAACTCCTATCCCCAGCAGTGTTATCACAAAACTGCAGAATCAGGAGATGCTCTTAATTATCTGGTCTGAGTGGTCTACTTTATAAGAAATACGATCCCTGTGGACCACAAATGTGGGGAGAATGTGATTAAGGTTCTTAAGATCCCCTTCACACAAGGCAATTGAATCTCTACATTTGCTGAAGACCGTATGAAATGCTTTGCTGGATCAGGTCAGTGTAATCCAGCATTCTTTGTAAAAATCTAATCCAGCATTCTTTGTAAGAAGCTCACCAAGCAGTAATTGCTGGGAATTGACTAGCAGTCTACCAGAGGAATGCCATCTCCTTTCTACCCTCTTCTTGGTAGATGAAAAGCATGTCAGGAGTGAATGGGTGATGGCTAGACACAGCAGCCAAAAGGTTTTTGGAAGCTGTGTACCTCTGGTGGTGACAATTAGCAGCTGTGGATGGAGGTGGTGATGGCCACTAACCTGGATACCTTTAAAAGGGGCTTGGACAGATTTATGGAGGAGAAGACAATCTATGGCTACCAATCTTGATCCTCCTTGATCTGAGATTGCAAATGCCTTAGCAGACCAGGTGCTCGGGAGCAGCAGCAGCAGCAGCAGCAGGCCATTGCTTTTCACATCCCAAAGGCATCTGGTTTGCCACTGCGAGTAGCAGAGTGCTGGACTAGATGGTCTGATCCAGCAGGCTCTTTCTTATGTTCTTGTGTATTTGAGCTTTCTTGAGATGTCATGTTGACTGGCCACTGTTAGGGAACAGAATGCCAAGATGGGCTATTGATCTGATGGAGAATAGCACATCTTATGATATTTTGGTGATCCTTTTCCAATCTGTGAATTGGTACTAAAATGGGGAGGGGAGTGAAGCCGAAGATCAGGTAAACATAGTGGAGCATCATATCCAGAGAGCAGGAGGGACCAAGATGGTACCATGCCAGAAATGCCTTCAAAACAATGACTAGGCATTGTGCTTCAAAATGCACCCAACTGGCTCTTGTGAACAAAGCATTCTGTGCCACTAAAGCAGAACCCAAAACCTTGCTTCCAGTGGCCTTCCATCCATCCGACCTTGGGGAGGGAAACCTCCTTTGCAAATGAAGACAAGGGCCAGCCAAATGTTTGCAGTCCTATGTTGACTCCTTCTGTGTTCAAAAGGATTTCCTCATCAGCATCCCTGGGATTATAGTCTGTAAGAAACACTGTTCCAAAAAGTTGCTCCCTTCTGTCTTCAGGAGCTGTTTAGTGATTCTGAATGTCTCATCTGTTGTGGTAGTTCATAAGGCAGAGCATTTTGTCTTGAGGCACTAACTTCACTTGGGGTAACATTGCTGTCTCCTTAACGCACCACAATCCTGATCCTAACTAAGCCTGTTTACTCCTAAATCAATTGCACTGAGGTTAGGACAGCACATTTTGTGGCAAACAAGAGATCTGCAAAGCAGTGTTTGCCATTTAATATTACTGGAGAGTCAGGTTTGCAAGGGAGAGACTGGCAGGAAGAGTACTTAACCTCCACCTCTCCTGTTAGGCTCGGAGACTGAAAATAACCCCATTACTGGCCACTTGGGTGGAGTAGGGGTGTTGTTGGGCAAGGGGGAGGGTTAAATCAAAATTACATTCTCTCCTGACCACTGATTCCCCCTTTGCGAAAGTGGTGCATTATCATTGCCAGACAAACACATCTTTGGGAAACTCATGTTTGCTGAGATAACACAGACTAGCTAGCCAGTTTGATTAGGTCTGCAATCACCCTCTTGCATTTGGGATGGAGATAATTACAAAGGATTATAATAGGGTGCTCTAACTTTTTTTTTTAAACGTCAGTGTTTGTGGACAGAATTAGCCACAGAGATTGTGAATAGGAAGGGCAAGGGGAAGGGGGGTGACTGATATTTGAGGATCAAAGTTCAGAATAAAAGCATGGTGTCTTTTTTGGGCTGACAGGGGTCTGCAACCTGCGGCTCTCCAGATGTTCATGGACTACAATTCCCATCAGCTAATTGGCCATGCTGGCAGGGGCTGATGGGATTTGTAGTCCATGAACATATGGAGAGCCGCAGGTTGCAGACTCCTGGGCTATGACCTCTCATGGATGCTAGGCCACTTCCGAAGCATCCAGCCAAAGCTAATTCTTCTCAGCCCCCGCCTTCACTTCAGAATCATGCAGGTTCTTTCGATCCCAGGTGTGTCCTTGGGAGATTATTGCTCCTTATCAAGTTTAACGCAGAACGTGGAGACTGAAAAATAACATGTCTGTAAAAGATAATGTTTAAAAGTGCATACTATTGTGTCTAATGTTTTGAAGTCTTGAAAAACATAAAACAGTTAAGATGGAGCTTTAGACCAATAGGTGAATAAAGAAGTAAAACTTTTCTTCCATTAAAGTCTTTCCTAAATGAACAATTGCACAGTGGGTCACAGAAGGATCTCCGTGGGCAGTTGGCTCCAGGGTGGTAAGGTCACTGCTGTAGACAAGACCTTACCTGACACCAGCCTAGGCAGGGAAACGCCAGCACCCTCAAGTAGATTGTGGATACCACAGCCAGGTTCAACACCAGCCTAGTGTGACTCAGAATGACCTGGCAGATCTTGCTTCCGCTTGTGAAGAGCACCAAGGCTGGCTTGTCCATTGCTGTGTCTTGGACTCCAAGAGTATTAATGGGATCTAGTAGATGCTGGTGACACGAGAATACAAGGGAAAGATGTTTGTAGAACTGGCTCTGGAGTTTGAGCACGTGTGAGTCCATGCATGCCGACGAGAATTATTCTGTAAATGAGGAACTCAGTAACCATACTTCATCTATCCGAGGGAAATGCCAGTGATGTAAATAGGACACACCTCTGAGTTTATACCAGTGTTTAAAGTGCAGACTACATTATGATTCATTCTGAGATTGTAATCTGCTTGTTGCTGCTTGGTAGTTTGCTGCGACACTCTTCCCTAGATCACCTGTGTGTGCTTTAAGGCCTCACTTTATGTGTCACAATTACTGGAGACCCAAAATTAAAGCAGGGACAAGCCCCCCCCCCCTCCAATGTGGGCTGGTGAATGGGAGGAGGAAATGAAAACCAAATCTTTACTTGAGTCTAGTCAGAGAAAGACTGCCCTGGCCACCCCCAAAATGCCTCATATCCCCCATCTTTTCTCCCAGACCCTGGGAGTGTTTCATACATGGCATGCCCTCAGAAATACAGAGAGCTCAGTGGGGAAAGAAGACTGTGAGGTGACTTGCTGTATTGTGTGTCCTGTCCACTACCAAGCAAATGCCTGGTGCAAAGCAGGCATTTTTCTGCTCTGTTAAGAGAGTGACATCTCCTAGACTGTTTCAGATTTGGGAGGACTGGAGTGGGGGGGGGTGTGTCTGAAGTAGGGGTCATAGTTGCATGGGAACATACATCCAAATCCAGCAGATTCCAGCTTTAACTGCAAAAGCAGCAAGCAGTTGGCTGTTTTCAGGGCATTTGTTAAGATTGTTCCATTTGTTTAGAGTCTACTCATAGCAGTTCTGTCAAAACAGGCCAGAGAGTGGCCTGGATGGAGGCAGAAGGTCTATTTGCAGTGCAAACCTAAGCACACTTCCCTGAGAGTAAGTGGCGTTAAATAGGAGAGTGTCGGATGCTGCATAAGGTTGCACTGTTAAGTGTCTAAAGGTATCACTGGGATTAGAGAGGCACACACACAAAAAGAGGAGTAATTATGTGAGCTCTGAAAATGGGAGGAGGAGGGGGACTCCCACCCTGCCTAAACAGCACCCTTGGCAAAGGGCCAGAATTTGTCATTTCTGACACCAATGGGCTACTTGCTGGTTGCCTTCCCGGTGCCTCAGTTTCCCCTCTTCTCTCCGCAGGTCAGGGTGACTTGGGAGGCTATTTGAGCAAGAAGAGTGTTGAGCATTGTGAAGATGTTGACACAAGCATGACTGAGATGCTTACACAGGGGACGATTCCCTCTTGTAAATTCCACAGGTCTTGCCCGTTGGAGCAGGAACCTGGGATGGTGGTGACCACTGGGGGAAGGGTGCTGAGGGACTGCAAGTTATTTCCGTCCCTCTGGTATTACCGGGGAAATGCCTGTGGGCTCTAGGAATGCAGATAAGGAGCTCTGCACTCTTCTCAGTCGGCCTGTCTGCTAGCCAGCTAGCATTCTAATCCAGGTGAATCTCCAAGAGTCTCGGGGATGGAACTGGAAGTCCACCGAGTCATTTCTCATGCCTGCCCTGTGGGCACTGAGGTCACTGACTGAGGTGTCAACAGAAAGCATGTTGGGGGTGAGCAAAATCAAGCATGTGGCAGCTTCTGAGCACTGTGTTGGCAAAGGACAGTGAGAGGGAAGGATCCACTCGATCGCCTGAACCTGGCAATCATGTAGTGTCCCCATTGCCCTGTGGTCCATGTGGGCCATGATAGCATTCCCCATTCTCCATTAGCCACTCAGAGTATGGCAAAAGAAGACTGGGAAATGAATCTAACAAATAAATCTATTCCAGATGTTCTTGACTTCCATTTTATAATCAGTGGATCAATTAATTGAGGCTGTTCAGTGGCGTGTGAGAGCTGCTGTCTCTTTGCATCTGTGCAGGGCTTGGTGTTCCTGGTCGCAATACTGGGCACTGTGGGTCTGTGAATGAGCCCCCCCCCCCTTTGTGCAGAGTTTTTAATGTTATTCCACCAGAATAATGTTCAATGTACCTGCTCACTCTTGATGAGGGGACTGCTTGAAATGGGGGTTCTGTTCACATGGGCTGAGACAAAGGCGCCCTCACTCCCACTTTCTCTCCTGGCACTGCAAGGGGTGGGGTAGGAATAACGAGGCAGGCCCTTGAGGCATGATGGGATTCCAAGGGGCAGTGTCTGAGCAATTAGGGTGGGCTGCCTGCTCTTATCTTCCTTCCCCTCCCCTGGTTTCTTACTGCTCTTGACTAAGTTTCGTCAAGTCCAAGGGTCTACATCTCCCTGGGCAACAGGATCCCCGCCCACTGGCCCTTATCACTTCATCTTTCTCAAGAATTTCAGTCTCTGTTTGCTTGTGGTGCCTGAGCTCTGAGGTGGAGATAAGGCCCGGGCATGGTTGCTTCCCCTCCCTCCCTCCCTCCCCATGGTTTCCTGTTCCTTGCTCCCTGAGCCAAGGCCCAACATGGTTCTGCTGGTTCTCTGGGACCCAAAACCCTAGCTTGGAAAGCAGAGATTCCCCTTTCAGCTGGTGTTTAGGAGTTGCTGCTAGTCTTTGCTGTCAGTCCCAATCTTGATGGTGAAAGGAGTCTAGTCCCAACATTCAGTATCCTCTGATGATTCTTTGCTGCCTGCATCAGTCTCCAGCCCTCCCAGGAAACAAGACTTGGGTTTTAGGCACCTCAAACACTCTTGCCAAAGGGTATCTCTTCTTTCCCATGTTGCCTTCTGAACTAAAGGAAAAGGGAAGAAGTGGAATTAGGATATGTTTTGATAGCAGTGGCTAACTGGGGTGGACTGGGAAGCTAAAATAGCCCTGGAGCAAGTCAAGCCGAGGAGCTCTTGTAGCAACTGCAGAGACCATGGCCAATAATGGACCGACGGCTTCCATTGCAAACTGGTGGCAGCGCCTGGTGAGGCCATTGGTGAGCTGACACCATTATCATCCCTGATGAAGCGTCTGAGCCAAGTAGCCCCTGAAGTACTAGCAGAGTTGCAGGGGCTTGGCTCCGCTTGCTCCTGGTGATCAATGGCTCTCTAGGAAAGAAGACTGCCAGGCCGTTTTCCTGAAGGAAGAAAGGCCAGCATGCCTCTGTTAGGTTCAAGAGAGGACTGGTCATTTAATTTGCCTTGGAAATTCCTGGTGAATTAGTGGTCACTGGTGGTCAGGAGCAAGCTGAGCCAAATGGCCTCTGCTGGTGACAAGCTTACACGTTTGTCATTGTCACTGCAGCCTGGTTCCAAATTGAGCAGACCCTGCAGTGTTGCCTGCACTGTGGGGATGAGATGGCTCAGCTTCTCCCAAGGCCCCTAAATGCTTTCCTGGTCAGCCAGGAGGGAAGGGGCTGTGGCTCAGTAGCAAAACATCTGCTTGGCAAGCAGACTGTCCCCGGTTCAATCCCTGGCATCCCCAGCTCCAAACGTCAAGAGGCAGGTGACCTCCGCCTGAGACCCTGGAGAGTTTGAATAGGCAGTGCTGACCTGAGCCGAGGGCCTGATGCAGGATGAAGCCGCTTCTTGAGTTCCCAGAGAGGAGCAAGCTAGAGGATCCCTCTGTGCCCACCCCAGGCCTGCAGAATGATTCGGACACAGAGGCCCCTCTGAAAGAGTGAGTGGCAGTAACCACCCGTCCTGCCCCTTCTATTGCTGCAGGTTACATTTAGCACATTTTTAAACACAGGCAGCGTTCACAATGTTGTGTGAAATGGAAGACGCACCACAGGACACTCTGGGGTGGGGCTTCCATGCCAGCATGCTAATGAGAAGCCTAGAGAGTCCGTGTGGCTGCATGAATAGAGATACTGCAGGGTCAGGGGGAGCTCTGATGCATCTCCTCACACTGCTGAGGAATATAACTCTGAACCAAGGAGCAGTGAGTGACACCCACACGGCTCACCCCCACAGGGTCACATACCCTATTCATTCACTTTTAGTCGCTGCCTTAGGAAAGGCACCCAAGGAAGTCTGAAGGTGCTCTATATGGTGGAGAAGAGAAGTGCTGGGATGTATCAGGCGTGTGGGGAAAATCTCACTACTCTTTCCAGGCAAAAGTGTTTTGGCTGACCTTCCTCAGTCCTTCCCACCTCAGATGGTGCTATGCCTAAGCAAGGCCAGCACTGTGTGTGTGTGTGTGTGTACTTTCTGAGAGGGTATGTTTCACAGTCACAACCTCTCTCTCTCTCTCTCTCTCTCTCTCTCTCTCTCTCTCTCTCTCTCTGAAACATAGCTACCTTGTACTCCCAACTAGCACTGGTCTGAAACGAAAGCCCCTGCTTTGTGTAAATTGGCTTTCCCTGTGCAGCTCTACCCTGACACCTGCTGGTTGCAGCTGGAACAAGCTGAGAAGCAGTTCTGTTCCAAACTCATCCCCAGCAACTCCTGCCACACATCTTGCCCCCTTCCTTACACACACGGATTCCCGGTCTCTTTGTTTCTCCATGCCTGCATGCCATGCCACATAACAGAAACCTGGCACAGGAAGCTCGTTCCTAGACTTCAGTCAAAGGAGGTGATCTCAGACATCCTAACTCCAGAGACACCTTCTTGCCATGTTCCTTATTTGTGTTTGCTCTCGTGGTCATCTGTATACAAGAGACCTTCTGCAAGGAGGGAAGCAGCTGAGAAATTTGCCTGAGCTCACAGAGGGAGAAAGAACTGGGGACTGAAGCAAATCCCTGTGAACCTGTGAGGCTGCCTTATACTAAGTGAGACGGTTGGTCCATCTTGCCCAGTATTGGATACTGATTGGCAGCTGCTCTGCAGGGTCTCAGGCTGTGAGACCCTGGCCCTAGCACCAGCTATTTGGGATTAACTGGATCCAGCTTAGAATTTATTGGTCTTTCATGTGAAGAAGCCATAAAGGACACATGGAGAGGGTTGACCATGTGGGGGTACATGGAAGGATCCATTACCTCAGGAAGAGCCTTTCAGCATGATGGGGGGGGCGGGATCAGAACAAGGGATTCCCTCTTCCGCTTTGTAGAAGAGCCCAGCCGCCATCTTCCTCACTCCTAGTCCAGCCGCAGGTCTCATCCTCCTAGCTTCAGTAATGGGTGAAGTGATAAAGATGCAGTTGTTTGTTACCTCTTCTCTGACAGGGGGACTGCAAACCAATGGCTGGGAATGGACTCCCATGAGCTCTTCCTTCCTATGGCTGGGCTGGCATTTCCAGGGGACCAAAATCACTCTCTCTCTCTCTCTCTCTCTCTCTCTCCCCACATGGGTTGTTTGTTACCTTCTATCTTGCCTTATCTCTGAGGCCCAGAACAAACAGTGGTGTGTGCAGTCATAGAAACTGGAATCACTCTTTCTGCTGTGCCTGCCCTGTTCTATCAGGGACAAAGGCCACCCCTGGTCTGATGACCTTTCCTCTGGATAGGGGACAGTTTTGCTTCCCTCTAGTGCTGGGCTGCTCTTTCTAAGGCTGACTGCAAAGTGACTGAAGGAGCTACAGGGTATGGTATGTGGGGTGGGGGTGGGGGGGAAGTGGGGGGAGTCAGACTTTAAGTCCTGGGAGATTCCAGGCCAGATTCCAAGGCCAGACACAAGGCCTGGCAATCTTCTTGCAGTTTGGGAGGATGCTCTGCCTGCTCCCAACAACACCATGAGAGCTGCTTCGCTATTGTGCTGGATCATGTCTGTGAGTGTTCCAACCTGGCTCTTCATCACTTGGCTCACAGGGCACTGTGGGGGCTGCCTCTTAGAGTGCCCTGCACTTAATGCTGCTTTTGTGTTTGTGCAAAACTCTGTTTTCCAGTGATATTGTTCATATATTAATTCAGGTTCTGCAACCTGTGGCTCTCCAGATGTTCATGAACTACAGTTCCCATCAGCCCCTGTCAGCATGGCCAATTGGCAGGAGCTGATGGGAATTGTAGTTCATGAACATCTGGAGAGCTGCAGGTTGCAGAGCCCTGGATCATAATCTGAGGACAGAGAGGGAAGGTGGGACAGCAGAAAGGCTGTTATGAACAGAGGCGAGGCGGCTTAAATACCTATACGCACCATATATATTTCTATGCTAATAAGGTGCTCCTGATATCCCTATAGGTCTACCAGGTCCTACAGAATGGCTGTAGCCTGTATGCACCCTTGTAAAGGTGCAGAAATGTCCAACTTGGACAAAAGCTTGCTTATCCATTTATTAAAGTTTTAAAAAGTTAAAAATAAACTAGCAGACTGCGTGAGGACTAAGAGCAAGGCTAAGGTATATTGGCACTGAAGGAAGAAAGTCTGAAGGGCACCCTTTCCCCAGGCCTCATGGGGAAAAATCAACAATCGGCTGCCCTTAAGCAGAGCCCAGATCTTCTGCTTCATTCTGCCTCAAGGTAGGTCTGGCCCTGCCAAGTGTGTGTTGAGCACTTGCATTTGGGGGAAAGCATCAGCTATCAAACGCTACTAGCTTTTCAGACATCCACCAACACTGTAGAATGTGGAAGTAAAGATTATATCATGACAGGTCGTGGGTAATTGGCCCCTTTCTCTACCTGGCAAGCATGTAATAGGGCCTGAAGCAGCAGCCATGGTGCTTCTGTGCCCTCCCAGCAGAAAGGGTGCCGGGAGAGCTGAGGCCAGAGCAAGCGGGGACACTACGGCTGAAAACAGCAATGGGGCCTGGTGCTCTAAAGGGAAACACAGACTGCACAGCTAGAAGCAGAGCTGCCCAGTATCTCATACCATCCAAGCTTGCTCAGCTTTCCACTTGACCACTCACGTAAATCTTCTACAGTGCGGTCCTAAGCAGCAGAATACCTTTCGAAGGGCTTTGAAGGCTCCGAAGGGTCAAACAAACCCCATGCAGGATTGCACTGTTAGTGTGAGGTATTAACATAATTCCCTCGGTTTATCTGAATAGCACTTAAGTGTACTGGATTTTCAATTAGTCCTAATAGTTTTTAGTTAGATGAAGACCTGAGAAGGCTCCAACCCTTCACATGCTGGCAGCCTTGGCCGAGATTTATTTAGTCAGGCAATTTATTCTTCCGTTTCCACTCTGATGGGGATCCAAAGCTGATATAAAAGCCTCTAAATCAAAACTGAACAAGCCATTTACATACACTAAATACCGTTTAAGTCAAGGAAACAAATAACATGAGCTCACATCCTGAACAGGTTCTGAGTTCAGGGGGTGGTTCACACAGTGGCCACAGGCTGCAAGCCACAGTCTAGGAGCTCAGTGTCCCAACCATTTAGCTCTCATCCTTTGGCAAGATGGGATTTAAGGTGAAGCACAGGCCCAACCTTGCTCTTGATGGTCTTCCAACTGAGTCTCTGTCATTGCTAAACTCTGGGTGAAACCAGTCAGACTAGCTGGTGTCTGAGAGGCTCCCCCCCCCCTTTATTTCTTTTGCTCTTAGCCAGTGCTTTTGGGGGAAGACTCACCTGGCCTCAAGGCTTCCAGAATTCCAGAGCATGAGGAGCAATTATCTAGCCCTGTTGCCCTGGCCCACTCACTTGCCTCTGCTCTTTCTGCTTCTGATCTGCATGGAGTTTGGTTAGAACCAATAGCCGCAGGCTGGTGTTGTCAATTCTTCATGATCTGAGGCTATTCCACACTTCCCTGGGAGAATTTTATATTCAGTGCACTTCTGCTTTATCTCACAGAATATGCACTCTAGCAAGGCGCACATATGTGCAGCACACTTTTCTAAATAGCAGTATCTGGTAGATGATTCTGTCAGCCCCCGCCCCAATGTTCAATGCAAAGAAACAATTCCAGCTCACAACAGCTGCCAAAGTATGGTTTTCTTGCTCAACTAGTCTGTACCAGCTACCAAAGTGATGGTAGTGGCTAACAATGGACCGAGTTGTATGTGTAATTATAGCTGGTGTGAGCATTTTCTAGGGATGAGACTTAAGTGTTCTCAAACAGTGTGGCTGCTTTTGCTGCTGTGTGCTTTAGATTGCTTGAATCTTCAGTATGTTGTGTGTTCCTAATAGATATTTCATTTCACCCCCATTGATTCACATCAGAGGACATGGGCTGGGCTGAAGTGAAAAATGGAGCCATGCAATCCAGTACTACTCAGGAGTAACCGATTTGGGAGATGGGGGGGGGTCGTCAGTCCTGTCAACTGAATGTCCAGTTTGTGTTTGAGGTGAGGTCAGGTTGGGGGTTTGGAATAGCCACCTGAACTGAAGATAGGATGGAAGAAATAGAGCTGCTTCTAGAATAAGGAGACCTTTTGTGCCTTAGTTCTCATGCATCTCATAAGGACTGGGTCATGTTCTAGTTTATTTCTAAGGATAGACTCACTCACCCTATGAGCAAGACCTGGTCTACCTGTACAGCTGAACAGGGCAGGTATGGTGCGAAAGAGTGCTGAAGCGCTAGAATGGACTGTACCACTTCATGGTACCACTTCACACTGCAGGTGAAAGATTGGCTTTTTGAACGTTCCAGTACATGAAAAATGGTTTTCCTTTGTGTTCCCTCCATGCAGCCTGAACAATTAATTCTAGTGCCCCAGGACATTATTCTGAGCATGAATTAACCTGATAGGGATACCAGCCTCCACGTGGGTCTTGGGGATCTCTCGGCTCAGCTCCAGGTTACAGAGATCAGTTTCCCTGGAGAAAATGGATTCTTTGGAGGGTGAACTCTATGGCATTGGACCACACTGAGGCCTTTATCATTCCCAGGCACACCCCCAAATCTCCAGGGGTTTCCCAGCATGAAGCTGGCAAACCTACCCATCTAGTGGGCAAGGGAGACTGGAAACCCTTGTTGACTAGCCTGACCTACTCATGCGGTAAAATGAGGTAGCAGAATTTTGGGAATCACAGTTTTAAATGCTCTTGTATGTGGAAAACTTTCTGCATGTATAAAGCTAATGCAGCTGGGAGCAGAGAGGGCTAAAAATGTGCTTCCTGATGTACTCTTTTTTTTTCCAGAGGGGAGTTTCTTTTCACGGGAAAGCACTCAAAATAGCATCTCCCCCAGCCCAGCAGCCTGAAGTGGTACCAGATTCTTCAGGATTCTTTTAGATGTATAGGCCAAGCCTTATGTTGCTGGATGCATTGGGACTAGTTGGGGTCTCAACTCTCCTCACTGTGAAGCAACATGGTCCTGATCTCTTCCTGTTCCTTTCCCACAGCGCTGCAAGGACCGTCTCAACTCCCTGGCCATCTCGGTAATGAACCAGTGGCCAGGTTTAAAGCTACGTGTGACCGAGGGCTGGGATGAAGATGGCCACCACTCTGAGGAGTCACTGCATTACGAGGGCCGTGCCGTGGACATCACCACATCAGACCGTGATCGCAACAAGTACGGCATGCTGGCTCGCTTGGCTGTGGAGGCCGGCTTCGACTGGGTCTACTATGAGTCCAAAGCCCACATCCACTGCTCTGTCAAATCTGGTAAGGACTGTATTTTGAGGGAGCCCAGCTGGGAAGATGTCAGCAGGATCAGGGTGGGGGCGGGGCATCAGGACTAAAAGTCTTTGGCCCAGGTGGAGAGATTAAAAGTCTGGACTAACGAAAAGGTGGCGTAGGGTTGTAAAAGGTGAAAATCGTTAGCATACCCTACTTAATTGGTCATTTGTGTCAGGGCAAAACAGCTATTCTAAGGCCACCCCCCACTCTTTTCATGTGTGTGATTAGTAGGGGCTCTGACCTTGTGGCTGATGTGGGGTTGCTTAAGAAATCAAGCAACCTTAACCTTTGAGAGGAACTAAGTCTCCCCATTTATTCCAGAGCAGCTACACGGCCTGACTCCTAACATATGAGAATCCAAGACCAGTTTCACACCTGGAGGAAAAGGACTGTGGGTTACATCCCTTGAGTGCAGGTGGTGGATTTAACTTTGAATGTTCCTTCACATAAAAAACTCTCTGCCAATAGTACAGCAGGGAAGAAGATTCTGTGCTCTTTGTTTGCTCTGGGAGTTCTAGAGAGTTTTTTAAAAAAAACAAAACAAAAACATGGAGGGTGTTCCAGAAAGCGCAGTCTCCACCTGAAGTCTCAAGTAGCACAATCCATTCTACTGTGCTGGGGGTCTGCTACCTCATTGCCCAGCAGTCTGACCATATTTGGTATAATAGCACTAAAATCTGGACATGTGCTTTAAGATCTAATGATGAGTAAAGTTATATAGCTCACAAACTTTCCATCCCCAGACTGGGTGGCATTCTCTCTTCCTGTCTCCCCCCTCCCTCCCTTTCGGGTGAGTTAAACTGTATCCATTAGAGGGCAGAGTTGAGTTTGGGCCATAGGACTAGTGAAGAGAGCAGGAAGCTGAGTTGCGGATTGGGATTTGGTGCTGAGGTACTCCCCCTTCTGGCCAGAGTACCATGCTTTGACTGTGGCCTCTTGTTCCTATCCTTTGACCATTAGCATGACCCGCTGGTATCCAGGCCCTTTCCAGACCTACAGGGTCTCTGGCTGGTGGAGAGAATGTGCCTTTGCCCAGTCTTGACCTTACAGTGCTTGACCCAGCAGCTGAATCTCCGTCTGTCTGACTGCGACACGCCAGGAGTGAACGGCGCTGGAGAAAGAGACTGGTTCAGCCAGAGAGGATCACAGTCCCCACCCCCTTGGCACTGTGGCTTGTGCTTCCTTGAACTCCCCCGGATGGAGTTGTGCCAGCCAAGTAGACAAGAGACACTGTCAAACAGCTTCCAGCTCTTGCATTTTGGGTACCCAAAGCCTTGATATCTTCAAAGCTGCATCAGGCCTATATGTGGTGGATATATTAAGAACCAAATGTTTGCACTTGGTATGTAACATGTCCCATAAAAAATGGGGCCTCTTGGACTGTCAAGTGATTTCTCCACAAGAGGTATTTAACATATCTGCTCGAAGCTAGTTGTGGGAAATGGCTTTCGTTGGTCAGGACGCTTTGTCCATTTTTAGAGGCCTGCTTTCCTAAAAGGGTATGACAACATTACAGAATGCCTGGAGAGAGAACTGGCTTGGTAGTAAATGTCTGAAGGTGTACAAATGTTAAGGGAGGGAACTGGATGCTGAATGTTATGATGGAAGTCGTGGGAAAGAGCAAAGGGAGAGCTAACATCTGGGAGGCTACCCCAGATACACAGTGTTTGACAGGGACAGGGCTTGGGGACTGAACACTCTGAGTGGGTAAGATAGATCAGCTATACAGTAAGAGGTCCAGAAGGAATTCATTGGTCTGTATAAGTTGGGGAGAAGAGCATGCTTTAAAGGACAACTCTTGTGTGGGATGGAAATGCTGTGTATCTTCGGCAGCTGGCCTGCCATAAGTACTTTATTAAATTACCTTTATTTTTGTATCAAGTGTGTGTGGCCTGTTCTGTTTGTCTCTTCCCCTCTCTCCCCCCATTTAGTTTCCTCGTTTCAAATGAGTCAAAGTATATTTCAGAACATTTTAAAAGTTGAATTTGCCCTTTCTCAAAACCTTGGGGTTGAAGCACAATATTGATACTTAACAGATTACCCTTTTTTAGTACCACTAAACACTGCCCCTTGGAAACAGGTCTTCTAGAAGATGCTCAGGGCATTTTCACATGTGCCAGGGGTTCTAACTTACCAGGGAATTTTCCCACTGGTAGCTCAAAGCAAACTAAGCCATATGGCCCCTGCAATTCTGGCAGCTGCCGAAGGACTGCTTGACATAAAGCAAAAATGCAGTAGCAGTAGAATAAGTGTAAGCTTGCCCATCATGGGAACCTGTCATGGTCTGAGCTGCGTGCTCCTTGGGGTACAGCCACCTCTCGGGGTTGTGTTAATATCTCAGTCCACCCTGGCATGTGAGGAGCATCCCAATTTGGGCTTCAAGTAATGTGCATATCAAGAGAAAACCCCTTGACTGTCTGCAATACACATCTATCTATGGATGATTTATAGCACATTAACAACATTCAAAATTGCATGGACTATTGCACATCAACAACATTTAGACATGGCACAACTAGTAGCTTGCACCCTTCTAACATCCCATGTGAAAACTGTCTTAATGGGTATCAATCAAGAGGGGAAAGCATTGCACCTTCAGTTTTTTGGGATTGGCTCATGAAGGGTGCAGTCAAGATGCTTTCTTAGATAACTTCTCCTGTGCCTGCACTGTCTGTGTAGCAAGTAACAACAATGAAGATGCAGAGGAATGGTTCTGTATCTTATTCCTTAGGATCGGTTCCTACTCCTCCACATAAGAAATAATACTAAGCGTTGGTTCAAAGCAATGGAAGTGGTCAAAAGTTTCACATCCTTGATCTCAGTAATCCCAGCAATGACCTGGAAGGTAGATCGGCATTGTTATTCCTGTGGGGCTGAGGCTGAGAGAGAGTGGCTGGCTGGCCTAAACTGATCAGTTCAATGGAATCCAAAAATGGTCCATGGAGAAAACCATCCAAGCCCTTCTATGAAAAAAGAAAATGCTATAAATACACACATTTTAACTCAAGAAGCTGTGTCTGAAGAAAGCAGACTTCTACCAATATAATCCAATGGTCGCGTTCAACCCTTAAAGTCATACTATGACAAAATGACATGGTAATCTGCTGTGTTTGGTAAACAAAATACATTCTGTTAACCATCTTTGAGAGAAAGACTTAGACTAGTTCAACAGTCTTGCCACCTTCCCAGGAAACACAAAGGGGGTTTGTCTTTCTCTTGGAGGGAGGTAGATTAACATCTGTAGCAAACTACAATTGCCCAAATTCTCTGGAAAAACAACCACAATTCACTAAACGCCTAGATGTGCAGAACCCTGATGTGCTGGCTTATTCCAGATCAATGAAGGATGTGGGCTTGGGTATGTGGTATCAAAGTTGAATTAATCATCTCTGTGAGTTGACTCTTTATGTGGAAGCAGGTACATTTTGGCTCCAGGTGAAAGATCCTTGCATAGACATTGCTTCTACCTCAGATGCCTCTTGACATGAAGTAAAGTCTCATGTTATATTCCTGATATTTCAGTTGGCTTCCTTTTGAGCAAAGTGTTTTTCTAGAAGTAATATTTGTGCTGTATGTATGTGTAATCCTTCTTGAAATATCTGAAATTCTGCCGTTTGGAAACAGAACTTTGTTGTTCTAATGCTGTCCTCTGAAAAATAATTGGATTCCTATTGTCATTCAGAAGGAATCTACATATCCCTATAGTCTGGCATTCCTTTTAGCATCATTCTAGTAACTGTCTCTCTGTTTCTCTGTCTCTCTCGGTCTAGAGCATTCAGCAGCAGCAAAAACAGGAGGGTGTTTCCCAGCCTGGGCACTGGCAACTCTAGAGAATGGGACCAAGATTCCACTCTGGGCACTGAAGTCTGGGCAGCGGATCCAAGCTATGGATGAGGAAGGCCATCTTATATACAGTGAATTCCTGACATTTCTGGACAAGGCACCCTTGATGCATACTGCTTTCCACATCATCGAGACAAAAGATCCACCCCGTCGCCTGGCTCTCACAGCAGCACATCTCCTTTTTGTGGGGGACAATGCCACAACACCCATGAGAGCTGTTTTTGCCAGCCAAGTGCACCCAGGCCAATATGTGCTGGCGGCAGAAGTGACTGAGCTGCGGCCAGCCAGAGTAACAGCTGTCTCAGAACACGTGGACATTGGGGCATACGCTCCCCTCACCAGCCATGGAACGGTGGTGGTGGATGATGTTGTGGCCTCCTGCTTTGCATTGGTGCAGGAGCAGCACCTGGCACAACTTGCCTTCTGGCCCCTTCGACTATATCACAACCTGTCAGGTGGCCACCGGACCCAACCGGAAGGTGTACACTGGTACTCTGCACTGCTCTATCGTCTGGGCCAGGTGCTCCTGGCTTCAGACAGTTTCCACCCACTGGCCACAGCACAGTTTGACAGCTGAGCTGATGCGACAGAAGGAAAAGACAGGGTCACCTTCCATAACTCTAGGAGGGGGTGTATGGTAGCCAGAATCCTGCTTGAGGGGAAGGTGGGGCACAGGATCCATCCACTGGTTCCCCACAACCTTCTCCAAGAACAAAGGCCAAAGGGAGGCGTTGGCTCCACTGTTGTTTCCAAAGAGCCTTTCTTGGCTACAGAGGGTGGGCGCCCAAGGCCGGGCTCATATGCTGCTATTTTGGTTCAAGAGCCTCCAAGACAAAGTTGGGGGGCTAACCAGGTGAATGCGGGTAGCAAGTGGAAGTCCTGAAACTTGGGATGAATGAATGAAGGACAGGAAATTCTGCACCCCACCAGGCAGACTGAGAAAGTTGGGGGGGGGGGGTGTATATGTGATCTGATGCAGCAGGGCAGCTGCAAAGAGACACCTGGGAGGGACCTTGAATGCTATGAAGCTGGGGAAGGAGCGGTCTTAGACAAATCCACAAAATCACTTCCCCTCACGATCTAGGCCTCTCTAGGCATTGCCTTGTGCTCAATAGCATTATGACATCTACAGTAACCATATGGACAACAGTATTGGGGTGATCTTGGAAACTCCTTCACTGCAGAATGATGGGGGGATCACTTTCAGCTGCCAATCAACTGGGCTAAAGGGCAATAACAAACAGGGAGGAGAAGGACACTAATCACAATGAGAGAACAGACAACAAAGAGAGGCTATGTCATGAAAGCACCCACCTTCTCTGGATTTATTGGACTCGGCCTAAAGTAACAAACACATTTACTGACAAATTACAGCAATCCTTCCACCCATCACCCTGCCCTGGAAGGCTACAGAAGGGGCTATAAGGGGTATGTGTAAATTTCACCCTGCTTTAAGCAACCACCAAAAGGTGGTTGATATCAACTTGAAAAGTTGCCTCAGGATACAAATCAGGAAGTGAGAAATCCTTGTTTATGGTGGGGCAAGTGAAAGGCAGGGCAGGGGGAGGACCCTGTTACCTTTTTAAAAATATCCCTTCTTAATGGTACTGGAGGAGCTGCCTTTCCCTTGAGCTCTAATCCTCCTTTAGAACATCTTGTTGAGCTGGACAATTCTGCTTGAGTAACACATGGCAGTGAAACCCAGATGCTTCTGGGGGGAAAGGCAAGAGGTGACACACCTCCAAGGGATATGCCTGCATTGCTGTTGCTGTCCTGGAGACTATCCTCAATAACCTGGTTTCATAGACAAAACATTGTCCAATACCATTAATCAGGCTATGGGCTTTTCAGGAGAGAACCAGGAGGAAGGAAGGGCAGGTTCTCAGGCAAGTTCAAGGTATGACACCCTAAGCAAAGTATACCCATCGCCTTCTGTCCCAACCGTGCTGTGAGAAATGATGGCTGTTACCTCCTGCATTGCTAACGGCTGGAAGTCAGCTGAGCCTATATCTATGCTCTCCTGGTGCTTTTTGTGCTGCCATGTGTGATGACCAGCCACTTTTAGTATGTTCCCAGTTACACAACTATGTTGTATGCTCATTCTCTAGAATAGGGGTCCCCAACATGGTGCCTGCCACCAAATGTTTAGGAAGTGGGTGGGGCCAGGTAAGGCTTTTGGCCAGCAAGGCTTCTGATCAACTATTGGAGATTTGATTGGATGTGCAGATTTTTAAAACGATTGCTTTGCAGCAGCTGCCACCATAGTACAAGGATTTGCACCATGTTACTGAAATTGAGCTGTGGCGATCATTATGGAACTGGTTGCTCTTCCTGTGACAGCCATTTTGTTTGGTGGCCATTTTGTTGCTGAAGCCACCATGCCATGTCAGAATTCCAAATGTGCCTGCTCAAAGAGGTTGGGGACCCCAGCCCTTGAACACAGTTTAGGGAGGGCTGCTTGTTCAGTCACCCTTGGTATTTGGTCGACCATAAATAAAGACTTCACTTCACTCACCATTGGTGCATATCAGCTGTACCAGGCAGTAAAATCTTATCCATCTCTTGCCAGCTAGCCATGTGCCAAATATGGTCAACTATTTTTGTGGCGAGGCTGGCTAATTTAAAAAACCTTGTGGGCTAGTTACTTTGGAAGGCTTTGTGGCAAGATTTCCTGTATGCAAGTAATATCAACATTAGGAACAGTCACAGGTAAAGCAGCTCCAGATACTCTAGTTTTGAGGATCTCCTCCGTATGCCTGAATGTTAGGGCAATTTGTGCCAGTTAAAACCAAGAACCATTCCTGTTCTCTTCATCTCCTGCCCATCTGATCCCATTCACCCATCAGGTGAACCCAATACGGGTATCCAGAATCAATGCTATCCTTTGAAGGCCACCCCACTTTATGAACCTTCCACCATCCCAGTACTTGGCTATAGGGTGGAATTTGGGAAGTGTCCTCTCCTCTCTCACATAACATTATTTATTTATCTGCAGTAAGCAGAGAAGTCAGAAACATGGGCTTCCTTTAAATGAGACCAAATGGGTAAAGGGACAATATTTTTTTTAGCAGTAAAGTTATTTAAGGTTTTTTTTCCCACCAAATGCATGGTTGTTGCGGGACCATTGTGAGTTTGAGAAGAACTGGCAAAGCTTTTTGTCACTTCACTGGATGTACATTTCCCAAAGAGGTGAGAAGCCCAATAAATCTCTTTTGACCTTCTGGGTAACTGTGTCTGCTTTCTGTTAAACACCGTTGGATCTTATGGCCTTTCGTGAATTAAAAGAAAGACTTTTGCACACACATACACAGCGAGGTAGAGTTCCTTGCTCCAAATGTCCCGCATAAAGGATGTTCAAAATTGCCATGTGGTAGCTGGGTATCCTAGAGTAACAGGAAGATGAGTAAATGGGCTGCCCCTGCCATGTCCCCTCAGACATCTTTATCTGGGAGTCAAAGAAAGGCACTGAAGCCAGAGGGGAAGCCATGTTAGGTTACTGCTGCAAAAACAAACACTGTGAAGCAAAATGTCTTGTGGTAAAACCTGGGAGGCATTCTGCAGTATTACTTACTTGTCCTTCACCACAAAAATGTCAAAAGAATACTCTGACCAGAAGCCACTTGTACTGTCAGCTGATATGACAAGGGACTCTAACCTCAATAATTGTCCCTTTTTTGGAGTTTCTGTTGTACTTTTCATTGTGCTATGCCAATTCAGGACCAAGGGCCTCTAGTTTGGAATGGTATAGTTATTTCTGATTGGCTCCAGGAATAATGGGATTTATTCATTGGCGCGCCTCAAAATAAATAGTACACACTGAGCTGTTGCATAGTCTGCCTTTTTGCCTCTTTTTATATATTAAAAAGCACCAAAACTATATACAGGAAATATATACCTGCCTCTCTGGTAGTCTTTAAGGTGCCAGAAGATCCTTTTTAAACCTGACCTGGATAACCTGGGCTATTTGAAAGCTAAACAGGGTCAGCCAGGAAATCCAGAGTTGCTGAGCAGAGACAGGCAATAACAAAATACCTCTGAAAATCTCTTACCATGAAAACCCTATGGGGTGTCATAGGTTGGTTGTCATTTGATGGCAAAATCAAACACTACTACTACTACTAGAAGAGTTGGATTTATATCCCCCCTTTCTCTCCTTTAAGGAGACTCAAAGGGTATGACAATCTCCTTTCCCTTCTCCCCTCACAACAAACATCCTGTGAGGTAGGTGGGGCTGAGAGAGCTCAGAAGAACTGTGACTAGCCCAAGGTCACCCAGCTGGCATGTGTTGGAGTGCACAGGCTAATCTGAATTCCCCAGAAAAGCCTCCACAGCTCAAGCGGCAGAGAAAAGAATCAAACACAGTTCCTCCAGATTAGAGTGCACCTGCTCTTAACCACTATGCCACTGCTGCTCTCTACTGCTCTACTGCTGCTGCTACTACTGCTACTGCTACTACTACTAATACATAATAATAATAATAATAATAATAATAATAATAATAATAATAATAATAATAATACATTACAACATCCTAGAACAGTGGTGGCGAACCTTTGGCACTCCAGATGTTATGGACTACAATTCCCATCAGCCCCTGCCAGCATGGCCAATTGGCAGGGGCTGATGGGAATTGTAGTCCATAACATCTGGAGTGCCAAAGGTTTGCCACCATGGTCCTAGAATCTTGGGAAGAATCCAATGTGTATGGAGGCCAACACTGGCTGAAAACCCGACGGTGTGATTTCATAAAATAATAATAAAGGCTCCTTTTTAGGTTTGTGTCCAACCAAGTTACTCCTCTCTACAGCCAGAGTACAACAATTGAGAGCCTCCCCATCCAGCTACTGAGCCTAGCCTCTCCTTAACTTGGCATAGAGAGATATGGCTGCTATGCATAACTGGGAACCATGTTGAGGAGATAGAAAAAGTGCAGAGAAGGGCAACAAGGATGATTGAGGGACTGGAGCACCTTCCCTATGAGGAGAGGCTGCAGCGTTTGGGACTCTTTAGTTTGGAGAGGAGGCGGCTGAGGGGGGATATGATTGAAGTCTACAAAATTATGCATGGGGTAGAAAATGTTGACAGAGAGAAATTTTTCTCTCTTTCTCACAATACTAGAACCAGGGGGCATACATTGAAAATGCTGGGGGGAAGAATTAGGACTAATAAAAGGAAACATTTTTTCACGCAACGTGTGATTGGTGTTTGGAATATGCTGCCACAGGAGGTGGTGATGGCCACTAACCTGGATAGCTTTAAAAGAGGCTTGGACAGATTTATGGAGGAGAAGTCGATTTATGGCTACCAATCTTGATCCTCCTTGATCTGAGATTGCCAAATGCCCTTAACGAATCTCAGGTGATCGGGGAGCAACTGAGCACTTGAGAAGGCGTTCACATCCTACATGTGAGCTCCCAAAGGCACCTGGTGGGCCACTGCGAGTAGCAGAGAGCTGGACTAGATGGACTTTGGTCTGATCCAGCTGGCTTGTTCTTATGTTCTTATGTTCTTATGTTGTCAACCCTTAGAAGCACAATGGTGTCACCTAGTGGTTAGGATTATGAAAAGACATAATTAGGTTAGAATCAGCACAGCTCTCTTAAGAAACAGTTTCATTTCTACTCTAAAAAGATAAATATTCATTATGAAGTATGTACATGAATTCACCTTTAAAGAAAATTGTAACTTTATGAAAAACCATTGTTAGAAATTAATATTTTTCTACTCAAGCTGAGACGTCAAAAACCTCAGATGTTTCCTAAGTTTTTCTAGTGAGAATATCTCAATAGATGAACCCTTATCAAAAGGTCTGATTTCTGCCAAACAGTTCTTGCAGTTAATCTCTTCAGTTCGCTGTCACACTGTTTAAGCATGCAGACTTAATACTGTGCTACTGACAAATGCTGGACAGTCATCTGTTGAGAAATCTCCAGCTTTGGGTATCTTGCATTAAGCAGGGGGTTGGACCACCGGACCTCCTCCTCATGTGACCACGTTTTAAGACGAGCAAGAGAATCACCACCCACATATGTGAGCAGTGACTTCCCCTCAGGCCATTCAAGTATAATTTACAGAAGTAAATAATTTAATTATCTGTCTAATTCTTACTAAAGTTAGACAAAACATTTGTAAGATTAATTTAATTATAACATAACTATGTGTAAATTGAATGGCCTGTAGGGGAATCAGAATTTTTTATAGGATGGTTCTCCCCAACTCTAGATTCTTTTATCTCTCTATATAATTACAACTGTAAACTTCTCTCAACCAATGGTTTCCAATTAAATATTTTCATAGCAGAAGGAGACAATATTGTCAACCAAACCATAACAAAAACCAATTTTTAAATTCAACACCCACACAAATTCTAATACATATGAACTGATGTCAACCAAATGAAGGTCTGAAGAAAAATATCTCTCTAATGAGTCATTTAGAGTATTTTCCAATTGGGCAGTACTGAATTCTAATGCAACTACTTCAGATTCAGTTTCACCTGCATTATTATTATTATGTTAACCAAAAACATCGAATATTTTACGGCTGGTTTTAAAAATTACAATATTTTCCAAATGTTGAAGATGCAAAAGTGGAGCTGCCTTCTCATTACCCCCATCCATCATTTGAACAGCTAAATTGTTTGGAGCACAGCTGCAATATGAAGGCTATACAATGGTGGCAAAATGGGGAGCCTCTGAAAGAAAAGGCCTGGCGAGTGGTACACTAGAAGAAATCAAAAGAATGCCAAATATATTAAAAGGACCAGATGCATCTGCCTTCTCATTCTGCATTTTCATTCCCTGGATCCTGACCATTCCTCAAAACGCCAGCAGAGGGTGCTGCATATTAGCAGATTCTCCCAAGGAAAGGCATTTGTCACTTCCAGTCAGGTCACTGGGCCCTTCTGTTCATGCTGCCATGAAGGCTTATGCTATGCTCACCTCCCGCATAACTGGCTAAAGTAGAACACCTGGAAGGGGCAGAGAGAGCCCATCTGTCCTGAAGCATGATGTGTGAATGGATTTGAAGACTTTGGGGGTCAGAGTAGCAGAATCTTTTGTGAATGAATGTCCCATTCTGGAGTGCTAATTATATTCCTGCTCCAGAGTAAGAGATATTGATCATGACTCACTGCCAGAAAATCCAGAGTCAACAACAGGTAAATGAGAGATTGGGAGTGTGACACTGACGGCACTGTCATCCCTCTGAGTGCCTCACATTGTGGTATTTGACCCCAGAGCTCCTACTTCACTCACTAAACTCTACCCACAATGCATGCATAGTAGGGAAATAGTAGAATCATAGATTTGGAAGAGACCAGAAGGGTCATCAAGTCCAACTCCCTGCAATGCAGGAACACACAATCAAAGCACTCCTGACATATGTTCATCCAGCCTCTGTTAAAAAACCTCCAAAGAAGGAGACTCCACCACTCTCCAAGGTAGTGAATTCCACTGTCGAACAGCCCTTACTGCCAGGAAGTTATTCCTAGTGTTTAGGTGAAATCTCTTTTCCTTCACCTTGAATCCATTACTCTGTGTCCTAGGTCGATTCCGCACTTGCGTTATCAACCTAAGTTCGAGCTGCGTTCGACCTAAGTGCTCCACACAACCACTGGGATCAATGTGGTTTTGTACCAGCTTTGCCCCGTGTAACGGTCAAATTTCCGACTCCAGTTGGAAACTACTGCTTTTTCAGGGAACCAAGCTCGAACTCAGCTCGATTCCAGTAAAGTGCGAAATCTCTGGTGCCAGGAGTCCCCCATTCAGCCAATCACAGCTGAGTGTTTTGGTCATGCATACAGCTGGCCAATCAAAAAACGCCACCTTCGTCCCTCCATTCCTGTGGCAGTTTTTTAAATAACGTGTGTGGGGATAGACGGAACATGGCCGTAGAACAGTAGCCAATTGGAACGGAGCGGCGAAGAGTTACAGGATGATTCCGCCCTCTGAGCTGGGATCAAGCTGGTTGCAGTGGGGAACAACAATGGCTTCGACCTAGGTTAGTACCCTTCTCAGGGAACTGGGTCGAACCTATTTTACTCATGTGCGGAATCGCCCCTAGTCTCTGAGGCAGCAGAAAACAAGCTTGCTCCCTCTTCAACATGGCATCCCTTCAAATATTTAAACATAGCTATTGTGTCCCCCCTTAACCTTTGCTTCTCCAGACTAAACGTCCCCAGCTCCCTAAGCCTCTCTTTGTAGGGGATGGACTCCAGACCTTTTACCATTTTTGTTGCCCTCCTCTGGACCCATTCCAGCGTGTCAGTATCCTTCTTGAATTGCAGTGCCCAGAACTGTACACAATATTCCAGGTGAGGTATAACCAATGCAGAATAGAGAGGTACAATTCCATCCCTCCATCTTGACACTATACTCCTATCGATATCCCTAGTATTGAGGGATATGATTTCATAATGGAATATGATAGAAACATCCACAAGGCAAATCACTCTGCAAACAAGCCCCAAGGAAAGACAGGAACTTGGGGAGATTTTTCAGGCTTTCTGAAACCTTCCTTTTCTTACAAATCAAGTATAGTGACTGGGTAACTGCACCAGCTCATCAGTTGAAAAGCAAGCCATGAGGGTGATATCCCCTCTCTCTGGAAGTGACCGTGCTGCAGTGGGGACTGCTGAGGGGTGTGGACATGGTCTATGCAACACATTAAAAAAAAAACAGAAGAAACCCCAGACAAACTGCACATATGTCCTGCAGCACCAGAGACAGAGGGAGCCCGTGACCCAGAACTATAGTTTAAGACAGTGCAAAAAACAAAGGGAGTGAAACAGCCAGGTGGGCATTGATGAAGGAAAGAAAGGGGCCGTTGATGTTCTGCAGCAATTTGATTTTTTATTTTAAGCAGCCAACAAACACTCCCAAGCTGGATGGGTACAGCACAGGGCCAGCGGTCTCTAAAGAAGTGTCATGGTTAAGAGTTTTGGACTAAGATCTGGGAAATCTAGGTCCAGATCTCCAGCCAACCACAGAAGCTCTCTGGGTGACCTTAGGACAGTCTGTCTCTCTCTCAGCCTAAACTTCTTCACAGAATTGTTGTGAGGATAAAATGGATGAAAGGGGAAACGTTGCAATCCACTTTGGGCCCCCATTTGGAAGAAAGGGGAGAATATAAATGAAGTAAATTAAGCGTCCAAGAACTCTGGTATTCAGTGAGATTCTCCATTGTTGAGTAGGAGACCAAGGTTTGAATAGAGCCCTTGGCTTCTTACAGGAAACGTTTGCCTTTTATCTGTCCCAAAACAGTTTGATACATAGGGTGTTGTGTGGTTTCCTGGCTGTATAGATGTGTTCTAGTAGCATTTTCTCCTGACGTTTCACCTGCATCTGTGGCTGGCATCTTCAGAGGATAATCTGTGTCTGGCAATTTCAGTTTGATACATACACGAAGAGCAGATGTGATGAACCACTCTCTGCCTAATGTGATTTTTTAAAAATCTATTAATTATGGACAATTATACGCCCACCTGTTTGAGTCATCTCACAAGTAAAAATAACTCCCTAAAATCATAAACACAACTACATAAATTATCAGTATTAAAAAAGAAACCATTAAAAACCAGCCAGTGGTGTAAAACAGCACAAAACATCAATTGAGCAGTCTGTTTAAAAAATCAATCAACAATTCTTGAACTAGAAGGATACCCTAAAACAGCTAAAGAAGATCTCTCTCTTTGTTGTTAATTAAAAGCTTGGGCAAAAAGAATTGTTTTGCCCTGGTCCCATAAGGAAGTTTCCAGGCCAGCTTCAAGGGACAGGCACGGTGACATCACAGAGAAGTCTCTGTTTCTGATTTCCCCTTGCCTCTTCTGCAGGTCACACAGAGAGGCAGAACTTCACTGGTGTTAATTAGCAAATAATCTTTGTTTCCTAAGAATTCACTTTTGTTCTTTTCTGCTTAATGAACAGTTTGAAGGAACAGTGAGGCTGTATATTCCCCCCTCAAAAAGCTGTATCCTTCTTGAATTGCTTGGGGCATAAAACTGTGTTTGTAATTGATTAATGGGGTTGAAGATCTGCTTGTGGGGTTCATGTTAATTCCTACCGGACAAAGCCTTATGCTGTAACTGTGAAGTGGTCCATGAGCACGAAGTCGGCTCTCTATACAAAACACCCATCACTGCTTAATTCCAAGTCTTCCATACTTTGCACTGAGCATTGCCTAGATCTTCCTCTGCTCTGTTGACAGCTTGGCACACACCCGCACAATCCAGAGTGCTGACCTCTAGTGATTTAGAGGCCGCTGGAAGTGTTTGCCTAATTTAATTAGCTTCTCATTACAGAGAGGCAGGAATGAGCCTCCAGGGCTTAGCAGGGTAAGGCAGGCAAGAGGAGTTTGTTCAGAGTCAGTTAGCAGTGTGGGGGTGGGGGGTGGGGGGTGGGGGGTGGGGGGTGGGGGGGAGCAGCAGCTCTGATTAATAGGGGTGATTGCAGCAGCGCTGCCTGCTGGGATTGTCCAGGAGATGGGGGACCTCACTTGCAGATGTGCATCAGTCACCTGGAATGGGACAGAGTGAGGGCAGCAAGCAAGAATCTTGCAAAAGGGCTGGTGAGACAATTGCCTTTTCTGAGAGAAAGGAGAGTCTATGCTCAAATGAACTGTCACATCTGGCCCAGAGGGTCTTATTTCTCAAGCATAACAGGGGCCTGCGTGACTTGCAGTCCACCTGGTTTAATGCAACCCTCCCTTACTTGCCTGGGACTGTGGAAATAGTAACACAGGCCACTCTCTCAACATGGCTGGTGATCTGCATTCCTTTGGCAGTTCATAAGCTGCACAGGCTTACCTAGGAGCACCAAAGGAAACAATGGAAGTCTCACCCTCCTAGTGCTCTGAGTCTCCAACACACAAACCTGCTTAAACTGCAGTCTGATCAGCAATGCTTTGCGCTACAGGCTCTGTACTGCCACAAAGAACATCCCAGAAACAAGTGTTGGTTCTTTTCTGTTGCTTTTGCTGGGAATGCATTTAGAGCTATCTTCAGAGAATGGTGCCACCGCCAGAAATGAAAACACTGGGTACCTAAACTGCACAAAACAAGGCTGGCGTGTGGGAGCTGCTCCACTCTATTAAGAGCCATTGATAGCCAGTTTCATCTCATTAGCTGGGGCCTGATGTTGTGATCCAGAGCAAGGAGTTTCCACAGGCAGCTGTGGTCAGGATGATGATGGATGAGGCTGGCAGTGGGTGGCAGGATGGGTGGGCTGGTCCTGCCACGACCTGCCACAATGGAAATGTCTCCATCAATTTGTCTTCATTTCCATGTCAATGGCATGGCTAAGAACCGGCAGCTGTGGGGACAGGACCTTCTGGTCCCATCTGGGATAGCCATCACTCCTTCATTGGGCCCTGATGATCTTTGGCTCCTCCTGCTCTGCTGGCTCCCATTTTATTTTCACTGGTCCTCCCCGCCCCCCAATTCTGCAGAGGATGTGGGGGTCTATGCCCATTGAAGCCATAAGAAAGGGTTCATTAGCTCTGAGTTGTTAACAAGGGGGCGTCTCCCATTCCCTTCTGTCCTGCTGTCATTTCAGCCCCTTTATTTGATCAAGTATTCCCTGGCCCTTGGCGTTAACCCCAAACTGATCATTGTAGGCTGACTGAGACACAAGATGAAGAGGGAACAAGAAGAGGACTGTTTCCTCTGAAAAACAGTTTTGAAAATCGAAAGGGGCAGACAATGGGAGCTCCAGGCATTCAAGAGGGCAGATGGAGGAACGAAACTGGTGGCAAAGAATGCCACTGTGCTGATGCCTTATGAACAGACACATAACAATTTTAACCTCAAGACAAACCCCTGATGCACCGAGTCATTTCATTCCGACTGGCGCTGGGTTTCCAGATCTCAAGGAGAGAAGGGTCTTTTCCGATCGTATTATCAGCAATCCAACTGGAGCCTCCGGGCACAGAATCTGTGACTTCCTATATGCAAAGCATGTAGAACTTTACCCGGTTTTCAGAAGAGACCTTCTATGTGTATGATTTGAGGCTTTATGCCATTGTAAGCCGGCCTGAGCCCTTTGGGGGGTAGGGTGGGGTATAAATATAAAAATAAATTAAAAATAAATACACAAAGCATGTAGAGTCTAACCCAGTTTTCAGAAGTGCCTGGCTCACCTCTTTCAACACAGCTTGGGCACTCTTGAACGAGGGACGGCTTCCAAGAAGAGCCATGCTGATCAGTATCTGAGCATGAACCTGTGAGACCTGCCTCTAAGGCCACTGCACCAATATGTTGTTAGATGGTGCCCTTCTGTTGTATGATAGCAATCATTTGGAACTAAGATTTTCGATCTGTGGACAATCCAGGGGCAGACAGATGTAGCACAGTGATGGCACATTATGTAACAATGTGTGGGTGCTAACATTTTCTTGCTTGTTGACTACATTTGAGATACAGAGAGAGAGAGGGAGTACTCAGCAATAAACCTTAGCAGCATCAGAAAACTTCAACTTAAGCCTGACCAAAAGTTCCTCTATTCTAAACAAAAAGATATCCGCTGATTTTGGGAAGTTCAATGTGGTTGGGCTTTGGTAGACTCTAGAAAGGGGGGGTATTAAAACTGAGGGCCAGCTTACCCAAAAGCCGTGCTTTGGGTCCTTGCTGAATTTTATTTCTTTAATTCATTTGTTTGAAAAATGTATCTACCACTTCCCCAGAGACCTGCTTGAGGGAGCTTATAATCAAACCATACCTGGAGCCAGGCCTTGCTTGTATATTTTTGTGAAGAGAGGCATTCATGTTGCAAAAGTCCAACTGCATATGCTTCAACAAATAAGTAATGGTAGTCCCCTATGCAAACATTACTGCATAGGTCATTACTGATCCATAGGGTGACATCACAGACTAGGCAAACTTTGTTTACAGTGTAGTTTGCCATTGCCTTCTGCTGTCATCTATACTTTACTCCCAGCAAGCTGGGTACTCATTTTACAGCTCGTAAGGAGGGAAAGCTGAGTCAACCTTGAGCCAGCTACCTGAAACTGACTTCTGTAGGGATTGAACTCAGGGCATGAGCAGAGCTTGAACAGCAGTACTGCAGCTTACCACTCTGTGCCATGCGGTGTCATATACTTTGACACAGTTAATAAAACAGCAGAGTACAACTTTATTACAATGCCCAAATGACATCTAAAATCTGGATATTTAAATATTTAGATAAGCAGGAATGCAATTAGCATCACACTAACATACGAAGGGCTAAATGCAAGAGTGACCCAGTCATTCTGTTATGGTAAATCTCTATTGGTAGACCCCAATGCATTTTGAAGTTAGGAATATTAACTGACAAATCACATGACTATAAAGTTCAGATCCAGTAGTTCTAGTAGTAACTGACCCTTGGTCTGGACCAAAACTCTGCCTCTTTTAGAGCACAAAAATATACACATCAACAGGGAATCTGGAAAACACAGGGTCTGGTACAATTACCAGTCTCATAACCATTTAGGTAAAAATGCATGGAGCATATTCCAAAGCACATCAACACTGGAATGAATTGGTCAAGAATTTAAATATCCATGATTTGAGGCAGAAGATGCGAACTGAGAATTATGATTGTATAGTTAAGAAAAGGCTGAATAGGTCTCCCTCTGTTTCTCTTATGCAGACACTGATTCAATTTGTGCAAGTCTCTGTTGAACCTGCTCTCATCTAGCTAATGCACACATGAAACCCCTTTTGTATGTCTGTTCCTAGCTTCCACTTGGGAGTTTGAGGGGCTCTGACTTTGTCTCATTGTTAGTACTAACTCTTGTGGCTGGCTTATCTCAAAGCATGTCATAGTTTCCTTATCAACCGAAAGATGTGAATGTGCCAGTCTGAACCACAAAGGCTTGGCATATATATGTAGTAAAATGCAGCAGGAATTGGGGGTGGGGTGTAGACTTTGGAAGAAGAAAGGTGACGGTACCATCTCAGGCTGTGGATGGGGAATCTCTTTTTTTTATGCTACCCAATTTGATAATCAGCCACCAACACATACTTCCTGCACACAGAGAACTAGCAGCACAACAAGGAGCAGGCTGCTTGAGAATATCTCCCTGTTAAGCTCCTTTAAAATAAAAACATATGAGGGAGGATCCAAGATGGTGTCTCATGCTAGAACAAAAACTTACAGGGGGTATTGTATGTAAAGACCATTACAACCTCCCTCCCTTGGAATTTCCCCCCTCTCCAGCAGGAAGTGGTACATTTTACTACCTCATTCTGCTGCAAGTATAGACCATGCCAAAGACTTATCCTTTTAAATTTCTGTTCCTTGGCCCTGTTCTCTCTGGGATGAAATCACCTTGCCTTCTGCTCACACCACAACCTCCTGAGAGAAAGCAGGCGGGGACAGGCCTTCTCCTACACTTGGGCTGAGCTTGGCAGGGTCGGCGTGTTAATACACCCCAGGGATCACCAAGGAAGGCTGAAGCCTCTGGCAAATTTGCATACTGCTCAATTGGGTTCCACCAAATGGATTTTAGACTGCTGAGAAAGGAGAGGGAACTTCTGCCACCGCTGCTGCCAGCAGCACATGAATGACTTAATTGGCATTGGTTAGGGAGCACAATGCTGATGCTTTTGTGCTAGCTAGAAATGATGGCTTGGGTAGAAAAGAAGACTGAAGGGAATGGAGGTGTGTAAGTTAGTTCTGTTTTCAAATCCGTAGGGCTCGGTTAGCAAACATAGTAGGTTGATGCTTGGTAATAATTGGAATCCAGCTATTTGCAACTACATCTAGCTAGCTGGGGTTATTGGAACTCCTCCTATTGACCCCACAGAGCTATCAAATACATTACACTATACTTCCTGCCCCCCAACACACCCACCCACCCATTCACACACCCACCCACACACTGTGAGCCAAACTTTGGTAGAGTTGCCAATTGTTTTTTGGGAAATTCCTGGATATTTGTTGGGGGGTGGTGCCTGGGGAGGGGGAGTTTGGAAAGGGGGGGGGGCTCAGCAGGGATGTGATGTCATGTCCAAGTCAAAAGTCAGCTCTTCCATCTCCTCCTTATGTCACTTCTTACTACCAAATTCAAGTTTTTAATTTAAACGTGGTGTCTCGAATCACCCTTCACTTTTTCTCTTATGTCACTTGCAGACGTCTTTTGCATGTGTTCTCTATTTATTATCCTAAATATCTGGGCTGGCATAACTGACTGTTCTCTACTTAACTGGGGGGAAAAACCCTCTTGAATCTTTTTTCAAGTAGTTCTCAGTGTTAAAGAGGAAACCCACTCTGAAGACTAGTAGCAGGACTCAAACCAACTGGACTATGGCCTTTAGTCTTTACAAATTTCTTCTACTGTCCACAGTATGTCATAGAAGAAATCAGCCACCAACTATAGCCACTCTAGAAGGTAGGATTCGACCTAGACCCCGATGATATACCATAAAGTCCACACTCCAAAGTGGCTGTTTCCTGCTAGGGAACTGATCTCTGTAGTCTGGAGATCAATTGTAATTGCAGTCAAATTTTCCCCCCCCCCCCCGCCCCCTTTTGAAGTTGGTAACTCAGTCCTGCTTTCCACCTGCTGAGGCCCGGAACCTTTCTGCTGCTCTTTCTCGCTCGTGGAGGGCAGGGGGAGGAGTGGGCTTCTTCACATGCCACAGTATTTCAGGCACAAGTCCTCAGTCCTTTGCACCTGATCCTGTCTAATATCGCTGCCCCACTTTGAGCAACTTCCTGTTTCTTGCTCAGCTATCTGGCCACAGCTGAGATACTGCACAGTCATGCTTTGGCTAGTACCATGGACAGCCCCATTCAAACAGGAGGATGGTCTCCCCCTCTCTCCACCCCAACCCCCATCAGTTTCCTGTCGCCTTCTTGATGCAGCACAGTTCTGACTGGTGAGGACTTTAACATACATTTAGGACACTCCCTTGACAGTTTTGCTCAAGCAGCAGAAAACAACTAATTGCTTATATGAGATTAAAGTTAACCAAAGTGTAGTGGTACCTTAAAAGCTAATAAAACTTCCTCCAGCATACGCTTTCCTGAGCCAGAGTTCACTTCATCACATACATGAAGAGTACATCCATAACAGATATATTTACACTTAAAGTAACTGGCAACAGAAAGGCAGGAGGGCGGAGATGTTAGAGAGGCCAATTTAAAACAAGAATCAATCAACAGAGTGATCAATCCACTCAGAGTAAGTGAGGACCATTCTTGACTGTTGAAGATGTGCAGAGTAGGAGTAACATAAAATCAGATCTAATCAAGGAAGGTGCAGTGTAAGACACGATAAGCAGAATTAATCCTTTTCCCCGTCTCTGCTTCCCCTCGCCCCCAGTTATCAGAGGAACATAGCTGAAATATTAATCCACTGTGGAAGTCTCATATCTATTCTGGAATACAAATTTAGCATTGCAACAACCCAGATGTTAACATAGTACTCTCCTCTTGTTACAGCAATCAATGGGTTAAAATGGAGCTTTCTAAACACCTGTGATGGTTGGTATCCCACCTGTTTGAATGAATGACAGGTGTCAGAAGGTGATGTTCTCAGTGAGAGCCACAATCATCAGAATTGTTAAGGGTGAAATGTTGTGGTTAAAAACTAAATTACCAGCTTGATCCTGCTTTGAGGCCCACCTGGCTGAGTCAACAGGTAACTCCTACTGTGATGTATGGCATGCAGCTAATATGTTTCAGGCTTGTGGTGCTAACAGCAACCCTCTTCTGGTGACCTTCCAGTGGATGACTCCTTGGGGAGCAGAGGGGAGGGCACAGTTGGAATTGGCTGACAGCCTACTTGGGTGAGTTAGGGGGGGGGAGGCAGTCAAATCTAATCAGTGCCCTTTTTCTTAATAAATCATTTGTCTTAATCAAATGCCCACCCTCCCCAGATAATAACTCAGAGCATCAAGGACCCAACTGCAGCAACCATGCAGCTAATGGAACAATTTATTTTCATAATGGTGCCGGGTTTGCCACGAGGAGGGGGCAGGGGGCAGGCAGGCAGGCAAGAGGACTGCCTGCACTTGGGAAAGCGGGGAGGGGGAGCAAGACTTTCTAATTAGTGAATGAAATTTGATGTAAGTCTACAGCAAGATGGATTTGCTGCCTGACAAGAGGCTTTTCAGCTCAGAGAACCTGTCAAGAGACGGAAATTAAATTATTTCTAATTTCTCACTAACCTCACGGGAGTCACCCTTCCACTGGGGAAAGGTGGGTCCATTCCTTTAAATAAACAGGCAATTGAAGGACTGAACAGGAAAATGCTGACAGTTGGGGGGGGGGGAGGCAATTGCTGGATGTGAGTAAATTAATATCTGTTGTGTTCAGCTTGAGCAAAATGGATACGTACTGAGCATGGGGTAAGAGCATCAACTGGCAAATGAGCTGGTTAAGTACATTCAAGGGACCATGAAACAAAAAAAATGAGAGCTCGTTTGCAAGCACTGGTTTCATTTGTCTAAAAATGTTCTGCACCCCCCCCCCTCCAATTTGGTGGTAGTTTGGCAACACAGAGATCATTTTATCCACAGAAGACCGGGAGAAAACGTGACTGGAGGAACTGAGTGGGGATTTGAACACCATTCTTCTCAGCCAGGTTTGGTTGCTCTAACCACCCATCAACACTCACTTTTTAGTTACTTCAGTGCCCTTGACTGACAGAATATTCTTCATGTTCTGTTTCCACAGCTGTCTCATACGGAGACCCTCGGCTCCCCCCTCCTCTTTGCTACCAAGACTATCAACAATACCTTCAAGCTTATCTGTCCTAAAGAACTTGGGGTGGTACCAATGGATTGATCCCATTTTATTTCTCAGTTTAGGCTGGGAGACAGTGACTTCACACCAGGGCACGGTGTGAATTGTGATTTCAACTCAGGTCTCCAGCAGCCCAAGTTCAACACAATATCCATTACTTCACACTAAAATGCTGTCTTCGTTTTTTTACACAACCCAGAAAAGATTATTTCCATTACTTTTGGGGCAGGGGCTGGTGGTGGTCTGGACCAGGCCTATGCTACAACCAGCCCTAGACCCAAACTGCTCCCTTCAACTTGGGAGCAGCAGAGCATCATGACAAGTCCTCGGCTGAGCTGGCATCTGTTTGCAGCAGTCTAGACGTCTCCTGGACAGGAGACAGTGAGAGCTGCCCCTGCCTTGTGGACTCACAGGCTGAATGTGAAGCTCTGACCAGCTTTTAGGAGTTTCAGGGATCATCCCTAGAATGCTCCGAATTGTCCAGCAAAAAAAGCCCTCAGCATTTCTAAAGAAGGCTGACTCTTACCCAATCCAGCTCCATCCTTGGGTTCAGTGGTGAAGAAACTTCACTGCCAGTTTTTGGATCTCCACAGGAGTTCTTTCCGACGCCCCCCCCCATGTTAAAGCCCCCACTCTTTGGCTTTATCCGCTGAGCCCCCTAGCGACCAAGAGGCATGGGGCTCCAACCAGAGGTGGGATCCAACCATTTCTCACCACTTCTCTAGAAGTGGTTAGTAATTTTTTCTGAGTGCCGAGAAGGGGTTACTAAAGCAACCTCCCTGCCCAATAGGGACTGGAGGTGCGTGTGTGTGGTGGTGCCACTGTTTGAATCCCACCACCATCAGAACCTGTTATTAAAATTTTTGGATCCCACCACTGGCTCCGACCCAACCGCGTTCGCCTGCCTGGCTGGGGATTGTGTCTGTCCCCGCTACATCTTCATCTCTTCAGGGCTTGGCAGCATATGCGCCTGCCCCCTAGAGGAGCGTGGCGGGATAGCTTCGCCCTCGAGGCAGGCTCGGTTGCTTTGAGAGGCCCAGATGAAAGGGCAGCCTCTTCGGAGGAGCCCCCACTCCGGCTGTGCACTTTCCCCTGTCCCGTTGCCTCTCTCTGGGAGTGAGGTATGAGATTTCGTCTGTTTCCCTATGTTGTTTTTCGGTCTTGAATAGCCTTGAAAGTGGGCAGGCTAGGTACATAGATGGGCAAGCTGATTGCCCCCTGTTTGAGCTTTTCTGGTAGAGCAAAGCTGAAATGGAACAGGAGTTGATGCTTAGGAGGCGGGACTTTTCCTTCTTCTTGCTGGAAGGCCAAAGATGCCTCACAGCACATTGCAAGGACGGGCAAAAATGCCTCAAGACACTTTTTTAATCTGGCCTAAGGAGGGAAGGGAGAGTTGGCCTGCTGTGCTCTGCCACGCTGGCAGATATGATTCAGCAGATGAGTTTGGGATTTCCTATTTCGGTCTATTTAACCAACCTGTCCCCTTGGGAAGTATTTGCAGCAGTTCCCTGCTGATCTCTGCCCTCTCTCAGCTCCTAAGCAGCAGCGATGCTCTCCGTGGTCTGGCCACTGCTGATGCTGAACTCACCAAGTAACCTGGCTAAATCTTCATGCTGGTCCACAAGCCACAGGTTTTTCAGCTTGACACTTTGCCTATGGGGCCGTATTCCCATGGACGGGCCCCTTGGCTTTCAGGTACTTAGGCCATCATTTACACTTCCAGCACTCACTTGGATGCTGATACCCAGCTGAAATAAAGTCTGCTGACCTCTTTCCTCACAATGCAATCCTTTTCTTTTCTCTTTGGAACCCTAGCTGGTGCTTGCACACATTGGCTGCCTTTTGTTTGTTTGTTTTTTAATTATAAAATAACTGTTTTGGCTGGTCCCAACAGTTCGTGGGAACTCCCAATCAAGGTTACCACTAGACTGTACTGCTCATGGAGGTGTAATAAGAGAGGAGGCGGCATGATGTCCCAACCCTGATGTCCCAACCCTGATGCCAGCGAGCTACTGGTCCACTATCTCCCCCCTCCACTGACTGAAAACAGACCTCTGCTGACTATGCATGTGCCTTGCAACTTCTCAGGTTTTCTAGGGGCTGGTTGTTCAGCCTCTGACTGTACGAAAATAAACTGGAGGGATTCTATAACATTCCACAGGTAAATGGAGACGTCTACCACAATGCACATTTCATAGACATGGACTAAAATAGGTGGCAGAGTCGATAGGCACTGAAAGGAAGCATCTCCTGCCTTTTATTTCTCTCGCCTGAATATTGGAATAGAGATATTGACAAAAAGAAAAAAAGAAGAAGGGGTAAGCAATATGGCATTAAAGTAATGTGTGTGTATATATAGTATAGTTATGAGAGTATACATATGGATAAATACATATGTACACTTATTACTACAGCACAGAGTGCAAAGTGCCTTTCACCATTGGAGCCCTAGAATGCTGGTAAAAATACCTCAGCACAAAAACAAAGAAACAAAAATTGGGAGGCCCCTCTGGGGCCCCTAGGCTTTAGCCTAGTCACCCTTATGGGTAATATGGCAATGTCTGCCTATCTGAAAGCTCGTTGTGGTGGGCTTTGTGGGCTGTGTGGCCGTGGTCTGGTGGATCTTGTTCCTAACGTTTTGCCGGCATCTGTGGCTGGCATCTTCAGAGGTGTATCACAGAGAGAAGTCTGGACATGGTGTGTAACACACTTCCCTCCCTGTGATACACCTCTGAAGATGCTAGCCACAGATGCCGGCAAAACGTTAGGAACAAGATCCACCAGACCATGGCCACACAGCCCGGAAAACCCACCACAACCAGTTGAATCCGGCCGTGAAAGCCTTCGACAATATCTGAAAGCTGTTGAGAGACCTGGCTGGGCGGACTGAGGGGCTGCGGAGGGACAGGCAGCCAGTGGCGGCCACGAACTTCGCTTCCCCCCATCCGGGGCGCCGATTTTCCATGTGGCTAATTCGGTTCCCAGGCCAGTAGCGCGTGGGATGCGCCTGGCCCGGGAGGTGTCAACAGGGGAGGCGGAGAAAGCCTCGGCCTGATTGATCCACCCACCCCTCCCCCAGCTAACAGCGCCGCCTGCCGCCCGGTGATGGATAGGGCGGGCGGCGCTTTCTTTACCGCAGTCCCGCCCCTCCGCCGGTGGCACCTCGATCACTAGGGAAGGTCGTCTGGGGGTCTCAGTGCTTCTCCGGGGAAAGGGGGCGGGGGGGGGGGGCTGGCAGCTGGCCAGGCAGCGGAGAGCGAAGAAAGGCAGCTCCTCCTCCTCCTGAGACCACAGGGCGGATCACTCCGAAGTGTTCCCAAAAGGAACCTTTCTTTATATTAGTAAGTTTTACCAAAGGTGGACAAGCGAGTAGTGGATGAGCCATCCAATACCTTTGCAGCCCTTCTTTCTTAGAGAAAAGGCCCCCAGGGGAGATATTAAGCCCCCTCCCAAAAAAACACCAACCCTGTGTGTAGAAAAGCAGCAGGCGACGCTTTTCCTACCATGGAGATAAACGCGAGAGGAGCTGCGGCTGATTTTCGTCGTCGCCGCTGCCGGTAAAGGTGCAACACTCAGAAATGGTGGCAAGCCTGTCCCCCGCCTCACCCCGCAGTATTTGAAAACCGGGCTGAGAATACCGGTGCGGGCGACACGGAATTGCGGGTTGTTCCTTTTTACAGTGGGTATTTTCAGAATCTGGGCCCCTCACCCTGGTAGGCTTTGAACTGGTGACTTCAGCAAAGTCTACAAAGGCTCTAATGTGTGCAATGAAGAAGCCCCCATCTCATCTCTCTGTGTGCCAAGGACAAAATAATTCAGAGCCATTTTATCTGTTCAAACCAATATACTGGATAGGATACAGGAAATATAGTTTCCTAATTTTATTGGGGCGGAGGGAGATGCAGGACCTGTATCTTGCCGCCATGGCTGCAAGGTGGAGAGGAAGGGGCATGCAAGTGGAAGAGTGAGAAGCAGGAAGGAAGGGAGTTTCCCTGAGAATACCAATTTACATATTAAAGGGATAATGTCAGAGCCACAGAGAAAGGATTCCCAGTGCCTTGACCCCTCTAGCTCTCTAACTCTAGTCAAGTCCCTCTCTGAAGTCTAAGGTTAAGGGATAGTGCAAAGTCTTTCACTTCCAGCCCCAGCCTCTTTGGACAAGGCCCTTTCTATTCTGCAAGATTAGCTGGCTGGCAGAATAGGTGTTCACCCCTCCTTTTGCCCAGGCAAGGCAGGCAGCTGTTCAGCAGGTGAAGATTTTGCCCTGAGCCCATCATCCTATCAAAAAGCAGGTATTAGAGGTGGAATTCCTGCCTGTCAATTCCAGCATGAGTAGCCATCCAGCAAGACCTCCCCACCTTGCTCCCAGGACAGTCACTCTCACCTCCCAGGTGCCGCCTCTGTGTCAAGCCCAAAGCAGTCCTTCGCCTCTTTGTGGCTCCCTTGGCAAAGTGGTTAATGAGCAGCCAGAGAGTCTGTAATAAATGGCCATTATCTCTTTAATGAGCTGACATTAATTAGAGCCCAAGGCCCTGGGAAAGCGGGCTGATTTATCCAGTGCCCCTCCACGATGCTGGAGTATCTACTTTATGAAAAGATCATTAAGGGGGGTGGGTGGGCGCAGGTGAGATGGTGGGAATAAGGTGTGTAACAACCCCAGCCTGCCTAATCTTCAGCGGGCCTCAGCAGTCCGCTTTTTTGTATGCAGGGCACATGGAGGCTCAAATCTTCCTTCCCCACCCAAAATACCTCCATGCCACATGTGTGCCTTCCTGGCTTCACTCCCTTCCCTTCCTGCAACTGGTATAGGCCAAGGATGCAATCCACAATGATTTAATCAGACATCATGTATATCTCATAGAATTAAATGGAATGTATTTCTGTGAAAATGTGCTTAGGATCGGAGGCTGGTTTCAGGGGGTGTGGACTGCAGTTCTGGTCCAAGTCACTGGAGCTGCATCCACACATGTAGTTGCTTCTAAGTATGAGTAAACACAGTCCTTCTGTTATGGAAACAGGGAAGTCCATACAAAGAAAAAAGAAAACATTGTATATCTATCCCAAAATTAGGGTGACCAGATTTAAAATCTCCTGTAATTATTTGGTGAGAGGATATGTGGTGGAGTGGTAAGAAAGCAGGGAAAGTCAGAAAAATATTTATCTATGCCCCCACAGTTCTTTTTAAAAACCATTTTTTCACTGAAAAGCATTAGAAATTTAGGGGATCACTGGGAACATTTCTGGTTTTCCAGGACTTTTGAGGAGGTTTAAATGGAAGTCATTTTTAAGAGGAAAGGGAATTTTGGGTTTGTTATGTTATTCTGGTTGTAATTGGAAATGTTTTTAACTATTACTGTAATCCACCTTGAAGTGCAAACAGAGAGACGTACAGATATTTTAGTAAATAAATAAATAAATACTACTAAATAAAAAGCTTTTATTATGAGGCTTTATTAACTCAAAATAGGTAGAATTAATCATTAGAGAATGATAACTCCTGCAGATAACACTCAAATCCATTATACATTTCTTGTGTTGGAAGAAAGGGACTTTACGCTGTTTCCTGTGTAAAGAGGGTTTTTTTTACTAGATAGCCAGTGACTAGAAAGGGACCTAGGAATTTGTCACCTTTACTCTATCATGCCGATTCTGTCCTTTGAAGTAGACTGATACTCTTAGGCCCCTTCCGCACACGCAAAATAATGCGTTTTCAAACCCCTTTCACAACTGTTTGCAAGTGAATTTTGCCATTCCGCACAGCTTCAAAGAGCACTGAAAGCAGTTTGAAAGTGCATTATTCTTCATGTGCGGAATGAGCCTTAGGGACTTCCTCCCTTGCTTCCTCCTTTTTCTCAGAACTCTCCATCTTATTTTCACCATGCCTAGGGAGAGGATGTGTCTCCTACTCGTCCATCTCCATCCAGTTAGAATAGGATAGTTAGTGAACCTATCTCTCCACCTTTCTATCCAGAATGGAGTTCACTAATAAATACTCTTTTTAATAGATTAGAAACTACAAACGACTCTGACTTTTTGTGTCTGAAGTTCTCTCTACCAAGCTAAGCCACGCGTGTGTGCCCAGGTAAGCTTCCCTGTGTTTTAGCCTCAGTGCCGCTCTGCTATTTTTGCAAGGAAAAACACACACACCAGGTGTTGTTTCTCCCAACATCTTGTACCTAAAGGGTGCTGGTATCTTTATGAGTGGAGCATACAGGAATCCTTTTTGCTTGTGGATTACTGCTTGTCTTCCTCTGGTGACCGTTAAAACTAAAGTTATGTGTATTTCTGTGGCATAGAAGACAGCGGATCACAGCACTCTCTTCTATGGGTATATGCAGAATTACACTGGTAGAAAACTAAATCATTAATACTTTTACAATTCATAAATATGTCACACGTTTACAGAGGTGTAGCAAGGGGGGAAAGCGTCCGGTGCACCAGTGCGTCCTCTGCCCCCGCCCCGCCCTGGAAGGCCCCTGTCCTGCCCCGAACGCCCACGCCACGCCCCCGGAATGCCCTCACCACACCCCTCACAGGGGGGCGCACCCGGTGTGTTGTGCCCCCCTTTGGAGCTACACCTCTGTTATGTCTTAAAGTGGAAGTTTTTCCAAAATTGAAAAGAAAGTATGGGATATTTCATTCCTTTCCCCAATTTTCATTCCTCGCCCCTGGGTCCATAGCTTCAAAATGTCTGGAAATGTTGTATCTTTCTTGGCCACTGGTTCTCACTCAGCCAGTGCGCTTTGGTGAGATCTTCTGTTTTACCTGGATGAGTGGAGGGGAAATCAGCAGGAATGGGAATAAGCCTGATGGGGTGGTTTTATGGGGGGGGTGGGGAGTGTGGGGAAAGGAGGCCTGTGTCTCAAGTATGCAGAACATTTTGGCAAAATGGTTTGCAAAATTGGCAGGAAAAGGAGCTGCCCTTCCCAGCACACACTGATAATGAGGAAAGCAAACATGACAGGTTTCCTCTCTCAGCCAGGTCACTCTTCAAAGATTCTGTTTATTTAATAAAGTTACTCCTCAAACAAGCCCCTCTGGCTTTAATGAGCTGCTAGGCCAAGTGGAAAAGCGCATTAATGAAAAACAACTCTTGAGGGGGGATCATGCAGGCTGCTGTGAAGAGAAGGCCTGTCGAGGGAATTTGATGCTCTTCAGAGATGAATACAAAATAGGCTGGTGCTAGGTGGCTTCTCTGTCTCTTTGAGAAAACATAAAGCCAGATACCTACTTCCTCTTAGTGCCCCCTGAGTGCAGCTTTTCCTGCCCTCAAAGGAGAACAAATGTCCAGGGACAAGGTCCCTCTGGCCCCCACACTTACAACCTTCTGAGAGTCTGGCAAGTCTTTCACAGTGCTACTGGGCAGCCTTCTGCAGCCTCTACTGCTGGCTGGGCCCACCTGGGTAGCAGGAGTCTCTCAGGCAACCATCTTTGGATGCCATGATCAGGGGAAGGAAGGTGAACCAGTGTGTGGGGGAGGGGGCAGAGATGGAGAAAGGATGGATGACCTTTGGGGAGTGGATGGATGGTCCAGCAGTTCAGAAACAACCTGGAGAAATATGGGATGTCTTTAAAGACTCGAAGGGGACATGGCAGGCTGGAGAGGGTAGAGGGATAGCAGCCCATTGGCAGGGAAGTCAGTCATCACAGAGATTGGATGCATTGGTGGGAGCCTGAAGAAGTCCTGACACAGGTGGGCCTTTATAAGACCTTCCTGGAAACAGCCAAGAAGGATGGTGACCAGTCTTTCCTCAAAGCTAGAGGGTAGGCAGAAACTACAGAGAGAAAGAGTAGGGTGAATAAATATATCCTCCTTTCTAGTAATTAGCACTGCTCATAGGCATGATGGTGAGTTTCTGCTGGACTCCAGCCCCCCAGGTGGCAGAGTCTGGCAGCAAAGAATATTCAAACATACATGATTAGTTTCTACCTTTGGAAATGGTTGCCTCAACTGAGACAAATTTGCTGTAATATATAGAAAACAACCTAATGGGTTAATGCTACAAAACACCTGATGAAGTGACCTCAGCCTCTGACTCATGGAAGCTTATGGTGGAATAAATTTTGTTAGTCTTCATGAAGCCAATGGATTGCTGTTTTATTCATAGATAGATTAGGTTCTGATCCTCTGCAGACTTCACTGGACTGAGACGACTTACCATCAAAAGCACACCATACAATTCCTTCTTAGCAATGTAAACTCAAAATGTAGACAAGGGAAAGATTTAGATAACATTGACATGTGTGATTACATCTTTTGAAGCAACTGTAGGAGGATTCCATAGTTCTCAGACACACCTAAAATTGTTCTCAGGTATAACTTACAGCCCAGACTTCTAACTTAACTCTGCTCTTAAATTTTATACTCCTTGAATTATGTGATACTTTTCTGCTTGATTAAACAGTCACAAAAAGAGCCAGAAGTTTTATTTTGAGTCCTGGGCAGCTTTCTAGATATCTAGGCTACAGCCCGATGCACAGTGAACACATGAATAATACCTATTACGCATTAGATTACTCGGTCAGGGTTGCTTCAATAAGGACAGCCAGGTTTTTGATCACTGAATTCTTATGATAGAAAAGTCAAGGAAAAACAATATCTAGTGGGCTAGACAGGGTTCTAGGTTTCTAATCTCACTTCCATTATGGCTAACCTGATTTATATCTTTGGGCAATAAATATTCATGAAATACTTCCTTGACCCCATCCCATTCTATTTTTCCACAATCAGGATAGTCTGACAAGGAATTTACCCCATTCTCTATAACCTCCAAATTGTAAGCCTCCCCAAACATGCAAATTGTTTTATCACCTTGGCAATCCTCTCTCTGCTACATCTTATTTCAAGTTTCCTTGGGTGTACAGGTAAGCAGGCTACTTCCCCTTGGGCTCCTTTGCTCACTCCAATCACCCATGGATTTATGCTGGTGGCCAAGTGAGCTGTCTGCCCAGCTGTGATGGATGGGAGAGGACTCCCACATTCCTTCAGTGGGAAATGAAGCTAATCAGAGCCTGGACACCTTAATCTGACTCACACCTGATTGATGACCTGCAGACTCTGAACTCATCAGTGCTGCAGGCATCTATCACCCACCAGTCCCCGCCCCTTCCAGCCAGTTCTCCTGTATTAATTCTATGCCTGGTTCTTCTTGAGCCTCCTCTTGGGCTCTGCTCTTTTCCTCAACTTTCTGGGGTGCTACTTCTAGTATTCAGTCCTAAAGAAGGAGTTTGAGTATTCTAGGGAACCAAACCTGTGGTCCCCTGGAAGATTTCATTGTAGTACTAAAGAATGGAATTTCTGCTGTGGCTTGTATGAGGCACTGGATTTAATGGTTAATGTGACAGGTTACTGGCAATATATATATATATTTTAAAATGCAGTTCTGTCTAAGTAAGATATCGTTTATCTTCAGAGTGAGGTAGAAAGGCCTACGAACAGAAGAAGCCATCTTATTGGCTGTGGCCTCCTGCACTCTGACTGGGCGAGTAACTGCATGATGCAGAGGGGGGGGGGGAGGAAGGAGAATAGCTTTTGGGATTCTGAGTTCTTGATGCGAACATCTGTCTGTCTTTGCTGGGACAAAACATTACCTTGCTGAGGAAAAAAATGGCAAGCAGTGTGATATTCTGTCTGGGCATACTGTTGTGACAGCTCTGAGTCCTGAAGTTAAAGCATATATACACAGACCTAGGGATTTGGGTGATTTGGGATTATTCAGGAGCTTAGATTGAGAGCTATATATATAACCAGTGTCAGGAGAGATCTTCCAGGAGAGAGAAGAAGACTCTTAGAGACCAGATAGTCTGCTGAATGGGGTTTTGCTTTATTTTCCTCTAAAGTGTGTGTTTTGTGTTCATTTTGAGGGTTATCTAATTGTGTGAAGCTTGTGAGGACACTTTGAATAGTACCAGCCCGTGTAAGACCCTGAATGATATCCATTAGCCAGAACATCTGAATTATATGGAATTGTAACATATAGGAACATCTAAGCTATGACTGAAATATAAATAACATCTATGCAACCTGAAACTGAACTTAAATATATTAAGTCTGTGCTGTGCGAAAGAAACCAAAATGTATAAGCCTCTGTACCAAGCTCTCTTTTGTAATTAGACTAAATAGATTTTCTCTTGTCTTGCTTGTCTCAGTCATCCAACTCCAAGTTTAAATATCCTTCCCTTCACCATTCCCTCTGCCTGTCAAATAAATCTGTGTTCTTAAGCTTAAATCTGCCTCAGGATATTTATTTTACTGTGCCAAGTGTGGGGATTGTCTGAGAGGGAAAAGAGAAAATAAAAGTAAACAGGCATCCTTTCACCTTCTAGTGTGTATGATAACAGGACTGCAGGAAAGTGTTTTCTATCATCACGCTACCATTATTAAAAACACCTCAGACCCTGACGTGAAAAAGTGGGAAAATCTGAGTGAGTGGTTTCCCTGCCTTGGTGTTATAGAGTAGGTGTCCATCACAGTTAACAAAGAAGACCAACCCTGGGATCACAAAACTTGTCAGAGCACCTTCTGCCATACAGACCGGCCCTGGTGCTAAGGTCACAGAGGGCTGCGGGGGTGGGGGGGGGGAGGTGGGCTGATGGCAATCTCTTTCTCTCTGAGGTGAGGGGGGTGGGGGCTGCCCAGAGGGCTTTCTGTGTAATAGCCCCCACTTTGTGGAATGCCTTTCCCTCAGAGGTGCAACAGGTGCCAACACTATATATTTTTCAATGCCTGGTTAAGACCGTCATTTTCGCCTGGACAATATACCCTCCCCCCTCCACTGGGATTTTTTGGAACTTGTCCTCTACCTGCACCTGGGAGGGTTAGGGAGGGGGTAGGTATGTTTTAGGAATGTTTTTAGGTATTTTTAAGGTTTGTTTTTGTTTTAGGTATGTTTTGTTTTAGGTATGTTTTAGTTTTACATTTTTTTTTAATTTCTGTTTGCCTATGATGCTGTTTTTATTGTAATGGGGGAAGCATTTTTAGATTGTTGTAATCTGCCCTGGGATGCATTTGAAAGGTGGGATAGGAATCAACTAAATAAATCAATAAATACATAACCCATTTTCAGTGGTCTGTACATTGTTAAATTGTACGTTGCCATATCATGTCCTTTTGAAGGGCTCCCTGGCTGATACTGGAGATCAAGTAAATCTTCTGCCTCCGGCAGCCTTGCTCAATGGTGGGTAAAGGGTATTTTAATATGGGTTTGGTCTCCAGTGATGTCTGCATTTCAGGACTGTGCTCTTGTTCTGAAAGAAAGTGTGATAAGCAGAATATTTTGTCACAGGACCTGTGGCTGCTAGAATCAAATGCTTGGTGTATGATGATTTCCTTTGCACCCCAAACATTTTTCCTTCTTTATTGCTTTCCCTCCACCTGAGAAATTACTCTGCCTGTGCAGGCTGCACATGGCAAAAAGAGGGTGATGAAGAACTGGGCAAATGAGTCTGGTGTGCATACCCCCTCCCCCCGAAAAAAGCTATGAGGCTTTAACTGCAGTGAAAGTAACATTTTGCCATAAAGGGATATCTTTGTGACCGAATGTGAGGTGCTACATGGGTGCTGCACACCAAGGACGACCATGCTGCAGCTGCACTCTTCACATGCATGTCAGCCTGCAAAGAGTTGCTTTGGTCCTCTACCCCCATGCCCAGTCCACAGCATTCTCATGGGGGGGGGGGCGGTCTGAAGCCACTCCCCCCTCCCCTAGTTTTCTGGTAGAAGCACAGTCCTTGATTTTCTGTTTAGAGAGATCCCTCATGCAGAGCAAACTGTTGACTTTAGACTGATGTGGGGGATGTTTAACCTTTGAGCCAAACACTTTTCTTCAGGAAAAAAAAAGCTATCTGCTCAGTACTAAATTACCTCCAGGGAAGATAAGGACAAAATTAATTGTTTGCCTTCATCCTGCAATTATGAAGAGCAGTTTCCCCAAATATTCATGGCCTTGGTTGATGTCAGAAGGGGTGGAGGACAATGATGTTGGTTTATAGCCAGTTCTACTCTTTCCAGTCTCCAAATCCAGATTTGCTGGCACCTGAATGAATTGATTGTTGTTTTCATGGAATCTTGTTTTAAACTGGTTTTCTTTGTAACATCTCCCCCACCTGCCCCTTTTCTATTGGTAATGCATACATCTAAACCACACAGGGTTGTTAAAATGATAAAATGGAGGTGAGGAGAACTATATAAGCCATTTTTGATCCCTATTGGGGAAAAGGGTTTCA